>NC_045552.1:19561160-19861160 GCF_009769535.1 Thamnophis elegans | reverse complement strand
TTTCCCCCCCCTTTCATGTCACACTGGCACAGGTACAAATTTTATCTGTTGTTCTAAACAGCCCCATCTCTCGGGTGTGTCCAGCATGTCAGCCAGCTAACCGGTGGGAGGTTTCTCATCAGTATCATACAATTGGATTTGGGGGGGGGGGCTGGTTTACAGCATCCATTAATCTATAAGAAAACAAAATATGTGTGCAAAATTCTCTACCTATCTATTTATTTGTCATAACTTTCTTAGAGAGAGCTACTGTCTTAGAGTGAATTATAGTTCTTGTTCAGGCATCTTGATAAGCCATAATTTTTCTGAGTTCTGCCTGGTACATGTTATCCAAGTCCACAATTGTGTAATGCTATACAGTATTGCTTTTGCTGTATATAAGGCCACACTTAGAATATTGCATCCAGTTTTGGTAAAAAAGTAAAAAAGATGTGGAGACCTTAGAAAGAGTGCAGAGAAGAGCAACGAAGATGATTAGGGGACTGGAGGCTGAAGCATATAAAGAACAGTTGCTGGAATTGGGTATGTCTAGTGTAATGAAAAGAATAGCAATAGCAATAGCAGTTAGACTTATATACCGCTTCATAGGGCTTTCAGCCCTCTCTAAGCAGTTTACAGAGTCAGCATATTGCCCCCACAGTCTGGGTCCTCATTTCACCCACCTCGGAAGGATGGACGAAGGACTAGAGGTGACATGATAGCAGTGTTCCAAGATCTCAGGGGTTGCCACAAAGAAGAGGGAGTCAAAGTATTCTCCAAAGCACCTGAGGGCAGGACAAGAAGCAATGGGTGGAAACTAATCAAGGAGAGAAGCAACCTAGAACTAAGGAGATATTTCCTGACAGTTAGATCAATTAACCAGTGGAACAACTTGCCTCCAGAAGTTATGAATGCCCCAACGCTGGAAGTTTTAAAGAAGATATAGGATAATCATTTGTCTGAAATGGTAGAGGGTTTTCTGCTTGAGCAGGGGGTTGGACTAGAAGACCTCCAAGGTCCCTTACAACTCTTCTCTCCTCTCCATTCCAATCCTATCCTATCCTATCCTATTCTATCCTGCTTTCATTGGGTTCCTCCAATGCTGTTTGGCTAAAAAAAATGTTAAAACCCGAAATGAAGAACAGTGTCTGGGTTTGCCTACACAGGAGGTTAAGAAACCACAGAAGAGGCTAATTTTTTTGGGAAAAGGATCAAAAAGTGGCTAGAGGTAATAACAGTTGTTAAAATAGAATGGAAACTTGAAGTTTTTTTTATTAGGAATAATGACTGTGAAATATAAAAAAGAAATTCAGTATTTAATATTACATATAATTACGGCAGCAATGATTGCCTTTGCCCAGAAATGGAAAAACAAATTAATTCCAAGCAAAGATGAAATAATAAGAAAGGTTATGGACTGTGCTGAAATGGACAAATTAACAAAAGAAATCCAGGGAAAAGAAACGGAATACTACCAGATATGGGATAAATGGTATAGGTGGATGGAGGAAAGAAACAAGGATCAATGAAGGAAGACAACAAAGCCCAAAAATAGTAGTTAAGGAGAATTAACACACATATATGTATCCAAGTGGTTTAAACTTACTAGAAGTAATCAATCAATATAGCAGACAGAGGAGTAAGATAAGAGGGTTAAGAATGGTGAAATGCAAATGAAATACAATAGAAGGGGAAACAATATAAGGTGAGCGATATCGATTGCCAATTGCTATTAGAAAGAACAGAAAGCTCCTGTTCGTATTGTATTGTGTCAATGTGGTGTATGTCTTAAGTTTTGTGTGTGTATATTTTACATGTTTGTAAATAAAATTTTAAAATTAAAAAGAAAATTAAAAAAAAAGAAACCACAGATTTCAAGTTAGAGTAGGCTATTTCAATAAAACAACCTGGATTAAAACCCAACACAGCATGTTGGGGTTTAGCAGAATGCATGAACGTTGCCCCTCTTTGATTATCTCCTTAATTCCCGGGCCTCAATGTTTATTCCAGAATTGTGGAATCTCAAGCTGAATTTTGTGCTGAATCTTGATCAGCTGTTTGCAGCTTTGGAGCTAAATTTTGCTGCAACTCACTGTTTTTTTAACTGGGAATAGATGGGGAGAGAAGAAACTGTAATATTAATCCTGTGCCAGCATGCAGCCTTGTGGCAATTAACCAGAGTCTTTGATCCACCTTTATCTCAACAGGCCTTCTAAGCTCACTAGATGCGTAGCTAAAAATGGGTGCCACTTTCTGGATAGTTTGACGAAGCACTGGATGCCCCGTGAATGGGATTTATATTTGATTGGCAGTTTTCATCACTTATAGAAACATAGAAAAACGAGGGTAGAAAAAGACATAGTGGTCCATCAAGTCTGCCTTTGAGTTTATTTGTTTTTGTCTCCTTTTCAATTTATTTATTACATTTATTTATTTATTATTATTATTCCTTCATTTTTTATTTTTTTTGTCAATGACGGACATAGGTTTATCCCAAGCGTTTTAAAACTCAGTTACTGATGATTGAGAGGACACGGTGGCTCAGTGGCTAAGACACTGAGTTTGTCGATCAGAAAGGTCATACGAGATGGACAGCTATATAAATTTAATAGCAAGGCCTGTGTTCAATCAATCAATCAATCGATCAATCAATCTCCATTTACTATTAGGAGGGTTCAGCCTGTAAATCTAAACACATAGTAGTAATTTATTTCTCTCTCTCTCTCTCTCTCTCTCTCTCTCTCACACACACACACACACACACACACACACACACACACACACTCCAGAGGAAGGTTACTGCTGGTTCAGCCTGGATTAGCCAAACTGGTTAGCCAAACTCCCACCCGCCCGGACACTTCTGTGCAGGGACAGAAGTGTTCTGCGCACACGCTGGAGCACACCCAAACCGGTAGTAAAAAGATTTGCAACCCACCTCTGACACACACACAGACACACACACACACACACACGGACGGTTATATTCCACACTTCAATTCTAAGTTGAGGTATTAATAGAGGTGAGAAGAGGAAGAAAAAAGTGATATTCCAAAAAAACCCAACAACTCCATATTTATTTCCAAAAACGATCTCTTATTTGCAAAGTATTTCAGGTTTTATCTCATTCCATAGGAAAAAAAAATAGAGTCGTTTTAACCCTGTAGGCCAGATGGAAGGGATTGGCTGGGGAAGAATCTTTGAATGAGAAACTATGCGTTAGTTCAAAATGCTGGATAAGCAAGGTGGTAGAACCCTGGGCATTTCTTGTTAATGTTTTGTAATACATGGTACGTGTTTGATTTGTATTCAGAAATTTGTATTCAGTATTTTCTAGACTGACGATGGCTTATAAGGAGTTATTAAAATGCAATAAAACTTTGCACAGTATGGAAGAACAGCAAAATACAGCATGCCACAAGGGCCTATGAATAATAGCTAAGAATAAATAACAACTGAATAAAGGTCCTGAGCTGTTATTTCCTAAAAGCCTCTGGAAGAGCTATCTTGAGTGAATCACTGCAGTTGTTAAATTAATAACACAGTTGTAAAGTGAATCTGGCTCCTCCGCTGAGTCGCAAAATGGGATCACTTGACCTCCCCCAGGACACTGCAACTGTCGTAAGTACGAGTCAGTTGCCAAGCCTCTGAGTTTTGATCACATGACTGCTGCAATGTGTGACAAATAGTCACAAGTCACTTTTTCCCAGTGTCGTCGTAACTTCAGATGTCACTAAATGAACTGCTGTAAGTCGAGGACTAGGTGTACTTTGGGGCTTCAGATCTTTTTATCTCAGGGAAGTAAGGCACCGTGAGTAGATTCTCCCTGAAGAGCTCAAATCTGTTTAGTGGTCTTGCAAGTAACTCAATGCCCAGCCAGATAGGACTTTATGTCAAAGTTTACTTTGAGTCGCAAATGGAATCTTTATTAGTAGCCAAAGCTTAGTAGCCCCAGTTAAACGTAATATGATAAATGGAAACTGATGTCAGTCATTAAGCTGGTCAGTTTGGACCAACAGCAAGTAATTTTTGAGGGCAGGTAGGGCATATTCTAGTAGACTTAACTGCATGGTGAGCTATAAGCTGCTCAGAGATCATTTGATACAAAACAAGCAGCAAATAAATTTAAAAACTAAATAAAAATAGTGATGAGTGCATGGAATCCGTATTGCCTATTTCTCCTGTTTCAGGAAAGACAGCAACTGATACACTAATTGCACTGATAGAAGAGAATATTTGCAGTTCAGGGTTGAACTGTGGGCACCTGAGTTTGGCTAACACCGATTAGGTTTATTTTATTTTAGGAATTTATATTGCCGCCTATTTGCACATGGCGACTCCAGGCGGCTTACAGGAATATAAAAACCACACATATAAAACTAATAAAAGAAATAATCATATAATAACATAAAATAACCCACCACCACCCTGGCAACAACACATCACGTGAGCCATTTAATGGGCTCCATCCCACTCTGCGCTCCCCAGGCTTGCTGGCAGAATCAGATTTTCAGTGCCTTCTGGAAGAGTGTGTTGTGGCCTGCCAGTGGCCAGAGGAGCTGGCACCAGAGTTGGACAGTGAGGAGGTTGGGGAGGAGCATGGGCCAGTCCTGGAGGCTGGGGAAGGCTCAGATGAGGGCTCTGCAGTGATCAGATGCCTTCAAAGCTAGACAGCAGTGAGGCAGAGGAACAGCTGGAACCTGTTCCCAGTGTGCGCATGCGCAGAGCTGCCAGAAGAAAAGAACAACTCAGAAATCAGAGTAGACTTGGGAGTAAAGTCACAGGTGAAAGGTGACAGGTAGTAGGCCTCCCTGCAGCCTTCTGGAACCCAAAACGGGCTGCAGGGTGCGCCCTGCCATCCTCCATGCACCCCATGCATGTGCATGCATCTCCTGCATGTGCCCCGCTCCTCCATGCATGCGTGGCAGAGACCCGAAAAGCAGCTGGCCGGTGGGAGGCACGATGGGGCTCAGCTGCGGCGACGGCTCACATGCCCACAGAGAGGGCTCTGCGAGCCACCTATAATACAATACAATACAATAGCAGAGTTGGAAGGGACCTTGGAGGTTTTCTAGTCCAACCCCCTGCCTAGGCAGGAAACCCTATACCACTTCAGACAAATGGCTATCCAACATCTTCTTAAAGACTTCCAGTGTTGGGGCATTCACAACTTCTGGAGGCAAGTTGTTCCACTGATTAATTGTTCTAATTGTCAGGAAATTTCTCCTCAGTTCAAAGTTGCTTCTCTTCTTGATTAGTTTCCACCCATTGCTTCTTGTCCTGCCTTGGTGCTTTGGAGAATAGCTTGACTCTCTCTTCTTTGTGGCAGCCCCTGAGATATCGGAAGACTGCTATCATGTCTCCCCTAGTCCTTCTTTTTATTAAACTAGACATACCCAGTTCCTGCAACCGCTCTTCATATGTTTTAGCCTCCAGTCCCCTAATCATCTTTGTTGCTTTTTCTCTGCACTTTTTCTAGAGTCTCCACATCCTTTTTACATCGTGGCGAGCAAAACTGAATGCAGGATTCCACCTGTGGAAAGCATGCCACAGGTTCGCGCTCATGGGATTAGAACAAAGCCGTTTCCTTCAAATTTGTAACAGACCTATTTTAACTACTGTACCATGCTGGTTTGTGTTTAAAAGAGGGGATTAAAAAAAAAGATGAACAACTTTCTGTGGCAAAGCAATTCTCTATAAACTCCCCTTTTTCTCTTCAAAGAGAAGAAGACAAGCCTTCCAAATAATTGTGTGAATTCACCCAAGGTTTTCTGCAGCTGCCTCCAAAGCCAAAACTGCCAACCTCACTATTAAATTAAGTCTTAACTGATGTGGGAGCGACAGATCTGTCGAAGGAGGAATGTGGTGTTCCTGGTTTAACAGCTCTCCCTTGCTGGCTTCAGACCTCAAAATGGAGCTGCCTATTAGTGCCCCATTATAATTGCTGTTGTGTCTGTGGTTCCCCCCCTCTCGTCTCCCTCCAGGCCCAAGCCGTCACGCTCACAGTTGCTCAGGCTTTCAAGGTAGCGTTTGAATTTTGGCAGGCGTCCAAGGAAGGTGAGTGTGAAATTCAGCTACTCCTGATGGTTTCCTTATAGTCCAATCAGAGGGTTGACAGCAGCCATGGTTACACTTTTTTCATTGTTGTTCTTAACGTTTTAAGTTTCTTGTGGATCATAGTTTATTGCCCTTTTTTGTGTCAGTGTATTTAGGACACAGTAAAAGGGATGCGGTGGCTCAGTGGCTAAGGCGCTGAGCTTGTCGATCAGAAAATCAGCAGTGTGGCGGTTCGAATCCCTAGCACCGCGTAACGGAGTGAACTCCCGTTATTTGTCCCAGCTTCTGCCAACCTAGCAGTCCGAAAGCATATAAAAAATGCAAGTGGAAAAATAGGAACCACCTTTGGTGGGAAGGAAACAGCGTTCTGTGCGCCTTCGGCATTTAGTCATACCAGCCACATGACCACGGAGACGTCTTCGGACAGCGCTGGCTCTTTGGCTTTGAAACGGAGATGAGCATTGCCCCCTAGAGTTGGGAATGACTAGCACATATGTGCAAGGGGAACCTTGACCTTGACTTTTACCTTATGACGCCACAGGGAAATGCATTGCATGCGGACAGTTCCCTCCCTCTTAAATACAAGTAGTCCTCGGCTTACGACCGCAATTGAGCCCAAAATTTCGATTGTTAAATAATGCAGTTTTGTCCCATTTTACAACCTTGTTCGCATTGGTTAAGCAAATCACTGCAGTTGTTAAATGAATCATGCAGTCATTAAGTGGAATCCGGGTTCCCCCATTTGATTTGCTTCTCAGAAGCCAGACGGGAAGGTTTCAAATAGGGATGAATGATCCCCAAGATGTTGCAACTGTCATAAATTTATATGCCAGTTGCCACATGACCGAATTTTGATGACATGATTTATGGGGATGCTGCAAAGTTCCACAAGGGGTGAACACCATCATTAGATACTTTCTTCAAGTGCTGTTGTATCTTCGGTCACTAAAGAAATGGTTGTAAGTCAAGGACTTATAATCTTGTTTCTCAGGACCCTGATAGAAGATTGGTGAGCAATTGGGGTGCTGCAATTCCTCCAACCTGGGAATTTACCCCATTCCACCTTTCAGTAGGTTGCTAGTATTTAATGCTTAGGATTGCTTTTCATTGTTGCTGTTGCTGTCACCTGGATAAAGTAGGTGACTCAGCATCGGTCATCCCTCACCCTTGGCGCAGAAGCTCCTTCATTGATTAGCTCCCAAGCCAAGGTCAGAGTTTTGTTATTGTCATCTAAGCCCTGCTCAACTTGGGATTAAGCCAACTTGAAGGTGTTCTGACCCAAACACAACAAAACCTCTGAAGCGAACTCAAGGATTCACTTACCGTATTTTTCGGAGTATAAGATGCACCTTTTCCCCTCAAAAAAGAGCGTGAAAATCTTGGTGCATCTTATACACTTAATACATTTTTGGTCTACTGAAACCCCATTTGCAAAAATGGCTGTGCATAGCCTTTAGGAGGCTTCCAGAGCACTCCTGGGGAGTGCTGGGGAGGACAAAAATGAACGAAAAATGGACATTCTTTTGCACATTTTTCCTCACCTAGCCCCCAAGAGAACTCTAAACACCTCCTAAAGGCTATGCATGCCCTTTTTTTGACAAAAAATGGGCCTGTTTTTGTGAAAAACGGGCCATTTTTGGGAGGTGTGCATATTGCAAAAACTTTTTTAAATTTTCTTCTTCAAAATCTTGGTGTGTCTTATACTCCGGTGTGTCTTATACTCCAAAAAATACAGTAATTAGGAGTGCCAGCAGCCCCAGGGAAAAAGTTTCTCTCTCACCGTAGGCTAACAAGGCCGTCCGTTGTCTGCCACATCTATTCATCTCCGCCCCCTGCCTTTTATCCCCAGAGCTAGGGTGGGTCTTCGCTAGCAGCGGTGGCTCTTCTGTCCCAAGGATTAGCCCATGGATTTCCACTGCTCTCCTTTTCTCTGCCTTCTGCCCATCCATGCGTCAAGCACTGGACCCAGCTGTTCCTCCTCTTCCTCATCAGCCACCTCTATACTTGGGGGATGTTGACTCTCCATCTGAGGGCTGACAGATGACCCAGGCTCTGCCTCAATCTCTCTGACTCTGTAAACCACTTAGAGAGGGCTGGAAAGCACTGTGAAGCGGTATATAAGTCTAAGTGCTATTCCTCCCTCCCCCCTCCCTCCCTCCCAGCAGTTAGAATGCAGCATTTCAGGCTAACTCTGCTCACTGCCAGGAGTTCGATCCTTACCAGCTGAAGATTGACTCAGCCCTCCATCCTTCCAAGGTCCATGAAATGAGGACCCAGATTGTTGGGGGCAAGAGGCTGACTCTGTAAACCGCTTAGAGAGTGCTGTATGTAACTCTAAGTGCTATTGCTTGCCAGAAGATCACAAAAGGGGATCCCATGACCCCAACATACTGCAGTGGTCCTAAATACATGCCAGTTGCCAAGCATCCCAATTTTGACCAAAGTGATGCTGCAGAAGTTGTAAAAAGCGTGAAAAACGGCCATGTCAGGTTTTTTTTTTGGTTAGTGCCGTTGTCATTTCAGAGGGTCACTAAACGAATGGTCGTAGATTGAGGACTGCCTCTATCCTCCATCCCTGCACGCGCATGAACACGCTTCCTTCTAGCTCTTGAGGAAATGCATTCATCCAGGGCTTCTGGTTACGGCTGACCGCCTGGTACTAATGAAGAGAACTAAGACGGTGAACCATCTGTCTCTTTGTCAGTGGCGGGTGGGTGGAAAGAGCTGCAGGCGGGTCGGCCCCCTTCCAGATTGAGTGTAGCTGTGATGAAATGGCTTCCCCAGGCTTGGCACCCCGCTGGCAGGAGAAGCCCTCCCTGTTGGCTGCTGTTGTTCAACAGTCACAAAGGCTAAAAAAGGTTGACGTGTGTCTAGGAGAGAGAGTGGCTTGGAAGTTTTTTTTTTCCTTCTTGGTTCTGCTCCTCCTGTGTTTCTGCCATTGAGTAGCCCCAAAGGGGGGGCCGCTCTGCATATGGGGAGCTCCAGGCCTCCCCAAAACATTTCCCCTGGGAATCCTCTCTGGCCGGAAATCCACAACTGCACATCTCCATGAAGCTACTTCCTTCCTCAGTTGGTGTTAGACCATCTTTCCCTTCCCTCCCTCCCCCTCCTCCTTCCTTCCTTCCATTCCCCTCCCTTTATAAAAGAGATAGAGATCTTATCTTCCTTCCTTTCTTCCTTCCTTCCATTCCCCTCCCTTTATAAAATAGATAGAAATATTACCTTAACTTATCTTCCTTCCTTCCTTCCTTCCTTCCTTCCTTTCACTCTTTTTCTTGGGCTCTTTCTTTCTGCAACTTTTTCTTGCAGTTTCTTGCACTCTTTCCTTCCTCCCTCCCTCTCTCACTTCCATCCCCCCTTCCTTCCTTCCTTCCTTCCTTCCTTCCTTCCTTCCTTCCTTCCTTCCTTCCTTTCACTCTTTTTTCTTTTGGTCTTTCTTGTGCTCTTTTTCTTGTGCTTTCTTGAGCTATTTCTTTCCTTCCTTCCTCCCATCCCCCTTCCTTCCACTTTCTTTCTTTCTTGAGCTCTTTCTTTCCTCCCTCCTCCCTCCCTTTCGCTCTTTTTCCTTGTGCTCTGTCTTGCACTTACTTGAACTCTTTCATTCTTTCTTTCTTTCCTCCCTTCCCCCTTCCTTGCCCTTTCCTTCCTTCCTTCCTTTCTCTTTCTGCCATCTTTATTACTTTATAAATAAATAAAGTTGCTGAAGTAACTGAACTTTTCAAGTAACAGAAACTCACCGTCTCCTGGTTTCTAGACCAGCATCTTAACCACCAGACCAAACTTTAGGACCTCCTTAGGAAGTACAAGTATTAGGAATTATAAGTAGACCATAAGTGTGTTCTTTCCCTGAATTAAGACAACCAAAATGCAAAGTGAATGGGAAAAGGTCTAGTTTCAACGTTTACAGTTAATTGGGCTTTAGGGTCCCTTCTAGACAGAGCACAGGAACAAAAATCACCACCTATTTTACCTTCTTGTAGGTTATAATGCAGTTTTGTGGATTGTGGTCTTAAAACTGACTGAGAAACTGATGAGATTTTGTGTCCTTTCCTCCCGCCCCGTTTCTATGACAGAGAAGGAGAAGAGAGACAAAGCCATCTTGGAAGCAGAGTCCGCCAGCAGCCTAAATTCAGATACTTCCTCCCCAAAAGCACGTAAGTAACCAAGGATTCAGTAAAAAAAGAAAAAGTTGTTGAATTTACCGAGTTTAATTCTTGGAAAGAAAGTACAGTCTGAAAGTAGAATCTAGGAACTACTTTGTTTGGCCAACATAATACATGGTGTTGTGGCCCACCAGCAATGGCAGACTCAGACAGTGAGGAGGATGGGGAGGAACATGGGCCAATCCTGGAGCCTGGGGAAGGCTCTGATGAGGGCTCTGTGTCGGAGGCGGAGAGGGGCCCAGAGCCATCTGACAGTTATCAGCTGCCTTCAGAGTCAGACATCAGTGAGGCAGAAGAACAGCTGGAGCCTGTTCCTGATTTGCGCATGCGCAGAGCTGCCAGGAGAAGGAAACAGCTAAGGAACAAGGGCTGACTTGGGAGTAAAGGCACAGGTGGATGGTGAATGGTCCCTCCCAGAGGAAATAAAATAGGAGCTAAAGGGGAGTGGAGTTTGAAGGAGACAATTAGTTCAATTTATTAGGGTGAAGATCTGTTCCTGACTTCTTGCCAAATAATTCCTGCTACTGCATGGCGTTTGGAAGATATCAGCCTGGCAACTCTTTTTAGGAGCTGTCTCTTTCTCTCTTTTTTTTTTAAATTGAAGTTTATTATAATATAAAATGCAAATAAAAAGAAAGATAATAATTCAGGAATGAGGAAGGGAAGGGGAGAGGGGGTGCAAGGTAAGAGAGAAAGAGGGGGAAAGCAATGACTTCCTCCCTTTTTTCTAAAATCTTTGAATTTTCAGCCAGCCTGGTCTTCAGATTAGGAATTCTGGAAGATGGAACCTCACACAACTTTGAAGAATAATAGGCCGGAGGAGGTTAATAGGTTTCTGATCTAAGGCACCTCTCCACTTATTAATATGTGTAGCACCCCAGTTCAAACATGCATGAAACTAAATTAAATTCTGGCTATAGGGCTAGATGTCTTGAAGAAGGAGGAGCTGAATGTCGTTTTGACCAGCATACAAATAGCTCAAATGAATATGATATTCATCTTCATAGACTCTTAGGAGCATATGATTTATTTATGTATGTGTTTAAATTTAAATTTGAATGCTTGCAGGGCTGAGCATATAAGAACTTAGCTTAGACTATCAGGATGAGGTGTAGCATTTCTCATCATTTGTGAAGATGGGCAAAGATTGGCAAATGCTTGAGCATTTGCAATAACTTTTCTGAATTAAAAAAAAAATCCAGTTGCTTCTTTTTCTTAAAAAACAAAACAAAACTGAGGTGGATGATTTTTATTATCTAAGGGTTGTAGCCTGTTTGGAAAAATCTCTGCACAAGCAGAGAAGCTGCATCTTTACATCATAAATGTTTGGGAAGTTAGGATGTCATGTAATGTTTTCTCTCCCTGATGTTGTTTGGTGAGCGAAAGGAAAAGTTGAATGTTTCTTTGTTGATGCTGTTGTGTTGTTTCAACCTTGAAGTTTAATTTGAATTCAGATTACAGTTCTTACTTGGTGCTTGCCTCCAATGGAAAATTTGTTGTTGTTGCTAGCTGCAAAGTTGTGTCCGACCCATCGCGACCAGGGGTGGGTTTCAGCCAGCGTTACTGCTGGTTCGCTTGCGTGCACGCTTTGTTTATGCGCAGTTCAATTGAAATTGTTCTGTGCATGTGCAGAACTAAAAAAAGAAGATGGTGGTGACCAGGGAATCGGTTCAGGGGCGTGGCCAGCCTGGGTCGCTGCCAGTTCTGCAACCCAGGCCGGCAAACCACTACCGGTTCGGCCAAACCTGTAGGAACCCATCTCTGATCATGACCCCATGGACAACATCCCTCCAGGCCTTCCTGTCCTCTACCATCCTTTGGAGTCCATTTAAGCTCACACTGACTGCTTTGGTGACTCCATCCAGCCACCACATTCTCTGCCATCCCCTTCTTCTTTTGTCCTCCATCTTTCCCAACATCAGGATCTTCTCCTGGGAATCCTTCCTTCTCATTAGGTGGTCAAAGTATTTGAGTTCCATCTTCAGGATCTGGCCTTCTAAAGAGCAATCAGGGTTGTCCAAGGGACTTGCAGGAGTCTTCTCCAGCACCAGAGTTCAAAGGCCTCCATTCTTTGGCGCTCAGCCTTTCAGCCAATGGAAAATACAGTGGAGCTGAATCAGATGGCCTGGGAGCCGGGGTTACCAAAATGAGAGATAAAGCCACATGAAACGCTGGCCCTATGTTCCCCTCCTTTTCCCCTCTAAAAAGATGTAATTACATAATTACTGTTTTACCAAAGCTTGCATCTGGAGGAACAAAAGATAACTCTGCCCTCTTTTTTAAAGAAACGATGCAACTGGATGCAACCGGACTTGTAGCGTTGAATTTAAAGATGCTTGCCACTCTATTTTATTCTTCCTTCACCCTCTTTTAAATTTTCTCTTTTCTATCTAGCCAACATTCTATCTAGCCAATCCCTAGATATCCTGTGATAAAATATAGTCTGGATTCCCAGGAGTGAATTCCTGAGGAGAAAGAGACAACTTAGATCAGAGTGGTGCCGTGGTTAGAATGCAGTGTTGCAGGTTAATTCTGCCGATTGCCAACAGTTTGGCAGTTTAGTTCTCACCAGGCTCACGGTTGACCCAGCCTTCCACCCTTCTGAGGTCGGTAAAATGAGGACCCAGACTGTTGGGGGCAAGAGGTTGACTTTGTAAACCGCTTCGCGAGAGCTGTAAAACGCTGTGAAGTGGTATATAAGTTTAAGCGCTATTGTGTAAGAGAAAGAGGATGAAGACTTCACCTCCTTAACAGTTCCAAGAGTGTATGCTTTTTGCTGATGGAGTCTGCTTTAGTTTGGCAAGATTCTGTCTATAGGTGAATAAAGAAATTTGCTTGGAAGAATCACGATGTGTCTTACTTGGCATTTGGAGCCTGACAAATCCTCTCTGAATTGGTTTTCTTCTTTCCCCTTCACGTTTATTTAGTGGTGCGTCAATACACTTGCCAACCTTGAAATTTCTTAAGCTGACAGGGCTTCTCTCCTCTCTCCCCCACCATGCATGTGGTTGGTGCCATTGTGGCAGTGTAAGCAATGGCGCCCACCTTCCCAACACTGGAAGCAGTAAGTTCCTTTGCATCTTATTACTCTGCTTGAGCTCTTGTAACACTTCTCAATAAAATTCATGACATGAGACATACGTCTCAAAGTGGAGGGAACTGTTCTGACCGAGGCTTCACAAAAGCATGAAGCAGACGCCTTGTCCCGACAAATATCCTTTTATTAATTGACTGTGAATTCTCCTCATTCACATCCAGCAAAGTCTTTCAAGGGAGGATTTACAGTCACAGACCTTATCTGGTTTGGAGAGCTGCCAGGCCAATATCTGCAAAACCTGGCAAGAATCACAAATCAATTAAGCAAACTCATTGTCTCCTGCAAACTCCCCTTCCCTCTCTCTCCTCTTTTATTTCCTTTGGGAGGGGCCATTCATCGTCCACCTGTGGCCTTCCTCCTAAGTTGACTCCTTTTCTTTACTTGTTCCCTGCATCTGGCAACTCTGTGCATGGACACACTGGGAACAGCTGTTCGTCTGCCTGATGTCTGACTCTGAAGGCAGTTGATAACTGGCATATGGCTCTGGCCCCTTCTATGCCTCCAACACAGAACCCTCATCAGAGCCTTCCCCAGACTCCAGGACTGGTCCAGATTCCTCCCCAACCTCCTCACTGTCCGAATCCACTACCAGCTCCGCTGGCTGCTGGTGGGCCACAACAAGAACTGAATTTGTATTTTTCAGCTGGATTCCTCCCTACATTGACTTCCTGGAAAATACAAAGCTTCAGATGCATACCACGTGCACCAATGGTGTGTACCAATTGACACCTGATTGGAATCCATCACGGGCTTAGCAGCCCTTGTGACCTCTTCGGCTTTGTCACCACGATTCCTGTATGTGTGTGTTATTCTTCAGATGGAAGAGAGGAAGAGAGAGGTTTAGCCCTCCACTTTCTCTCCAGCCGCTTTCCCTGTGCCGTTCCAAGGACCCATTAAAACTTTTACAGCTCAGATTCCGCAGCTCGCAAAATGAGGTCATGCCATCGGAGTATTGTGTTTAAGTGACACTCTTCTTGCAATCGTCTTGCGGCAAAAAAATCTATCTCCGGAAGCCAGCATGGTGCAAATTGCCTTAAATTAAATGGCCAGGTAGAGTGGTCTTAGGTAAGGGAAACTAAAGTGACCTCCCATCTTCCACAGCAGGGGTCCGAAGCCTATTGCAGATTGACCCCAAGCAATTTGTGCGCCGTCTCATTCTGATCAGCACGCTCGTGTGTCTGACTGGGTGCAGCTAGTCCTCGACTTACGACAATTGGGACCAAATGTCTGTTGCTAAGGAGAGGTGTGGTTAAATGAGTCTGGTTTTGTGACCTTTTTGCCATGGTTGTTAAATGAATTACTGCAGCTGTTAGGTGAATAATGCAGCTGTTAAGCAACTCCATCTTCCCCCTTTGTCTTTGCTGATTGGAAACTGGCAGAGAAGGTCTTCGATGGAGATCCCTTGAACCCAGGACTCTGAAACTGTCATAAGTACATGCCAGTTGCCCAGGGCCCATATTTTGGCCATGTGACCGTTAGGATGCTGCAACGTTTGCAAGTGTGGGAACCGGTCGTAAGTCCCTTTTTTCACTGTTGTGACTTCAAATGCTCACCAAACAAGTGACTCTAGGTCAAGGACCACCTGTATATCATTCACTCTAGTTTAAAATGCTTCTCTGGATAGCATAAATGTAACAGAAAACAGGATAGCAGAGTTGGAAGGGGCCTCGGAGGTCTTCTAGTCCAACCCCCTGCTCAAGCAGGAGACCCTATACCAGTGGTAGTCAACCTGGTCCCTACCTCCCACTAGTGGCCATTCCAGCTTTCATGGTGGGCGGTAGAGGTTTGCTGTAACTCTGCTTTATAAATTTTATAAAGTAAAGTTACTTCCCTACTTTATAAATCACCATGACTGTGGAACCGGTGGGCGGTTAGAAAATTTTACTACTAACAGAGATACAAAAGTGGGCGGTAGGTATAAAAAGGTTGACTACCCCTGCCCTATACCATTTGAGACAAGTGGTTGTGCCAGTGGTGGGTTCCGGATCCCGTTGCAACCGGTACGGTGCACCGGGGCCAGGCGTCCACCACATGCACGCACACAGCGTGCATATGCGTACTTACTGCCCACAACGCTCCAGCTGCTCAGTGGAACATTGCGTAGGCGCCGTACGCTGCGTGCAGTGAAGGTCCGATCAGCTCAAATACAGGTGAGGAGGGTGGGCGGGCCCTCTGGAGTACCATACCGGAAAAGTACCTGGTGCTCACATCAGGCACCGGTACGCCCATACCGGGACACACATATTGTTCATGCTTCCTGTTGTTACGCTTCAGTGGAAAGAAGCTTCTTGAACTAGTTTATGACCCTTGAGTTCCTTTGGGGTGGGGGGGAAGGTATAGGGCAAGAGAAGGGGTCTGTTTTATTTCTCGGTCATCAATCAGAAGAAAGAGCTGCTACCAGTAGAGAACGAAGGACTTTTAAAAGGTTGTTGGTTAACATTTATCACCTTACAGAAGAAGTTTTTCTGCAGTTCTCTATAGACTCCTGCAAAAAAAAAAAAAAAAAGGAGCAAGCTCAGCCTAGCAGATTGACAGATGCTGTTGTGGGTCTGTGGCTTTTTTTCTCCTTTCTGGAAAATTCAAGAGAATTCTGCAGTTTTCGATGCAGATTTGCATCCCACCCCAGGTTAGAAAGAAAATATCAACTTAACCCTTTCCCCTCCTAAGCTTCATCATTAGCAATAGCACTTCGACTTATATACCACTTCACAGTGCTTTACAGCCCTCTCTAAGCAGTTTACAAAGTCACCCTCTTGCCCCCAACAATTTGGGTCCTCCATTTACCCACCTCGGAAGGATGGAAGGCTGAGTCAATCTTGAGCCAGTCAGGATCGAACTCCAGGCTGGGGGCAGAATTTCCCTGCAATACTGCATTCTAACCATTGCACCACCAGGACCAAGGAAAGGAGGGGAGAAATAGCAATAGCAATAACAATCGAAATATTGTTGTACAGAATCAGCCTATTTCCCCCAACAATCTGGGTCCTCATTTTACCAACCTTGGAAGGATGGAAGGCTGAGTCAACCTTGAGCCAGTGAGAATCGAACTGCCAACTGCTGACAGCTGGCAGTCAGCAGAAAGAGCCTGCAGTACTGCATTCCAAGCATGGCTCTTGCAGGTAGTTCTCAACTTGCAACAGTTTGTTTAGTGACCGTTTGAAGTTACAGTGGCACTGAAAAAAGTGACTTATGACCATTTTACACACTTACGACCATTGTAGCATCCTCAGGGTCATGTGATTTACATTCAGATGCTTGACAACTGACTCACGTTTATGACGGTTGCAGGGTCAAAGGATCCCCGTTTGCCACCTTCTAACAAGCAGAGTCAGGGGGGGAAACCAGATCCCCTTAACAGCCATATTACTAATTTAACAACTGCAGTGATTCACTTAAGAAACGTGGCAAGAGAAGTTGTAAAACGGGGCAAAACTCACTTAACAAATTTCTCAACAACATAAATTTTGGGCTTGCCTATGGTTGTAAGTCGAGGACTTAACCTGTATTCTTATTTCTCATTCTTATTTCTCATCCTTATTTATTTTTTCCTTTCCGCACACAGCCGTCACTGTAGAAAACCTGCTAGACTTGGAAAATGTAACCAAAGCTCCTTTGAACACAAATTCTGTGCACGCGGATGGCCGAATCCTTGGGTCCCCTTCGTCAGAAAACAACAACGTGTGGGTAAGTGTGTGTGCGGGAAGCCCCGAGTGATCTTGGCAAAGATCTTGTTTGGTAAATATGTGCTTTGCATCCCGCTCTAGTGTGGCTTGTGTGATTCTGGGCTCCGTGTGTTGCTGATCACTATTCATTGTGATTTGCCTAGGATGGGTTATGACGTAGTGCGTTGTGCAGTCTTAAATCAGCTGTGCTTTCTTCAATAAACTGTAATTAAAATAAGCCACAGCTTTGCCCAATAGGTACATCGGAAAAGGACTGTAACTTGCTATTAAGTTACAGAGCATTTTCTGAAGAAACCTTTGCATTTTGCTGATGGGATGGGAGCCAAATTGCCTGTTTGTGTGTGTGTGTGTGTATCTGGAGATCTATGGTATGTTTTATTGTCCCCCTAGGCTGCTCCATCAGGCACATGAGGCACATTTCCTGCCTCTTCTGCACTATGCTCTACACCTCAGACACCCCAACTTTTTCTGACAAAAAGAAAAGAAAAGAAAGTTGCTTCATTTTTCAGGGTTTTGTTTCCTCCTCCCAGTAATAGAGCAGGTAGGGAGAGATCAGGCTAAAGCAGTGATGGCTAACCTTTTCAGCAATGAGTGCCCAAACTGGAACATGCATGCATGCATGCGCTGGAGTGCTGGAAACCCGAAGACCAGCTGACTGGTGTGCGCATGCCTGTTTTTTGGGCATTTGGGGGGCCGTTTTATGGGCTGTTTTCCGGGTTGTTTTCCGGCTGTTTTTCAGGCCGTTTCCTGGCTTTTTTCAGGCCATTTTCCGGCTCTTGTGTGCCCATAAAGACCCAGCTGACCAGAGTACACATGCCTGTTATTTGGGCATTTTGGGGGCTGTTTTCTGGCTGTTTTGGGGGCTCTTTTCCAGCACTTCGACACCCATGAAGGCCAGCTGGTGCTGGAAACCAGAAAAGCAGCTGGCAATGGTGTAGGTGCCCATAGAGAGGGCTCTGGATGCCACCTCTGATCAGAACTGAGAAGCAAAACATTTTCAAGGAAAAAACCCTGAAGAAGTCCAGTTGCGTTTTGAAAAGCACCTTTGGGACAACCCTGACCTGGATGATTGAGAATCTCCATAGACAGTGGCTTTCTCCTTGTGGCAAATAGACGGTCAGGGTTCCAAGTAATAAATCCATAGCAAGGGAAACTCTGAGGCAGGTAGATTCCTCAAAGAATACTTTTATTTGGGATTATCGTATTGGCACAGATCTGGTGAAAACCGGCTCTGAAGTCTCCCGCGGTTTTCACCTAATTAAAAGTAAAAGTTTTCTCACTTTCTCAAAACAATCAGTCACATGGTCCGATCACAGAACGGGCTGGCAGCTGGGTGGCATCACTCCGCCTTCTTCCAACCAGATGTGAGAATGTCCTTGGTTCTCGAGAGAAAATATGTTGTTTTGGCTATATGTTCCCCTCTCAGTTCCCTCCCCCCTATCTCTCAGCTCCAGTGTGCCAACCCTGAAGCGGACCAAATGGCTTCAGTCAGGTCAGCTTCAGGGTTGACATAGACAACTGCATGAGCACCAATCAGCACGACTAAGGAGAGGAGAAGTTAGTCATTGTAATTTGGGCATTCCCGGAGCAAGCGAGGTTCCCTCACCTCTCTGATAGTCTCTGCATGGTTGTTGCTTTCAATTTCTCTGCACTTATTAACGGGTGGACTCTGGGGATCAAATGCCCACAGGAGAAGGAATTTTTTTAAGGCAATCTGATCTGTGATGATCAGGGAATCCAGAGCTAAGAGCATCTCCCATGAGGAATTTGAAGATCTTCAATGAAGAATAGCATACCATTTTTTCTTTTGCATTGTTAGAATCCCTGAGACTTAGAAGGCATCAAGACCAACCCCTGCTTGATGCAAGTATAACAAGGATGGATCCAAAACAAATGGCTACTCTGATTCCATTTGAACCCATCAATCAAAGGGCAGCCAAGCACTTCTCTGGGAAATTGATTTCTCTGTCCAACTGCTTATCTCAATATTTTTTCAACATTGGCCATGTAAAGGTGTGTGGACTTACACCCCCAGAATTCCTGAGCCCGGGGAATTCTGGGAGTTGAGGTCCACACATCTTAAAGTTGCAAATTTGACAACCACTGGCTTATATCATTAGATAGTTTTATCTCACACCGAATTGTAATTTACCTGGATTAGTCCAATGCAGAAGAGAACTCATCAGTTCCCTGAAGACCTTCAGCAAGTTTACCTAAAGTTGCTTTGTAGCTTTTGGCCCCACAAGGGCTACCATGCATGGGAGAGCTGAAACTAAGCAAAGATTTCTCCACCCCATCCTCTTCAACTTCTATGGAAAACAAGCAGGTGGACAGAAAGTGGTTGGAGAGGTTCAGGTTTACCTTATCAGATGCCTTCTCTGTGAGCATGAATATGCTGTGTTGTCCTCTTGTCACCTAACAAAGAAGGATGGGCTACTGATCTTAGAACCAGCTAGTAAAAATCTAGTAGATTTTTTAAAACCTATGGCTAGTTCCCCTCCCTTTTAAAGAAGGAATTGCAAATACAATAGAAGAAACACTTGGTTAAACCTATGTGATAGTTGAATAGTTTTTCATTTCAGTTGGATTTATATAGTCTTATTTCTCCCCTCCCCTTTCTTTTTATAACAAAGGCAATGAATGACGAACTGGATGAAGCATTTTCAAGGTAATTATGACCATGTCTTCCAGGAACATCTTTCTGCTAGGGACAAGAAATAGATTTGATTAATGAACCTTCCCTTCTGTTTCTCTTAAGCTAAACTGTCAACAGCAGAGCAGCCCAACCCCTCATTGGTGGTCTGTTTGACTAATTGAACAAGGGATTCGGCTGCTCGGATAAGTCAAATATTTTGATAACTTCTTAGGGCAGCAGTTAATTTGTGTGTGCAGGTGGGGATTAAATCCCTTAAATGTGTCATCCTCATGCCAAATGCTTAGAAAATGGAGGTTTGCTGAAACTGGAAAATCTCACCTTCTAAAATGAAGGGTAACCAGCAGAGGTGGTATTCCGCCGGTTCGGCTCAGTTTGGGCGAACCGGTAGCGGCAGTAGTGGCAGGAGGCTCCGTCCACCCGCCCAGGCGTCATCATGGATGATGTGCTCATGCACAGGCTCCCAGTTCTGAACCAGTAGCGAAGATAAGAGGAAACCATTACTGATAATCAGTTTGAGTCTCATCTTGCATTTCAACTCCTACAAAGGGATCACATAGCAGCACACACTGAAAAAAATGTGCACACTTTTAGGTCCCCTAAAATTCCTTGTCAAAATACCAGGAAGAATCCCATAGAACCCATCAGCTGGCCAAATATCAAAGGCAGTAAACCTGGTGATGATAAACTGGATCTATTTGTAGGGTCATTTCACACAACCTGCAAACAGAGACACTCCTTTTACCACTTTTGGAAGACTTACTTGGAGACTTAGAATAACTTTATTGCCATTTTGAATGTACACTAATCGGCAAACATTAAAATGAAATTTTGTTGCCTACGGCGCTCAAAGAGTCTCCACCTCTAATATACACTACACAAACATGACAAGATAAATAAATACATATAAAATTATGCATGTACCCACATAAATTATATGACACAGAGAAAAAACACAGTCTAGTCTGGATATATACACGTGCATGGCGAGAAAAACGAATCTTATGAATTTACTAGATGGATTGCCTAGGGAACAAAGCTGGAAGTCCTGCTAGAAATACTTCAAAACCTCCTCCCAGAGGGGAGCAACAGAAACGGACTATAAAGTGGGTGTGTGGGGTCTCTGACAATGCTTTGAACCCCATGTATCTAGCGCTTATAAGCAGTATCCTGAATGACGGGAAGCAAGCTTCCTATAATCTTCTCCGCTGTCCTTACCACTCTCTGTATGGGCTTTCTATCTGAGGCGCTGCTGCCCCCAAACTAAACAGTGATGTAGTTGTTTAAAATGCTCTCAATCGTGCCTCTGTAAAACATGGCCAGGATAGAAGGAGAAAAATGTGCTCTCCTCATCCGATGCAGGAAATGCAGGGGATGGCTTGCATCCTTCACGTGTGGAGAGAGCAGTTCAGATGGTTAGTTATCTGCACCCCCAGTTATTTAATACTGTTGACTACCTCTACAGCTGCGTCCTTGATACTAAGTGGTGTATGACCAGCTCTTTCAGCATTCTTCATGATTCATTTTTGGACTCATTCCTGACCCATCATGGAATTTCCCAGATAATACCTATAAAATGCCTTCTTGGTGGTGGCCCCAAACCTGTAGGACAACTTACCCGCCAGCTATTAAATTCATACAGGTAGTCTTCAAGTTACGACCGTAAAAGTCATAAGTCATGATGCTTGTAAAGGGGGTCAGTTACATGTCTGACCTGACCCGCTTTGCCTCATCAAAGTTCACAGCCCCTAGAGCCAAGCAAACTGTTTTGGCACCTAAGGTGGAAAACTTCACAGGTCCAACTCTGCTTTCTGACCTGTGAAAATGCAACGAGAAAAGATTCCATAAATAACAGTGACTTTTATGGACATCCCTAATCAGCTACTGTCCCTCAAACTTTGGCAACTGTCAAGCTGAGTACAAGTCAACTCAGGAATTTTGAGATTCTGTCTAGGTGATGGACGTGAACACTCAAGAAAGGCTTCCTTGCCCACAAAGCCATTTGAGTACCCTGACTTATGGTGTTACATATGCACACGCAAGAAAGTGCATGCAATGTATTTAATGGGTATGTAGTATAGGTCAAGGGGATACGGTGGCTCAGTGGCTAAGATGCTGAGCTTTTCGATCAGAAAGTTTGGCGGTTTGAATCCCTAGCACTGTGTAACAGAGCGAGCTCCCGTTACTTGTCTCAGCTTCTGCCAACGTAGCAGTTCAAAAACATGTAAAAATGTAAGTAGAAAAATAGGAACCACCTTTGGTAGGAAGGTAACAGCATTCCATGTGCCTTGGGCATTCGGTCATGCCAGCCACATGACCACGGAATTGTCATCAGACAGTGCTGGCTCTTCGGCTTTGAAACGGAGATGAGCACCTCCCTTTAGACATAGCACATATGTGCGAGGGGAACCTTTACCTTCAGTGTTCCTCAACTTTAGCAACTTTTAGACAGGTGGACTTCAACTCCCCGAATTCTTCAGCCGGCAGCAGCAGGTTTAAACTGCCATGAGTACAGGAAACTATTCAACTGCTTAATGGGTTTCACCTTAGCTTGCAGTCAAAAGTTGTACAGGTAGTCCTTGATTTACGATCACAAGTGAGTCCAAAATTTCCATTGCTAAGCAAGACAGATAAATGAATTTCCCCTTGTTTTATTATCTTTCTTGCTACTCCTGATTTAAACAGACACACATACTTGAATTGAACTACTTATTAGGGGCGCACGATTAACCCCAAATTATAATACGTGTATCAGTTGCAACTGTGACACATCACCGCCATCTGCTTCCTAGCCAAAAGCTTGCTTTCCTTCTGGGTCAAAGGAAAAGCTTCTTAACCGAGGAAATGTAATCTTTTCAGCTTCCTGAATCATGCTTTTTAATCAGGCGCTTCCAAGCAGATGACACCTGGCTCTTTACTATAATCAAGAGCTGGTTATAATTATGGAGAATTCTGGGAGTTGAAATCCACCGCTCTTAAAGCTGCCCAGGTTGGACACCCCTGGCTTAAATAGACATGGGTGGTGTTATTTTCCTGGTACTCCACCCTGTAATATCACACATCTTCCTGCCTATAGTATTTTGAAGGGACGCGGTGGCTCAGTGGCTAAGATGCTGAGCTTGATGATCAGAAAGGTCGGCAGTTCGGCAGTTCGAATCCCTAGTGCCACCTAACGGAGTGAGCTCCCGTTAATTGTCCCAGCTTCTGCCAACCTAGCAGTTTGAAAGCACATAAAAAAATGCAAGTAGAAAAATAGGAACCACCTTTAGTGGGAGTGTAACAGCATTCCATGTGCCTTTGGCATTGCCGGCCACATGACCATGGAGACATCTTCGGGCAGCTCTGGCTCTTTGGCTTTGAAACAGAGATGAACACCGCCTCCTAGAGTCAGGAACAACTAGCATGCATGTGTGTGGGAACCTTTACCTTTACATAGTATTTTGTGGCCTGAGTAGTTCCTTCTCATCTTCTGGCATTTATTTTCCACAAGCCATGCAGAGTGTTGGATGGTATAGGCAGATGCCTTCAGAGTTGTGTCTTTCCCAGGTCTACTAGGCTGAGAAACTATTAAAAGGCTTTTCAAGACTTGCCCTTATTTCTTCATGGGCTTGCAGGAAAGTTTCCCTTGAGGATCGTCCTTCAGGGCAGGGAAGATGCTCCCACAGATCCTCCCACGTGACATTATTAACACATAAGGAACACACCCTTGTTTCTCCTGAGGTCATGTGGTGGTGGCTTTGGACCAACTGCTCCCTCTGCTGGCCAGACGTAGCACAGAGGCACAATGAGGGTTTTCAAAAGGACTAAGTGGGCATGAATGGATTGATCCGTTTTACTCAAGATCTCGTTTTGGGGATAATTTCAGCATCATTGTTTCTCATTTTGATACTTTGGAAAAACTGTTAAGCTTGGCATATTGGACTTCAGTTTTTTTTTAATATATTAAAATTGCGATGCCTGTTGGGATGAGCATCAAACAAGTATTTTAATTCACAATTTGCCTGATGCATTTTTTTCCCTGGCAATTTTTTTTAAACAGAATCCAGATTTCCCTAGAATACTTTTGGGTAAACTGAATTCAAACTCTGAGAACTGTTCATGTCGGAGAAATGAATCCTGATCATAGACATTCTCTGGTTTCTTTTCATATTGTAAAAGTCTTTCCCCTTTTACTAAAGATTGCCCTGCCCATAGAAGAACAATTTTTTTTCAGCCAAACCATCTTGGGCCATCTTTCCTAGCGAGCTACTTTTTTTCCCCTTTCCTGGAATTTAATTTTATATTTCTGTGAGGGAACTTTCTAAAGCCAGGGGTCTCCAACCTTGGCAACTTTAAGCCTGGCAAACTTCAATTCCCAGAATTCCCCAGCCAGCTTTGCAGGGATCGCCAACCTTGGCAATTTTAAGCCTGGTGGACTTCAACTCCAAGCAAAGCTGTCTGGGGAATTCTGGGAGTTGAAGTCCGCCAGGCTTAAAGTTGCCAAGATTGGAGACCCCTGTTCTAAAGTATACCCTACCTGTACCTGGAAGCTGTATCTTCCTTCTCCTCTTCCTTGCCAGCACTAACATCTTCCTTTCTTCACCTTTTTGTCTTGCCTTGTCATTCCAGGCTGGCACAGTCCCGAACCAACCCACAAGTCCTTGACATCAGCCTGACATCTCAAGACATCCAAAGTGCTCAAATCCTCTCACCGGTTGACTGGGACAAAGTAGATTCCACAATGGAGACCGAAAAAGATGACCAACTCTTTGAGTTCTGACATCTTTTTTTTTGTTTCCCTTGATAAGCTTTTTTTCTCCTCAAGTAAGATAACCTCTAAGAACCTGATGCACTGTATTCTGCTGACTGTAACTGGAAAAGGTTAATGAAAAGAAAAGAGGCCCCAAAGCCTTGATTTGGTTTAGGTAGGAGTCATGTTGACGCCCTTCAACTTTTGACCAAAGTTTTACTTCAGCTTTTCCCCCCAAGTGTCTTCCAGATATATTAGGACTATAGCAATGGTCGGCAACCTTAAAAACTCAAAGAGCCACAAAGGTCCTAACCAGAAGCCCCCCCATTCAATTCTGGAGCGGGCTGGAAGTTCAGTTCCCCCACCATAGAGTCTCCTCCTAGGAGTGTCCTTTTTCATCTGCCAACTGGAAGTCCAGCTCCCCCACCATAGAGTCTCCTCCCAGCGCAGTGCCTTTTTTCATCTGCCGACTGGAAGTCTGGTTCCCCCACCATAGAGTCTCCTCCTAGCACGGTTACTTTTTTCATCTGCCGACTGGAAGTCTGGTTTCCCCACCATAGAGTCTCCTCCTAGCAGTGTCCTTTTTCCTCTACCTGTCCTAACCGAAAGCACCATCAATTGTGGAGCCAACGGGAAAACCCAACCCCTTGCCATAGAGTCTCTTCCTGGCACTCCATGCATTCGCCCCACCCCCAACCAGAAGCTCCTCTCAAAATTGTGGCACCAACTGGCAACAGGGAGCTGCAGCAGAGGGATGAAAGAACCACATGCGGCTCCAGAGCCACGGGTTGCTGACCCCTGGACTCTAGGAAGCGTTATCTGGCAGATGCCAAATTGGGGAGATTGTTTGAGATATACTTTTAAAACAGCTTTTTATGTATGACCTTTTTGGGGTCTTTGCTTTTATGGAGACGACAAGGTGCTCCTTGAGTAGATTTATTCGAGACTCTTTCAGATTTGCATCTATTATGGAGATGATGTAGCATCATGTACTTTAACATTATACATTGGACAGTTTTGCCCCTTGGGATTGCCTGCGATAAGCATTCATGACAGTTGTGTTCCGTGAAGGACGCAAGATCTCCTTAGCAATATCAGAACTTTCAGATATTTTTATTTCAGAAGAGCTGAACTAGCTGGAGTGGACTGGAGAAGTAATGTTGGGCTCCTTAGAACAGAGCTGAGAGTAGCTACCCAGCTGTTAGACATGGCAAAGCTAAAGAAGGATCTTGACTGGATTCAAGAGTGAAGTCATTCAAAGCATTTGAATGTCCTTGGCCATCCTCCGAGTGAGCCTCTTCTTACATCCTTTGTAGTTCAAATCATCACTTCTTTTTCCAGCTGCTTCTGCATCTTAACAGTCACCTTGCTATTATTTCTCAGCCGTAACATTAGGTAGCAGCCCATTGTTACCTTGAGCAGCTCTCACTTTTAGCTTACTTCACATAAGCAGGATGCTACAAGCTTTGGGCATTGTCTTACAAAAGTTGGCGGAAATGATGACCACCTCACTCAGAGGCAACAATTCCTGGTGTCCTAATCCGGTTGATGGCATCCCACGGCAGCTGAGAGCCCAGGAACTCCCAAGATAACATCTGGCCGAAGGCTGAAGGCAACCACCCAAACATAAAAAATGGAACCAAACTGAGCTTTATTCAGGTAGCGTTGGGGCAGCTGTGAATGTGACTAGTTGGAGTAATGAACACTCTTCCTTATCTCAACATGTCTGATAAGAATCTCTTCCGCAGGTCAGCCTCTGGTCTTGTTTCACTCTATTTTCCCTCCAGGAAAAGGTAAAAGGTTTCCCAGTCAGTATTGTCCAACTTTAGGGCACGGTGCTCATTTCCATTTCTTAGCTGAGGAAGCTAGAGTTGTCCAAAGACAATTTCTGTGATCATATGGCCAGCATGGCTACATCCCAAAGGCACACGGAATACTGTTAACCTTCCCACCAAAGTGATTGAGGCATTTTTATCTTAGTAGAAGGACTCAGCTCTTATGATGACCAGCAGGAGTTGAAAACTGTGTGCCAAAATTCAGAGAATGGTTGCATTTTCGCTAAATCATAGGCTTGTATGATTTAGCACCTAAGAGCCAAGGTGGCACAGTGGTTAGAGTGCACTACTGCAGTCTACTTCAGCTGACTGCTAGCTGCAGTTTAGCAGTTCAAATCTCACCAGGCTCCAGGTTGGCTCAGCCTTCCATCCATCCAAGGTGGTAAAATGAGGACCCAGATTGTTGGGGTCAATAGGCTGACTCTGTAAACTGCTTAGAGAGGGCTGTAAAAGCACTGTGAAGTGGTATATAAGTCAAAGTGCTATTGCTATATTCAGCTGAAGTTTTAGACCAGTGTTTCTCAACTTTGGTACATTGAAGATGAGTGAACTTCAACTCCCAGGATCCTCAGCAATATCTGTGCTGGCTGTGGAATTCCGGGGCTGAAGTCCATATACCTGGAAATTGCAAAGCTTGGGAAATCCTATATTAGACCCTAGGTGGATGAGTTACCCAATGAAATAGTTTTAAAGAAACTCTTTTCTTAATATACAGGTAGTCTGTACTTAATGATGGTAATTGGGACTAGTATTTCTGATGCTAAGTGATGTGTTTGTAAAGTCTCACGCCATGTGACCTTGTCACTTAGTGATGGAAATTCCAGCACTTCTGATTGCTGTTGTTAAGCAAAGGCAAAGACTGAGACCGACATAAGTATGAGGACTGGCCATTTCTACCACTTATTCAGCACGACCATAAGTTCAAATGGTTGTCGAACAAGCGATAGTTAAACAGGAGAAGATGCTTTTGAGTTAGCCATTTATCACGGCACACTCATTTTTCACGTGTTGAGAAACTGGAGGAAGGAAGGGGCGTTCAGATACAAGGCTGCTTCTCTGCAGCCTTGCAAAAGTGACGATGATTCGTGCCCTTTTTTTATAAAAATGCAATTACATTTTATAAACAGATTTGCATTTTAATTAATTAAAAATATTTTTATATATACAAAGAGACAAGCGCACCTTTGACGAACTGGAAGTATTTTGCGGAATTACTTTTCACCTCATTCCTGAGTGGATGATCTGATCCGGGATGCAGGTGTGGGATTCTACCGGTTTGGGCCAGTTTGGGTGAACCAGTTCACTCTGGCTTTCGGCTCAGCCTGCCCACCTGCCCCTCTGCTATACTCACCGACTGTATTTTTCAGAGTATAAGACGCACCTTTTTCCCTCAAAAAAGAGGCTGAAAATCTGGGTGCGACTTATACACTGAATACAGCATTTTTTTTGCTTCCCGATACCCCGCCCCTTCACCAAAATGGCCGTGCAGCGCCTTTAGGTGGCTTGCAGAGTGCTCCTGGGGGTTGGGGAGGGTAGAAAGTTTGCCCGCCACCCCCCAGCTCCCAGGAGCACTCCTAATGCCCTTTTTTGACAAAAAACGGGCCCATTTTTGCAAAAAATTGGCTGTTTTTTGCTCGTTTTTCACTCCCCCCAGAACACTCTACAAGCCTCCTAAGGGCTATCCATGCCCTTTTTTTGGGAAAAAAAAAAAACTGGGCCATTTTTGGGTGGTTTGCAGAGTGCAAAAACTTTTTTAAAAATTTGCCTCTTCAAAACCTTGGTGCGTCTTATACTCCAGTGCATCTTATACTCTGAAAAATACGGTATATTCCCTTCTCTGAAGCCCAGCTGACAGGTGCAGCAGAGTGGTTTGCTGCACCTCAGCTGTTTTCCTCCCCAGCAGTAATGCGGAAGTTAACTTCTTTGTGCTTGCATGCGCACGCCCAGCGAACTGGTTGTTAAACCGGTAGGGTCCCATCCCTGTCCAGGAGGTTGGTAGTTGAGAGAACGGAAGGCAGTTATGTGATGCTGGCAAAGGCAGAAACACAAGAGAGAATTTGTATGTTTGAGAGAGAGGAAGTGGGGGCAGTTGCGATACAAAGGACAACCATAGAAAAGAACCTACCGCCATTCCAAGTCTTCAAAAGCAAGATTTTGTCTTTGTTTTCTTCCTCTGCCAAGTTGAGATCATAGCCGGCACACTGGGCATTTTGGAAATGGGACAAAAAGAAGCAAAACTGAGCGGAAAATAATGCAGGTAGTCCTCAACATATAACCCTTTGTTTAGTGACTGTTTGAAGTTGCAACGGCACTGAAAGAAAAGCGACTTGCGATCGGTCTTCACACTTGATGATCGTTGCGGCATCCCCAGGGTCACCGGATCAAAACCGGGCTTGGGTTTATGACAGTGGCAGCTTCCCAGATGGCTTCCAATGAGCAAAGTCAGAGGTGGCGACGGAAACCAGATTTGCTTAACGACCACATGATTTACTTAAGAACTTCAGGGATCTGCTTGACAACTGTGTCAAACAAAAATGTCATGAAATAAAGCACGGCTCACTTAGCAATCGCCTTGCTTAGCAACAGAAATTCTGGCTGGCCCCAACGGTGGCCTCAAGTCTACCTGTATTTCTTTCCAAAGGAATATAAAGCAGCTGTTAGATAACATTCCTAAAAATGAGCTTTTCCAGAACTGCAGTAAAATGATCACTGTCGCCTCTCATGCTGGCAAGGCTGATGAGCAATTCCCCCCCCCCCCCCATCTACTATCGGGGAAAATCTCAGAAAATGTAGATACTTTTTAGGTGACAGCGGTCCTTGTGTTTCTTTATCTCCTTAAACCCTTTTTTTCATTTTGCCTTGATTAATTGGGTTGTGCCCAAGTATTTAACCCTGAAAGATGTCAATCTAGATTTTGGAAGCACACAGAAGGGGGGAGGGGTTGGCTTTAAAGTGTAAAAGAAATATTAACTATGCTTGCATATATGATTTTCTTCCCTCTCTCACTGACCTGCAACCCTGTGAAAAAGGTGTTCTCCCACCTAATTTCTCATTTCATATTCTGGAATTAGAAAAGCAAATAATGGGAAAATCAGGATTACTGCTATTAAAAGATTACATTTAACAGTGATTTTTGGATAACGGAATAATCACCGTTTCTCATATTGGTGACCTTGTGGGAAATATACTAAGCCATAATTGGCTTTTGAAATGCTAATGTTCCTTCCTGATGGGGACATAAATGCACTTTTTAATATGCCTGTAAACAGTACATTTTTGAATCCAAAGTTCTGCTTAGGGGCTGGTAGATAATTGAACCCGAAGCCACGCAGTTTGGAATTTTGCCCCTTAGATATGGATGGAAATCACTGTTTTTCAGTCTTGCCAACCTTCAGATGTGTGGACCTCAACGTATCTGAAAGTGGCTAAGGCTGAGAAGCACTGATCTCAGAAAACCTAGAGGAGAAGCCTTCAAAGTTCCTCCAGGATGCAAAAAATTAGATTTTTGCAATGCAGCCTTACCTCCACTCCAGGTGATGCAAACCATTTCTGTTTTGGATGACATTTAAAGCATCTCTATTGTTGCTAAGCTGCATCATCTTCTGAGCAAAGCTAGCTGTAATTTCATGCCCCAGATTGATACTTGGCTGTCTCAGTGGCCTCAATGAAGACATCACTTCTGAGGCAGGAGGAATGTGACTGCCATATAGTGGTCATGCTAACAAGTAAATCTGTTCTGACCCAGGCTTCCTTAGAAAGCAAGAAGCAAAGTCTTGGTCCCAACAAAACCTCTTTTATTTACACGACTGTGAATTCCTTTCATTCACAGCCAGCAAGGCTTGGCAAACAGTTTGTCAGAGGAATGTTTATCCACACGCACCTTATCTCATTTGGAGAGCTTCCAGACAACAGGTTTCCAAACACAGGACAAAGCAAAACTTGACCCAGAGTCTCTTATAATCACAACCAGAACTTTCCACTCTTGACATGACCAAATGAACGAATTGTTTCCTGCAAAAGCCCACTCCTCATTCACTCCTCTTTTGTTTCCTATGGGAGGGGCCAATCACCTCCAAGGTATGGCTTTACTCCTAAGTTGACGCTGCTTTCTTAGTTGTTCTTGCCTTCTGGCAGCTCTGCGCATGCGCACACTGGGAACAGGCTCCAGTTGTTCTTCTGCCTCACTGCTGTCTCTGCCTCCCACACAGAGCCCTCGTCTGAGCTTTCCTCAAACCCCAGGACTGGCCCCTTTTCCTCCCCAACCTCCTCACTGTCTGACTCTGCTGCCAGCTCCTCTGGCCATTGGTGGGTCACAACACATTCAAATCCCAACCTGTAGTGAAATGTCTAGCAGAGACATTGTGGCTCCAATCTATACCTTCCTTTGCAGGTAGTCCTAGACATACAACTATAACCAAAATTTCCACAAGTGTTGTTAAGTGGATTTTGCCCCATTTTGTGACCTTTCCTGCCACAGTTGTTAAGTGAATCATGGCAGTTGCTAAGTTAATAACCTGGTTGTTAAGTGAATCTGGCTTCCCCACTGACTTTGCTTGTCAGAAGGTGGCAAAAGATAATCTCATAACTCTGGGACACTGCAACTGTCATAAATACATGCCAGTTGCCAAGCGCCTGAATTTTGGTCACATGACCATGGGGATGCTGCAACGGTCACTAAGCAAATGATTGTAAGTTGAGGACTACCTGTGCTTTGGGCACAAGCCTGAAGTGGTACATATGTTCTCATCTCGGATCTCATTTCTTTGAATGTGGTGTGGTCTTAAGAGAAAGGAAGTTGTGATCGTTCTCAAAATTGTCGAAAGAAAGTTTCCTCTCCAGGTGAATTTTCATTCCTCTATTCAGTTTTTCAAAGCTTATATGATATACATAATATGCCTGTGTATTTAAACAAACATATGCTGTAAAAAGTACTTACTGCTGCTGAGAAAATAAAATTTGTACTTATTTTCCACATGGACGTGAATGTTGATTGATTTTCTTTCTCCTGCTTGGTGCTAGAAAACCCGAAACATCACAAACTAAATAGTAATTAACCAAAGCCTGAAATCCAATCGAACATGCAGTCCGTGGAGATTAATTTGCACCTTCACTCTTGACTTTTAAGAAGCATCTGAAAACCTTCCTTTGAAGTCCACTGGGGAACAAGGATGGCCATTTTTAAGTCTCTTCTTAATGATCTTTATCGACATCACTTTTTAGACTGTACAGTAAGATAGCTGTTGAGCTTCTGGTGCATCACAGGTGTGTAAGGGAGAGCAGTATAAACAACGATCCATTAATAAATGAAAGAATGAAGTAGCTCTGTAAAGTTGGAAGTTACAAACATTGAAGAGCCATGGTGGCGCAGCAGTTAGAGTGCAGTACTGCAGGCTACTTCTGCTGACTGCCGGCTGCTAGCAGTTCAAGTCGCACAGACTCAAGGTTGACTCGTCCTTCCATCCTTCCGAGATGGGTAAATGGAGGACCCAAATTGTTGGGGGCAAGAGGCTGACTGTAAACCGCTTAGAGTGGGCACTGTGAAGCGGTATATAAGTCTAAGTGCCATTGCCATGGTTGTTCCGAAATTTGTTACTGTTTGACATTTAATTGACACTGAAAAAAGTTACTTATGACTGGTTCTCACGCTTAAAATCATTGCAATACCCCCGTGATTACATGATTAAAATTTGGATGTTTGGCATCCAGTGTAAATGTATGATGGTTGTTGCATCCCAGCCAGCTTACAAAAAGCAAAATCAATGGGAAAACCTGGATTGCAAAGTTGAACCTCTACTTTTTCTGGTTTAGCCTGTATTTGACATTTGCATTGTGTTTTGTTAGATATGTACTGCATGCTTAAATGAGGCAACATAAATAGATCATGAAGTCTACATAACAGCCTTCCCCACAGGCACATGTCAAATGGGCAGCATCTTTTGGGCTACAGGTAAGTCTCGATTAGTGTTGATAATGAATCCTGCAAAAATTCAAATTTGCACAATTCGAAGTGATATTTCAATGGAAACTAGGGTAATTGGTTTTTTTACCTGATGGACACAGGCAATGAAAATGGTTAAATTTTTATGTTTAATAATGAAATATAACAAAGATTAAAAGAATATACTTGCAACTTACATGTATTTTTGAACAAAGTCATAAAGTAATTATAGAAGGCAAAATTAAAAAAAAACATTATTTCTATCTTCTAGATAGATTTCATAAATATTTAAAATAAGTGAACAAAGGACAAGCAAAATCCAAAATGTATCTGCTGTCTCCTGTATTCTACTGTAGTTCTTCAAAACGAACCTCTCATTTGTTTGAGCTTTCCTTGAGCATAATTTCCCCCCACCCTTCTTTTTGCAAACGTGACCATTAGCCTGAAAATGCCAACAGCAACTGCTTACCTGCTAGCCTCACATTAACTGAATTTTGACTTGTGTTAAGTGCAATCTGGTATCAATATATTTTACTTATCAAGGTTATACGTTGCCCAGTGACTCTGGATGGTTTACAGATAGAATTGGGCTAAATTGAATATGGCACTATTTGAACTTGCCATAATTGTGATCTAGCTGCACTGCTTATCTTTCCTATTCCATTCCTCCTGTTTTCTTTTTGCAAGAGGAAGGGAGAAGCAAAAACTGCAGGTAGTCCTTGACTCACAACAGTTCGTTTAGTGACCATTTGAAGTTACACCAGCACTGAAAAAAGTAACTTATAATTGCTTTTCGTACTTACGACCATTGCAGCATCCCCATAGTTACATGATCAAAATTCAGAGGCATGGCAACTAGCTCATATTTATGATTGTTGCAGTGTCCTGGGATTATGTGATCTTCATTTGCAGCCTTCTGATGAGCGGAATCAGTGGGGAAGCTATCTTCACTTAACAACCATGTTGCTAACATAACATCTGCAGGGATTGACTTAACAAATGTGTCAAGAAAGGTTGTAAAATGGGACAAAGCTCACTTAACCAGAGCCAAGGTGGCGCAGTGGTTAAATGCAGCACTGCAGGCTACTGCTAGATCAGCAGGTCAGCGGTTCAAATCTCACCGGCTCAGGGTTGACTCAGCCTTCCATCCTTCCGAGGTGGGTAAAATGAGGACCCAGATTGTTGGGGGCAATATGCTGACTCTCTGTAAACCGCTTAGAGAGGCCTGAAAGGCCTATGAAGCGGTATATAAGTCTACTGCTATTAACAAATGTCTCACTTAGCAACATAAATTCTGAGCTCAATTTCATAAGTCAAGAACTGTGTGTGTGGGGGGGGTTAATATTGAGGATACAAGTAGTCCTCAACTTACAACCATGCATTTAGTGATCACCCAGAGTTACAATGGCACTAAAAAAAGTGACTTATGACACCTGCATCATCGCCAGAGTCACACGATCAAAATTTGATTACTTGGCAACCAGCATGTACTTAAGACAGGTTCATGAGATCACAATTTGCAACCTTCCCAGTTGAATTCTGAGAGGCAAAATCAGTGAGGGCAATTCATTAAACAACTGCACTGATTGGCTTTGAACCCTGACAAAAACGGTCATAAAATCGAGAGCAGTTCACTTCACACCCTCCTTGCCTATCAACGGAAACTGGGGTCATAACTTGAGGACTATCTGTAATGCATTTTATTACAATCCAACTTCTAACATTTATCTTACTCCATCCACTCCACTTTCTTTTTTGAATAACAGGAGGGGAAGAAGCGAGGAAAGTAATTTTTTTTAATTATTGGGGATAATGCGTTTCATTACCTCTGCAGTCAGAAACATTTCCTTGAAGTGAGAATCTATTCTCTCCCCCTCCTTCCTCTCCCCCTCTTGTTCCCTTTCAATGGAGCTGAATTCTGAACAGGCCAAATTAACCAAACCATACTATTTTGACTGTGCTGTATCAGTGTAGAATAGGTCTTAAAAGCTAATTTTACTATTTAAATAGGCTGCTCCAGTCTAAGGATACGTTTCAAATGAATACTAAACATCTCCAGACCAGCCTCATGAATAAGTGATGTTGGTGACTGTGGAACAAATTGATCTTTCAATTTTGATTTGACCTTTTGCAAGTTTCTGGGTTGAAATTTTAGAATCCCAATATGCTGTCTCTTATAGACCCTGAGCAAATCCTCTCCTTATTGATCTATGTATTTATCTTGCTGCAACTTTTCTCAGCCAGTAATAAATTAAAGATTGTACAGATTAAAAGGGGGGAAGCCCACCACCAACCAATCCAAACCCATCCAATCTAAAAAGGAATTTGATGAAAGTTTGTAAGTCCTGCCAAGATGGGAGAAAAAAAAAGTAGAATGGGAGTTTCAAATTAAAAGCTGGTTCTCAACAAATAGTCCCCTATGTGCTACATCAGGAGTGTCAAACTCCAAGGCCTGCGGGTTGGATCCGGCCTGCTGGATGCCTAGATCTGGCCTACGGAGCCACCCTAGAAACAGAGAAGGACTGGTCTGCAGTGCCTCTGCCAGCGAAAATGCAGCTAGGTGGGGTGCATGTCCTAACCCGCCCAAGGTCTGCTTTCGCTGGCAGAAGGCTGCAGGAGGCTATCGCGGCTGAAAATGGATGTCAAGCTGGCCACAACGCAATCCTGATGCGGCCCTCAATGAAATGGAGTTTGACACCTCTGTAATACATATATTTTGTCAGGAGAATTGTCATTGACTTTTAACTGTTTTGGGCAATGGTGGGATTCAAAATTTTTTACTATTGGTTCTCATCTCCGTTTCAAAGCCGAAGAGCCAGCGCTGCCTGAAGACATCTCCGTGGTCATATGGCCAGCATGACTAAACGCTGAAGGTGCACAGAACGCTGTTCCCTTCCCACCAAAGGTGGTTCCTCTTTTTCTACTTGCATTTTTACGTGCTTTCGAACTGCTAGGTTGGCAGAAGCTGAGACAAGTAACGGGAGCTCACTCCATTATGCAGCGCTAGGGATTCAAACTGCTGAACTGCCAACCTTTCTGATCGACAAGCTCAGCATCTTAGCCACTGAGCCACTGTATCCCCTGTGTCCTAACTGTCATCCAATTCAGGGGTCCCCAACCCTCGGTGGACTGATACTGGGCCGCAGTATGTCAGCAACTGGGCCGCACAAACAAGCCAAGCCCCATCCACAGGATGCAGGCAGCATGTGAAACCACACCCGCTCCAGTCTGCAGAAAAACCCCTCTCCACAGAACTGGTCCTTGATGTCCAACAGGTTGGGGGCCACTGAAGCACTCAAGCAAATCTGTACAAGTGTGGAGACTCTAGAAAGAGTGCAGAGAAGCACAACAATGATGATTAGAGGGATGGAAGCTAAAACATATGAGGAACAAGAACTGGGTATGCCTAGTTTGATGAAAAGAAGGACTAGGGGAAACATGATAGCAGTATTCCAATATCTCAAGGGCTTCCACAAAGAAGAGGGAGTCAAACTATTCTCCAGGGCACCTGAGAGTAGAACAAGAAGCAATGGGTGGAAACTAGTCAAGGAGAGAATGAACCTAGAACTAAGGAGAAATTTCCTGACAGTTAGAACAACTAATCAGTGGAACAGCTTGCCTCCAGAAGTTGTGAATGCCCCAACACTGGAAGTCTTTAAGAAGATATTGGATAGCCATTTGTCTGAAATGGTATAGGGTTTCCTGCCTAGGCAGGGGGTTGGACTAGAAGACCTCCAAGGTCCCTTCCAATTCTGCTATTGCATTGTATAAGTAATCCTCTACTTATACCCACGATAGAGACCAACATTTCTCCTGCTAAGCGAAACCGTTGTGAATGGAGTCTTGCCCCATTTTATGACCTTTGTTGCCACAGTTGTGAAGTGAATCACAGCAGTTGTTACGTTAGTAATTACATTTGCTAAGGGAATCTGGCTTCCCCATTGGTTTTGCTTGTCAGAAGATCAGAAAATATGATCACCTGGCCCCAGGACACTGCGACCGTCATAAATATGAGTCAGTTGCCAAGCATATGAATTTTGATCACATGAACACATGCTACAAAGATTCTAAGTATGACAAATGGTCATGTCACTTTTTCAGTGCCATTTTTGTTTTGTTTTTCTTTGTGGTTTATTATCCTTCTCCCAAAGGACTCAGGGCGGCGTACAACATTAAAAAAAACACATATTACAAAGGTTAAAGAGGAAATTAAATAAAGTATCCAAAAACAAACCCAATTAATATTAACAATAAAAATTTAAAAATTAGATTAAAATTAACAATTAAATTAATCCTATATTTTATTTTATTCAGGCCAGGCTGGCTTGCTGGAAAAGCCAACGTTTTAGGGTGCGTCGGAAGGACCAGAGGTCGGGGATTATGCGAAGCTCTGGAGGCAGCTCATTCCAGAGGGAAGGCACTCCCACAGAGAAGGCTCTCCCCCTGGGGGTCGCTAGCCGACACTGTCTGGCTGATGGCACCTTGAGGAGGCCAACTCTGTGGGATCGCACTGGATGGTGGGAAGCTACTGGTGGCAGTAAGTGGTCTTGCAGGTACCCTGGGCCTAAGCCATGGAGCGCTTTAAAGGTCATAATTAGTACCTTGAATCGCACCCGGTAACCAGTGCAGGCCACCTAAAAGTAGTAGTAGTAGTTTAGTAGTAGTAGTAGTAGTAGTTTATTGGTCTTGTATGCCGCCCACCTCCGAAGGACTCCGGGCAGCTTACAATAACAAGGGAAGGGGGATAAATAGACAAAACAACACTTTAAAATACACAACATTCATAGTTACCGTGGGGCTGGGTACTTCAACAGCCCCCCGGCCTGCTGGAGCAGCCAGGACTTAGTGGCTTTGCGGAAGGCCGGGAGAGTAGTAAGGGTCCGGATCTCCACAGGGAGGTCGTTCCAAAGGGCTGGAGCTGCAACAGAGAAGGCTCTCCCCCGGGGAGTCGCCAGCCGACATTGGCTGGCACATGGAATCCGGAGAAGGCCTAGTCTGTGAGATCTGATCGGTCTATGGGAGGTAATTGGCAGGAGGCGGTCTCTCAGGTACCCAGGTCCGATGCCATGTAGGGCTTTATAAGTAACAACTAGCACCTTGAAGCGGGTCCGGAGACTAATGGGTAGCCAGTGCAGCTCGCAGAGGATAGGTGTAACGTGGGTGTACCTCGCTCGCACAGCTGCGTTCTGGACTAGCTGAAGTCTTCGAACACTCTTCAAGGGCAGCCCCATGTAGAGCGCGTTACAGTAATCCAGTCTTGAGGTCACAAGGGTGTGAGTGACTATCTGAAGGGCCTCCCGATCCAGGTAGGGTCGCAATTGGTGCACCTGGGCAAATGTCCCCCTGATCACAGCCGACAAATGATGTTCTAAAGTCAGCTGTGGATCCAGGAGGACTCCCAAATTGCGAACCCTCTCTGAGGGGCGTATAATTTCACCCCCCAGCCTGAGAGATGGAATACTTGGCCAATCCTTGGGAGGGAACATCAATAGCCACTCGGTCTTGTCGGGATTGAGTGCAAGCTTGTTCATGCCCATCCAGACCCTGACAGCCTCCAGGCACTGGCACATCACTTCTACAGCTTTCGACCATCGACATGGGAGCACCTAGGTACCCCCATGATAACCCGCGCGGCCGCATTCTGGATCAGCTGAAGCCTCCGGGTACTCTTCAAGGGCAGCCCCATGTAGTTGCAGTAGTCCAGGTGAGTTTTAACTTTGATCACTCAACAAATGTAAGGTAAGTTGGTAAGAATCCATGCAGATAAGTTGAGGATTGAGGGATAGCAATAACAATAGCACTTAGACTTACCATATTTTTCGGACTGTAAGACGCACCATTGTATAAGACACACAAAGATTTTGAAAAGGTAAGTAAGAAAGATTTTGTCCTCCCCAGCTCTCAGAAGCACTCTGCAGGCTTCAGCAGGGCTGGAGGAAGGCAAAAATGCCCCCATTTTTGCAAAAAAAAGTACCATTTTTTTGCCCATTTTTCACAAAAATAGGATGCATGGGCGAGGCTTTGGGAGGCAAAAAATGGCTGTTTTTGGTGTATAAGATGCACCAACATTTCCATGCTCTTTTGGGGGGGAGGTGCGTCTTATACTCTGAAAAATACGGTATATACTGCTTCATAGTGCTTTTACAGCCCTCTCTAAGCGGTTTACAGAATCAGCCTCTTGACCCCAATAATCTGGGTCCTCATTTTACCCACCCCGGAAGGATGGAAGGCCGAGTCAACTGCTGACAGTCGGCAGAATTGCATTCTAACCACTGCACCACCAGGGCCAAGGAAAGGTAGAAATAGCAATAGCACTTAGACTTATATACCACTTCACAGTGCTTTTACAGCCCTCTCTAAGCAGTTTACAGAGTCAGCCTATTGCCCTCAACAATCTGGGTCCTCATTTTACCCACTTTGGAAGGATGGAAGGCTGAGTCAACCTTGAGCCTGTTGAGATTTGATCTGCCAAACTGCTGGCAGGTGGCAGTCAGAAGTAGCCTGCAATACTGCACTCTAACCACTGCGCCACCGTGGCTCTTGGTGTAGGGATGGTATAGACTCCCACCCCATGAGGAATGGTTTAGCCTCCAAAGAATTTGAGCCCTCTGAGAAATTCCCTTCCTGCCTGTTGGTTGGAACCAAAGTTACAGACAGAGCTTTGAAAGCATTTCAATGGATCAGGAAGGAATGGGAGGAAGGTCAAGGTTTGATGCCTTCTTGATGAAGGAGATGGTCCAGGAAGGGAGAGAAGTATCCTGGCAGTGATCAACTGGTTATGCAAATGGGGTCAATGGGTAGGTGTTTCAGGTGTTTTGATAACGGGATATATTTCCAAATTGAAGGAGGTCTAACAAGATAGGGCCTGTGTCCACGAGTTCTATGTTGAAAAGGTAGCTTGTGTAGTGGGTGGCTTTGTACTGCATCCTATGGGGGGGAAGATGGAGACATTCCTAAATAGTCTGAAGACAAAAACAAGGAACAGGCTTGGAAGAGAGCCGAGGTGGTGCAGTGGTTAGGGTGCAGCACTGCAGGCCACTTCAACTGGCTGTTATCTGCAGTTCAGCGGTTCTAATCTCACCAGCTCAAGGTTGACTCAGCCTTCCATCCTTCCGAGTTGGGTGAAATGAGGACCCAGACTGTGGGGGTGATATGCCGATTCTGTAAACCGCTTAGAGAGGGCTGAAAGCCTTATGAAGCGGTATATAAGTCTTATTGCTATTGCTAAGAGAGAGGCAGGATGGCGAGGCATCCCATAATGAGTACATGGTGCTCAATTTACAACCGTAATTCAGTCCAGAATTAGATGCAAATCACTCGGTAACGAGAACCAATTTTTTTTTGGCATTTTTTGTAGCGGTCCTTAAGTAAACAGCATGGTTGTTAAGTGAATCCATTTTACCCAATGGGCATTGTTTGTCAGAAACTGGAAGTAAACACCAGAAACCACCTCCAAAAATGGCAAAATATTGTGGTTCGTGACCACAGGCTACTTCAAATGACCATAAAGGTATGCCGATTGCCAAGTGCCCAAAATACAATTGCACAATTGTGTCTTTGTGCATGTGTGTGGTCAATGAAACTTTGAAATCAGGTTTGTAAGTAGCTTTGGGGGGGGGGGGGGGATCCATCCTAACTTTGGTTGCTAAGCAACTACCTGAATGCAAATAGAGGAAGGAATAGAACAAAGAGTTTACTGCCTAATACTAGGACAGGAAGGTGCCTTAATGAAGGAAGGTGAATATAATTTAGTAGACATTCCTGAAACCTAGTGGGATGAAATGTGTGAGCGGAATTAGGACTAACGGGAACCATTCATTAAAAAGGAACAAATCAGAGGAAAGAGAAGGAGAAGATGGTCGAAAATCGGAAGGATGAATTAATGAGAATATCCCTTGCCTGACAAAGGTTACAAATGGTTGGTTGTTTTTATATCAGCTGATGATTATCTGTTTTGTGATTTGTTTCTAGCTTCTCAGGATTAGTTTACATGGACAGCCTTATAAATTAAATAAATGTTGGTTAAGACAATCAAAATTCAATCCATGGCTCCCATTCAGATGTCAAACCTATACTTAGCTTGTCATGAAAACGAGGATGTATTGCATTTCAGTGTTAAAATATGGCTGTTATTTCAGCATTTATTCAATATATAGAAGGTTATGGATGAATATTTTATGCAAATCTGTGCCAACTTTTTACTTCTCTTTGACTGATAAATAGCGGCCACCGTATTTCAGCCATGCTCGATGGTCTTTCGAACCCACCCCATCCCCCCGACTGCCTATTCTTGGTTGTATGAACAGGATTGAAATTAAAGCAAGCCATCTGATGAGCAAAACAAACCGTCAAACCATCAGGAATATTAAATGGGCCATCCTTCTTTGCGTTGAGAATCTGCTCCAAAGCATTGTGCAAAAATTAGAAATTGTCAGAAGCAGTAAAAATACCCAGATAATTAGAGCTTTGGAAACCAAGCTGTACTGATAGTTAAAAATAGGACAAAGTGCTCCCATCATAATCTTTCTCGAGTTAATTTCTCTCTTTTCTGATTATCATGCAAGGTTCCCCCCCCCCCAACTTGAAGTGTTGTCAGTAGATAAAATGCTTGGAGGAGCTAAGCTTGAGATCTTAGCTCAGAAACTATTTCACTGTGAGCAGTTTCATTCTATCTCCTGTTTACAATCTGTAGAAAGGGAAGAAAAAAAAGGTACTTTCAGGATTGTTGTAGAAATGAGTCAGATCAGGAAATTGTTGTGCATTTTGAGGTAGAAAGATGAGGCGGTCTCTGAGCTTAACCCTCTAGAAATACTTAGTGTTGTGGCCCGTTAGCAGCCAGCGGATCTGACAGCAGATTCGGATAGTGAGGATTTGGGGGAGGAGCATAGGCCAGTCCTGAAGTCTGGGAAGGGCTCTGTTGAGTGCTCTGCGTCAGAGGCAGAGAGGGGGCCAGAGCCATCTGACAGTTATCAGCTGCCTTGGAGTTGGAGATCAGAAGAGCAGCTGGAGCCTGTTCCTGATGTGTGCATGCACAGAGCTGCCAGGAGAAGGGACGGCTAAGTTGATCAGTTGAGTTGAGTTGAGTTGAGTTTATTGGTCTTGTATGCCGCCCACCTCCCGAAGGACTCCGGCGGCTTACAATAAACAAGGGAAGGGGATAAATAAACAAAACAACACTTTAAAATACACAACAGTCACAGTTTCTGTGGGGCTGGATATTTCGAAAGCCCCCCGGCTTGTTGGAGCAGCCAGGACTTAACGGCTTTGTGGAAGGCCGGGAGGGTAGTAAGGGTCCAGATCTCCACGGGGAGATCGTTCCAGAGGGCTGGAGCTGCGATAGAGAAGGCTCTCCCCCAGGGAGTCGCCAGCCGACATTGGCTGGCAGATGGGATCCGGAAAAGACCTAACCTGTGAGATCTAATCGGTCTATGGGAGGTAATTGGCAGGAGGCGGTCTCTCAGGTACCCAGGTCCGATGCCATGTAGGGCTTTATAGGTAATGACCAGCACCTTGAAGCGGGTCCGGAGACTAATGGGTAGCCAGTGCAGCTCGCGGAGGATAGGTGTGACGTGGGTGTACCTGGGTGCACCCACAATCGCTCGCGCGGCTGCGTTCTGGACCAGCTGAAGTCTTCGAACACTTTTCAAGGGCAGCCCCATGTAGAGCGCGTTACAGTAATCAGGAGTAAAGGCACAGGTGGTTGGTGAATGGCCCCTCCCATAGGGAATAAAGAGAAGTGAAAGGGGAGGGGAGTTTGCAGGAGACTATTAGTTCAATTCATTAGGGTGACGACCTGTTCCTAACTTCTTGCCAATTAATTGCTGCTACAGCATGGCGTTTGGAAGATATCAGCCTGGCAACTTTTTAGGAGCTGTCTAGCAACTCTCCAAGCCTGATAAAGGTCTGTAGTTGTGAAAGGCAAGTTCATGCAAGGCTGTTTGCCGGGACTTTGCTGGAAAGGAATTGCCTTTAACCTAAATAAAAGAGGCTTTATCGGGACGAGGAGTCTGCTTCATGCTTTTGGGAAGCCTAAGTCGGAACATATGGATATGTGCCTTATGGGGTATAACTCACTTTTGAAATCTACATAGATTCTGAAGTCTCCTGTCGATCCACTTTTACGATGTTTTTTGCAGCAAACGCCATTATCGGAAAATGAAGCCGTTATTCGCCGTTATTGCTGAAAACCGGAAGTCTCTGTTTTTGGCAAAACTGTCATAAAATACAGTCAGGTGTGTTTAGGACACTTGCAAACAGCGATTCAGTAGCAGGAGCACACATGCATACGCAGAAGGTCCGTGATGACATCAGGGTGGATGGGGCGGAGCCTCGTGCTGCTGCCACCTCTGTAAGTCCCCCTTTTCAGGTAGTTCATAACTTCAAATGGTTGCTAAGGGACCGGTCCTAAGTTGAAGACTACCTGTACCAGCCTTGCTGTAGTCACAGAAATGGATTAAAAGCACCATCTGTAGCACAAAGCACTTTGTCAGGTACGGGTCATCCTCAACTTACAACAGTTCATTTAGGGACCATTCAAAGTTACGATGATACTGAAAAAGGGACTTATGACCATTTTTCACACTTACAACCATTGCAGCATCCACGTGGTCAACTGATCAAAATTCAGATGCCTGGCAGTTGACTCATATTTTTGACGGTTCAGTGTGCCAGGATCATGTCATCATCGCCTTTTGCAACATTCTGACAAGCGGATTCAATGGGAAACCAATTCACTTAACAACCGTGTTACCAACTTAACGACTGTGGCAAGAAAAGTCATAAAATGGGGCAAAAACTCATTTAACAAATGTTTCACTTACCAACAAATTTTGGGATCAACTGTGGTCATAAATAGAGGACCACCTGTACTGGAAAGCACTTCTTCATGGGCCTTCTAACTACAGAGGTCCTAGGCCCATTAATACATCTCATTAAAAGGTAAAGGGTTCCCCTCGCACATATGTGCTGTCCAAAGACGACTCCGTGGTCATGTGGCTGGCATGACTAAATGCTGAAGGTGCATGGAATGCTGTTTCCTTCCACCAAAGGTGGTCCCTATTTTCTACTTGCATTCTCACATGCTTTTGAACTTCTAGGTTGGCAGAAGCTGGGACAAGCAACAGGAGCTCACTCCATTATGCGGCGCTAGGGATTTGAACCATCAAACTGCCAACCTTTCTGATCGACAAGCTCAGCATCTTAGCCACTGAGCCACTGTGTCCCCTCTCAGTCTCATTAATATATAATCAAAAGTGTAAAAAACACTAAATCTCCCCTAGAAAGTTAATCTTATTTAATCTTGTTAACTGGTTTGTTGAGAATAAACCCAGGAAGCAAAGAATAAAAGCACTGCATTCCTGAGGGGGCTTGTTCCCTTTTAAGAAAGAAAGAAAAACTTATTTAGTTCCCTTTGTTTCTTTTTCGTCTTCATACTGAAAATTTAAATTATAATCCTTTTGTTGTGTATAAATGTATCCATGGTAACAAGCAAATCTAAATTATTACTGTATGGGTTGATAATTCCTCATGGAAGGCCCGGTGCATATTTCTAAAATATTCTCTGGTACGGTCTTCCAAGATTTAAGACAAATCAAAACAAAACAAAAGCTTTTTGCAAATCAACTGTACAAAGGAAAACGATTATTCTATCATCACCCTCCCTCTCCCTGCCAAGCTCAGGAAACGCTGCTGTTTTATTTATTTATATCCTGCCTTTCTAATCACGGTACACTTTGGGCTGCAGATCTAAACATGTAAACATTTGATTACAGTATGTGTTTCTCTCGGTATTAGTATATTTTTTAATGTAGTCTGGTTTGTGACCCATAATAAAGTTTAATAATTAACCTAATTAGTCTAAGACTGATAATCAGGCTTGTCAGATGTTACATCTTTTCTATCCTGCTCTACAAAGTAGAGAGTTGGTCTCTGACAGAAAACCACTTGAAGAAACTAGAATCTGCATTTGAAATGTGGATTTACAGACGGCTGTTACGTATAAGCTGGGTTGACAAAATCACAAATGAGGAGGTGATAAGCCCTCTGGGAAAGCCAAGGGAAATCATTAAAGGCATTAAAAAGCGAAAGTTAGAATATTTTGGACTTGTGATGCGACACCCAGAAAAATACAGCATCCTTCACTTAATCCTCCAGGGAAAAATTGAAGGCAAACGAGGTCCAGGCAAAAGAAGAACATCATGGCTTCAAAACCTAAGGGACTGGCTTGGACAAAACTCAGCAGCACTTTTTCATGTGGCTGTTGACAAAAATAAGATCGCCAAGGGATCGATGACGGATATGGCACAAGAAGAAGAAGAAGAAGAAGAAGAAGAAGAAGAAGAAGAAGAAGAAGAAGAAGAAGAAGAAGAAGAAGAAGAAGAAGAAGAATGAAAATGGACTATGCATATTCTAAGTGTAGACAGGAAGAACCATATTTTGATGTAATTGTTAGTGTTTCAAAAGCAAAAAAAACCTCCCCCCAAAAATAATGCCAGGAAGGGAACTTCATCCCACCCGATCTCTTCATCAGCTGTACGATGAAAGGTGAAGCCTGGATATAAGTTTGTGTACAGCAGGGGTCAATAGAGGAGGGGGCCAAGCTATTTTCCAAAGCACCTAAAGGACAAACAAGGAATAATGGATGGAAGCTGACCAAGGAGAGATTCAACCTGGAAATAAGGAGGAACTTTCTGACAGTGAGAACAATCAACCAATGGAACAGAAGTTGCCTTCGGAAGTTGTGGGAGTTTCATCACTTGAGACTTTCAAGAAGAGATTGGACTGCCATAGGGTCTCCAGCTTGAGCTGGGAATTGGACTAGATGACCTATAAGGTCCCTTCCAACTCTGTTTATCTGTTAGGGGTGTCAAACTCAAGCCCTGTGGGCCGGATATGGTCTATGGGGTGCTTAGATTTGGCCTACGGGCCCACTCCTGAAACAGCAAAGAACCGGCCTGTGGTGCCTCTGATAGCGAAAACACAGCTTGGGGGACACGCACGACCTCCCCAAGCTCTATTTTCACTGGCAGAGGGCTGCAGGAGGCAATTGTGGCTGAAAACGGAGCACAGGCAGGCTGTCACGGCCAAAAACAGAACCTTGATGAATGACGTTGAGCTGGCCACACACCCCTGGTCCCCCGAGGTGAAACACAACCCTGATGTGGCCCTCCATGAAATCGAGTTTGACACCCGTGGTTTACAGAGTCTTGCTCAGTTCAAGACTGCAGACATGCTTCTCTAAAGTTTTTAAAATAAAAAGATGCCGTTTAAGAAGCAAAAGATTTGCTCAGTCACCTTCTTGTCTGATCACACTTCAAGTGAGTGGCAGACAGAGAAACTTTTCCAGAGGGTGGGTGGGTGGAGGGGTCTTAGTAGCTTGTTTACAGCTCCAACGCAGTTGGATTGGAACGGTGTAACCATCAGTATAATAAGTTATACTAAATTAATTACTGAAGCAAAGGTGTTATTAGCAGCTGCATATCATTTTACTTTTCTTTCTTTTCTTACCTTAGCAGTTTTTTCTTTTCTCCGGAGGACAGAGAGACTCCAGTTGTTGAAAAACTGTATTTGAATCAGGAGGAGGGAAAAAAATCCATATTACAGGTATTAAAATGTGGTTAAGCATCAGAAAGTCTTAAGTTATTTCATCAGCTTGTGTCACCTAGAGCTTTATGGCTCCATTCTGAATGGACTTTTCAGCTCCTTTTATGCTCGTACAGGTAGTTCTTCATTTACAACGGTTTGTATCGTGACCATTCAATGACAACGGAACTGAAGAAAGTGACTTATGACCGTTTTTCACACTGACGCCCTTTGCTGCATTGCCAGGGTCACATGATCAAGATTCAGACACTTGGCCACTGACTTATATTTATGACGCTTGCAGTGTCCTGAGGTCGTGTGGTTACTTTCTTGTGATCTTCTGACAAGCAAAGTCAATGGGGAAGCCAGATTCACCTAACAATTGCATCACTAGCTTAACAACTGCAGGGATTCACTTAACAACCTCGGCAAGGAAGGTCGTGAAATGAGGCAAAACCCACTTAACGACTGCCTTTCTTAGCAATGGACGTTTTGGGCTCAATTGAGGTTGTAACGCGAGGATTTACCTCTATTGGCTCTTTATGACTGTGGCTCAGTGATGGCTAACCTTTTTTGTCGTCACATGTGTGCGCAACACTGCATGCCCATCCGTGCACACCCATAATGCAATGTTTTTGTGACATCCCCCTGTGCGCCCTGCCCGCACCCCGTTTTGGGCCCAGTGAGCCTCCCTGCAGCCTCCTGGGACCAAAAACGCGCCATGAGGGGGTGTGCTCCACCCTGAGCTCCCCACTCACTGCGTATGCACAAGTGTCTCCTGCATGTGCCCGTCCTCGCGCATGCACAGCAGAGACATGAAAATCAGCTGGCTGGCATGCATGCCCAGTGGAGCTCAGCTGCGGCAATGGCTCACATGCCCGCAGAAAGGGCTCTGCATGCCACCTGTGGCACACGTGCCATAGGTTTGCCGTCATAGATCTAGCTTATGAAATTGATGAGCTAGCTCACTGTTTCTCCAACCCTAGAACTCCCCAGCCAGCAGGCAAGAATTGGAGTCCACACATCTTAAAGTTGCCAAGGTTGAGAAACACCGATTCTAGCTCTCCCATCCAGGTAGCAACCAGACCTGACCTGCCTTAGCTTCTGAGCTAGATGAGGTTGACCAAAGGTGATAAACCAATTGTGATGAAGCGATGAGGAAGAAAGATTAAAGCCAAGCTCTATTGACCTCAAGAGTTCTTCTTGGCAGTTTATTCTATTTAAGCATTTATTATTTGAACTCTTTGGCCTGATCCGATTGTTGCTCCTTAAGTTCCATTTTATTACAGGTTTTAAAGAAACCATCTGAGGCTGCTAAGTTATTCCTCCTTTTTATAAGAAGTTGAAAGCATCCGATAAAACTGATACTGATTATTTGCGCAGCTTCTAGAATGATGGGTTTGAATGCATCGTCCTCGTCAATGGAATGTTGGTTTAAAGAATGCCATGCTAGCTTCCTTGGCTCTTAAAATTAGAATAGAATAGAATAGAATAGAACAGAATAGAATATCCAAACCTACCATTCCACCAGTTTTTTTTCTCTCTCTGCCCTTTGATGGCACAACTTACAATACAATACAAGACAAGACAATAGCAGAGTTGTAAGGGACCTTGGAGGTCTTCTAGTCCAACCCCCTGCTTAAGCAGGAAACCCTACACCACTTCAGACAAATGGCTATCGAATCTCTTCTTAAAAACTTCCAGTGTTGGAGCATTCATAACTTCTGGAGGCAAGTTATTCCAATGATTAAAGGTTTAATAGGAATTGATTGCAATTCTCTTGCTCTTGTAAATGAAATTTAAGAATTGGAATATTAATCTCCCTGATATAAACTGGAGAGATATAACTATTATTGCCATATTTATGGCAAAAAATTCACAGATCTCCTGACTTAATAATGGGTCGGAGATTTTTGTATTGAGAATGATTGTACCCTCCTTATTTCAGTTATATCCCGGTTATTTAGAATCTATCAAGATATTATAAAGGTGTAAAATTTTGGTCACAAGGCATGGCTCAAATAACTGTCACAGAACATAGTAAGACAACTGCCTCTAATTTGTGTGCGACATTCGGATAAGGATATTGTTTGACAATGTCTGAAATAGATCTCTCTCTCTCTCCCCCCCCCTCTCTCTCTCTCCCCCTCCCTCCCTCCCTCTCCCTCCCTCCCCCTCCCTCCTTCCCTCCCTTCCTCTCTCTCTTAATCTCTCTCTTTCCCCCCTCTCTCTCCCTCCTTCCTTCCCTCCCTCCCTCTCTCTGTCTCCCCAGGCATTTTGACAAAAGGGCAAGGAAGAAGACTTGAACAATTTTTCTCTGTTTTGAAGGGCTACGTAGGTTATTAAAATGCAGAAATGGTTTTTAATTGGGTAATCTGGGATAATCGAGTATTTCATTAAGGAATACCGTTTCTCAGGGTCATACTAACTGTGATTTGGGAAGTTACAGAGCCACCATATTTGAAGAGGTGATAGATTAAATCAAGGCATTCTGAGAACATATTTTGGTCCCTGCGTGGGATCCACCAGAGAAAGTTTTGGTAGGATCCAGCAGCTACACTTTTTCCTGGCAGTATTAATTTATCACAGCTGAGTCCTCTCTTTGCTCATACCTTGTATTAACTCTGGTTGTCATTGCTAGCTTCTATACTGCCCATTCAGTGGTGGGATTCAAATTTTACTACTGCTTCTGTGGGCGTGGCTTGGCTTGATTGGCGTGGGTTGATGGGCGTGGCAGGGGAAGGTTACTGCAAAATCCCCATTCCCTCTCCATCCTACTAACCTGCTTACCAGCTCCGTTCTGTGCAGGGCTACAAAAGAAGACCCAGCTGATCAACTGGGACTTCGATCAGCTGGGACTCAGGAGGCAGCGAATAGATGCGGGCGGGGCCATCCAGAGGTGGTATTTACCAGTTCTCTGAACTACTCAAAATTTCCACTACCGGCTCGCCTGAATCAGTCCAAACCAGCTGAATTTCATCTCTGGGCCCATTGTATTGCAGGTTTTATCTTGAATATTTTTGTTAGGTAAGTTCCCCGTTGGGAGAGCAAGTGCATTCAGAGAAGCGTTATGAGAGTTGTGTTGGAGAGCACACAAACCATCATACAGAGACTCTGCAGTTTAAATAGGCATCAGAGTCCATCAAACAGTCCAAGTCATACATGGATAAGACAGTCAGTCATCAATATCTTTCAGTTAAGGGATAATCCAAATAACATAGTCCAGTATCATATAAACAGTCTGGTACTCAAAGTTTTCTAGCAGTTGCAAAACTTACAATAGCTCACGTCACTTTCTAACAGCCAGCTTTCAAAACACTAGGATCAGATCAGCCCAGAATCTAACAAACAGAGAGCTAACAGTCATTCTGGCTCCCTCTTATGGCCGATTGAGGAAAACAGCAACTAATCACATTTACAGTATGATTTAAAGAAACAGATACAGCATTGCTACATGATTTATATATTGCCAACCCAACTGTTAGATTATATTCCTAACAATTTTCATCTACAAAGAGAGCTTTGAAACTTTCTTGATATCTGTTCCTTTAGACTGGGATTGCATTGGGAAGAGAAAGACAGCCCTTCCGCCTTCATTACAGCTTTCCTGCTTCCCAAGATAGGTTCACTCAACTTATAACAGTTCGTTTAGTGACCGCTTGAAGTTACAAAGGCACTGAAAAAAGGGGCTTATGATTATGTTTCCACACTTAGGACGGCTGCCGCATCCTCATGGGAATCGGATCAAAATTTGGCCATTGACTCATATTTATGACAGTTGCCTTGCAATGTCTTGAGGTCATGTGATCAACTTTGACGACCTTCTGACAAGCAAAGTTGATAGGGAAGCCAGATTCACTTAGCAACTGTATTACGAATTTAACAGCTCTGGTGATTCACTTAACAACCATGGTCAAGGAACATCATAAAATGGGGCAAAGCTCTTTTAACACATGTCTCTCTTAGCAACTTAAATGTTGGGCTCAGATGTGGTCATAAGTCGAAGACTATCTCAGCCTATCATATCTGTTGGATTTTGAACAATCCTAAACCTGAGAACATCAAACTGATTAGATTTAAAAAGTTGCTCTATGCTAGAGGTGTCAAACTCGATTTCAGTGAGAACCGAAACAGGGTTGTGTTTGACCTTGGGGGGCTGGAAGTGGGCATGACTGGGGTAGGCGTAGCCAGGGTAGGTGAGGCCAGGGTGGGTGAGGCCAGCTCGACATCACTCATCGAGGCTCTGTTTTTGGCTGTGATGGCCTCCTGCAGCCCTCTGCCAGAGAAAACAGACCCTGGAGAGGCCACACACAGCCCACCTGGACTCGTTTTTGCTGGCAGAGGGCTGCGGGAGGCCATCGTGGCTGAAAATGCACCCTGCCCGAGCTCTGTTTTCACTGGCACTGGCACTGTGGGCTGGTCCTTCACTGTTTCCACGGTGGCTGCATGGAACAGATCTAAGCTCCCCGCAGGCCGAATCCAGCCCACGGGCCTTGAGTTTGACACCCCTGCTCTATACAGATGATGTTACCTATGCATCCATGGGCAGCAGCTCTGAATAAAGTTTCTGCTTCTTTTGGTATTTTGTCAATAAAGTCTTTCTTTTTTAAAAAGTTTTTTTTTTTTAATTTTTCCATCGCCTCTCTTACATCATTAATATTACAGTGTGTAATCTAGGTACAGTTTTTGTGTCATCATATTTAACAATTACATCATTTTAATCTATTTTTATCTTTACATTTACATTTCGATTATATTTTAGTTCAACTCCTCCCCTATAATTCTACACCCCCCCCCAAATTATTCAGTTTTTTATTTCTTTGTGCCTATATTTATTTTCTATCCAATGATAAAAACATCCCCATATCTTATAGTACTCTGATTCTCCCTCCTCTTTAATTGCCAATGTTAATCTATTCATTTCTGCACAGTCTAATATTTTTTTTTAATTACATCTCCCTTTGGGGGAATTTTTTTCCATTTTCCCTTAATGTCTTTGAGGGGTTGCGTACAGAGGCGGTATTCAGCCGGTTCTCTTTGGTTTTGGGAGAACTGGTAGCAGCGACTGCGGGAGGCTCTGCCCACCTGCCCCGACATAATGTGCGAGCACTGCGCATGCGCAGAAGGCATGTGCGAGCAAAGTGTGCCCTAGGGATGGTAAGTGAATCCCAGCTCTGGTTGCGTAGCTTGGAGTTTGTGTAAAGGAATAGGTAGAGCAGGAGAAAAACCATTTATTAAATTGAAATAAGTACAAGATAAACCTCTACCAAGATCAAAGTAGACGAAACTGTATTTTCTTCTAAAGGAGGGCAGGAAGGCAGGAAAAATTACTTTTGCCAATCTCCACCGATTGGTTCCTTCCTTTAGTATCCAATTTGCCTCTCAAAGAGATAGTCGCTTCTAGCCCAGGAGTCTCAGATGACATCAGCAGCTACACAGGGGTCAAATTCCTGTCTGTTTCATTTTTCAAAAGCTGTTCAGAAGGTGGATATTTTCATTCTTTGTTCAATCTAATTGCTCCGGGAAATGCAACCGGACCCTTCGCTTCTGACATTTGGGGAAGCATTAACAGCTGTCCCTTTTCAAGGTACTTGGGTTTTTAACAAGGAAGATCTAGTGACCTTTTATTCTTCTTTATTTTATGGTTTAGTGATCTTCATGTGAGCTTTAGGCTTATTTTTAGACGCAGTATTGCATTTATTGGCGGTTTTATTGAAGGCCAGCCCGATAAGATTGGACAATCTACAGATAATTTAAATAAATGTACAGTATGTGACTGGAATGGAAGACGTTTTGGAGAACATAAGCTGGAGAACTTGCTGATCCTATCCGATTGGCAGATAAAGCCTATCCAAGATAGCTTTTTGTTCTGAACACGTAAAGAGGCTCTTTGGAGTCTTGGTTCTTAGTTGATCCAGATTAGCATGGATACACTGGCAATTAAAGAGAAAGAACAAACTGATTATTATGTTGTCTTGTCTTGTGTTGTGTTATGTTACCGTATTTTTTGGAGTATAAAACGCACCAAGATTTTGAAGAGGCAAATTAAAAAAAAGTTTCTCATGAAAATGGGCCCATTTTTTTTTGTCTAAAAAAGGGCATATATAGCCTTTAGGAGGCTTGTAGAATACTCCTGGGGGCTGGGCCCCCCCACAAAAAATGAGCAAAAAAAGGCCCGTTTTTCGCTCATTTTTGCCATCCCCAGGCCCCAGGAGCACTCTATAAACCTCCTGAAGGCTATGGACGGTCATTTTTGCAAAGGGAGCGGGGTTTCAGGAGGCCAAAAATGCTGTATTCAGTGTATAAGACACACCCAGATTTTCACCCTAATACTCCGAAAAGTATGTTATGTTATGTTATGTTATGTTATGTTATGTTATGTTATGTTATGTTATGTTATCAGAGGTGGGTTCCTACCTATTTGGTCCGGTTCAGCCGAATAGGTCATAACTCTGGCGGACACATGACCATACCAGTTCTATCGTTGGTGGTACCATCTTGATTTTCTGTTTTGCACATGCGCAGAACAGTCTTTATTGAAAAAATGTAATTTTATTTCTTTTTTAATGTTGTGCGCATGCACAGATCATTTTAAGTGCGAATGCACACGCATGTGCAAATTTTGTTACTACCGAACATGTAGTAATGGAGACCGGAACCCACTCCTGTATCTTGTTATGTTATGTTATGTTATGTTATGTTATGTTATGTTATGTTATGTTATGTTATGTTATGTTATGTTATGTTATGTTATGTTTAGAGAATAAATATAAGAATTAGAAGTAAAAGTAGTTGTGTAAAATATAGAAAAAAGTTTTAATAGAGTTAGCATAATTGAGTTAAATAAATTGAGAAGAAGATTGTTCTAGTAATAGAAATTGGTATTAAGCTAGGAATAGATTAAAGAATGAATATGATTGTAAATTTTAAATGTTATTGCCCAAAATATTTGTACCCAGACTACACACTGTTTAATGGAAGATGGATTGTTTATATTGAAATAAAATAAAAACTGTATTTAAAAAAAAAACAGATTAGCATGGATAAACTAACTGTTCAATTTCCAAAGATAAAGTCAAATCCTTTCATTTGCAGATGATGGGAATGTGCTGCAGAAATCTGCATGCAGGCCATGCACCTTCGGCTGTGCTTGAGTTTTAGTCCGCTGCTTAATAGAGAGAGAAAAAGATAATTCTCATTTGGCAGAGAGGTGGCTTCGATAATTTGATTCTCTCTGAGGGATGAATATAGGGGAGCATGTGTTTGTGTGTGTGTGTGTGTGTGTGTGTGTGTAATATTTGCCATCGCTTATTTTCTTCCATCTACAGAAAATTCTATTCACCAATGAATAATCACCTCCCTGTAACACACCCTGCACCTACTTGTTGGTTTCACCACCAGTAATGGAATAGCTCAGTGATGGAGAACTGCTTGGGCTCAGCATGACAAAAAATAAGAAAATAGCAATACCGCTTCAGAGTGCTTTACAACTGCCTCTAAACAGTTTACAGAGTCAGCATATTGCCTCCAACAATCTGAGTCCTCATTGACCTCGGTAGGATGGAAGGCTGAGTCAATTTTGAGCAAGTCAGGATCGAACTCCAGACTGTGGACAGAATCAGCCTGCAATACTGCATTCTAACCACTGCGCTAACGTAGCTCTTGTAGAGCTTACCTTGACTGTACGTCCCTCTCTCCATCCCTCCCTCTCCCCCCCCTCTCCTTTCTCTCTCTCTCTCCTTCCTTTCTCTCCTTTCTCTCTCTCTCTCTCCTATCTCTCTCTTTCCTATCTCTCTCCTCCCCTCCTTTTTCTCTCTCCCTCCCTCTTCCCCTCTCTCTCCTTTCTCTCTCTCTCCCTCTCCCCCTCTTTCTCCTTTCTCTCTCTCTCTTTCCTTTCTCTCCTTTCTCTCCCTCCCTCTCCTCCCCTCTATCTCTCCCCCTCCCTCTCCCTCTCCCCCTTTCTCCTTTCTCTCTCTCTCTTTCCTTTCTCTCCTTTCTCTCTCTCTCTCCTATCTCTCTCTTTCCTACTCTCTCCCTCCCTACCCCTCTCTCTCTCTCTCTCACACACACACACACACACACACACATACACAGACAGATGAGGCCTCTTCAGAAATCATGCAAGGACACATATGATTTTCGGAGGCTTCAAAGTAGGGCTCCCTCGTATGTCACCATAAATGGCACGGTGTGTCACCTGTGACACACGTAGGTTTGTCTTCACTGGATAGTCCATTGATTCATCCATCAAACCAATGCCCGCCCTAATTTGTTGATTGGCAGTCATTTTCAGTAACAATCTGACCACCTTTGTGGTTGTTTCTTTTTTTCCCACCATGTTTGCTTAAAAAGGAAAATCAAAACCTCAGTGATCCAAGGAGGGTTGGAGCTACTGCAGATGGAGGAAATGGGCTGTTTTGCCTCTCTCAATCCTTGACAGAATAAAATGGGAGGGAAACTGAGAGGAAAGGGGACAGAGTGGCTTCAATAGCATAGTACGGCTCCTCTAGCCTCCCCCCCTCTATTTCCTGAAGATCAAAAGGATGCAAATCAGTCCAGCGGGCTGAGCTACCCTACAATAAAAATTGGTTGCAAACTGTCAGGCACTCTGATCTAACAGATTCAGACTATTTCCTTGATCTTACAAATTGGCTTCGTGGGCTCTGGGAACACAGTTGAACATTGATGTCCTGGAGCTAGCGGTGGTTGTGCCAGGTATCAACCCCTGTGGCGAGGAGAAAGTGGCAAGGGAGGGTTGGAGAGATGTGGGCTTGCGAGGATTAGTTGAGAAGGGAGGTCTGGAGGAGGGTTAGGAGGTGATGTGGAGGGGCGGATGTATTGAGGCAGGGTGTCCCAAAGGTGCTTTTTCAAAAGGCAACTGGACTTTGTTTCTCCTTGAAGACTTTTCGCTTCTCATCCAGGAAACTTCTTCCATGCCGACTGAACTGAAGAAGCTTCTTGGATGGGAAGCGAGAGGTCTTCAAGGAAAAAGCAAAGCCCAGTTGCCTCTTGAAAAAGCACCTTTGGGACAACCATGACCTGGATGATTGAGGCTCTCCATAGATATTGAGACAGGGATGGGTCAGAGAAGATGGAGTGGGTGGGCTATCTGATGCCCACCTCCTCTTCTGGTGTCATTACCTTAAATAGTGCCCAGGTAGTTCTCACATCAGGCTGCTTATGCTAAATCCCTTCCCCTTTCCCTCCCTTTTGTCTTATTCTTCCTTCCTTCCATCCATCCTTTTCATTCTTTCACTTCTCTTTCCTTTCCTTCCTTCCTTCCTCCCTCCCTTCCATCCATTCTTTTCATTCTTTCACTTTTCTTTCTTTTCCTCCCTCCCTCCCCTCCTTCCATCCATCCTTTTCATTCTTTCACTTTTCTTTCTTTTCCTCCCCCTCCCTTTCCTCCTTCTATCCATCCATCCTTTTCATTCTTTCACTTCGATTTCCTTTCCTTCCTCCCTCCCTTCCTTCCTTCCATCCATCCATCCTTTTCATTCTTTCATTTTTCTTTGTTTTCCTCCCTCCCTCCCCTCCTTCCATCCATCCTTTTCATTCTTTCACTTTTCTTTCTTTTCCTCCCCCCTCCCTTTCCTCCTTCTATCCATCCATCCTTTTCATTCTTTCTCTTCGATTTCCTTTCCTTCCTCCCTCCCTTCCTTCCATCCATCCATCCATCCATCCTTTTCATTCTTTCATTTTTCTTTCTTTTCCTCCCTCCCTCCCCTCCTTCCATCCATCCTTTTCATTCTTTCACTTCTCTTTCCTTTCCTTCCTTCCTCCCTCCCTTCCATCCATTCTTTTCATTCTTTCACTTTTCTTTCTTTTACTCCCTCCCTCCCCTCCTTCCATCCATCCTTTTCATTCTTTCACTTTTCTTTCTTTTCCTCCCCCCTCCCTTTCCTCCTTCTATCCATCCATCCTTTTCATTCTTTCACTTCTCTTTTTTTCCTTCCTCCCTCCCTCCCTTCTCCCTCCCTCCCTCCCTCCCTTCTCTTCTCCCTCCCTCCCTCCCTTCTCTTCTCCCTCCCTCCCTCGGTTTGTTCTTTCCCCCCTTTTTTCCTTCTTTCTTCCCTTCCCAATTTTTTTTCTACCAATGGATGATCTTTTCTCTCCTTTCCCCAGTTACGTTCGAGGCATCCTAAACATCGGAAGAGGTAATTGATGTCTTAGGAGAACACAGCTTGACATGATCTTCCTGGCATCTGTAAAATAGCTGGGCAGCTTACATCCATCTTCACATAATTGCCCCAAAGATTGCAATTGACCCCACTTTACTTTGCAACAGGAATTACAAGAAAGATGACAAATGGGTTTAGCCAAGGCTTAGTGGTCCCCTGAGAAGACATCAACAGGTTTTTCCCCTGGAAAAAAAAAAGACTCACTGAGATGATTTTTCAAAACTCCTTTGGAAATCTTGCTTATGCCCTGATTGACTCAAGGGATAGAAACGTATTTTCCATGACGGGGATGAAGGAGCTTTGTTTTGCATAGTTCAAAGCTATTCAGGTGAAAGGGAAATTAATTTAACAGCTCAGAGGGAAGGCCAAGAAATCTATTTTTCTCCAAAAGATTAAGCATTCTGCTTTACACTTGGGCTCCTGCTCAGAAAGGTCCGTGTGCGCAATTTTCTGCATTGTTAAGTGAACTGCCTTCTTTTCTGAACTGGAGTGTTGGTTTTCTGTGTTTGGTTTATTCTGCACGTTCATTTTATTCTCCACGCAGCAGCTGGGATATTGGGAAGGGTTAAAATTGCAGTCGGGTTTAGCTGAGGATTGTGAAATCACAGACGGTCCTGGCAGTTTAAGGGCTAAATTGACCAGTTTGTCACTCAAATGGCTAAGAATAGAATAGAATAACAGAGTTGGAGGGGACCTTGAAGGTCTTCTAGCCCAACCCCTGCCTAGGCAGGAAACTCTACACCACTTCAGACAAATGGATATCCAACATCTTCTTAAAAACTTCCAGTGTTGGGGCATTCACAGCTTCTGGAGGCAAGTTGTTCCACTGATTAATTGTTCTAACTGTCAGGAAATTTCTCCTTAGTTCTAAGTTGCTTCTGTCCTTGGATATTTTCCACCCACTGCTTCTTGTTCTACCCTCAGGTGCTTTGGAGAATAGTTTGACTCCCTCTTCTTTGTGGCAACCCCTGAGATATTGGAACACTGCTATCATGTCTCCCCTAGTCCTTCTTTCTATTAAACTAGACATACCCAGTTCCTGCAACCGTTCTTCATATGTTTTAGCCTCCAGTCCCCTAATCATCTTTGTTAAAGAGAAATCCAACCTGGAACTAAGGAGAAGCTTCTTGGCAGCGAGAACAATTAACCAGTGGAATAGCTTGCCTTCCTCGGTTGTGGGTGCTTCAAGGATTGCACAACTATTTGTCCAGGATGATACAGGTTTCCTACCCCGGGTAGTAGGTTGGATTAGACTAGATGACATCCAAGGTCCCTTCCAGCCCTGTGATTCTATGTTTCTATATTTAATTTTTTGGGTGTCGTAGCATATTACATGCATACAGCCTGTTTGTTTAGTTTAGTTTATAATGCAGTGTATATGTGGTCCCACATTGTGAATTACTTGAGTAACTTAAGCAGGAGTGGGCTTCAAAAATTTCAGCAAAAGATTCTCTGCCCGGTTGCTGGGTGGGTGTGGCAATGGTGGGCATGGTCTAGTCAGCCTTCTGCACCATGGTGGGGAGGGGGTGGGCATTTTTGCCTACCCCAGGCTCCGGAGGCTTTCCTTGAGCCTCTGGGAGGGCAAAACTGGCCTCCTCCCAACTCCGGAGGTGGAAATGGACTTGTTTCCAGCCTTCCGGAACTTCCAGGATGCCTGTTTTTCCCCCTCCCCGAGCTCCGTGTGGACTCTGCACCTACCTCACATCCAAAGCAGACCGCGTGGAGACTCCTGGGAGGGGCAGTGTGGGCAGGGAGGGGAGGGGCCAGCCAGGGGTGGGATTTGGAGGTTCTCCGAACCGGCCGTAATGTTAGCTACAGGTTCTCCCGGACCCTGGCTGACCCATAGCACCCCACCCCTGAACTTAAGGCAGTGGTTTGAAGATGGTCAACCTGTATATTAATGCACCAGAATGTCTTCTGAGACAGTGAGCTGCCGAAAAGGCATACGTACCACCTAAGGAAGTCCTTACATTTGAACAAATGAGATGATAGAGTGTTTAGAGTGTTTTAGAGTGTTTATTATAATTTATAGGCCGCCCTTTTCCCTGAGGGGACTCAGGGCGGCTTACAAAACACGGGAAAGGGGGGTACAAAGACAAAAGACATAAGACAATACATAATATTAAAAATAGAGCACAACATTCATTCATCATTCGGGAGGGGACAAACTAAGATTTTTCATCCCCAGGCCTGACGGGCTAGCCAGTTCTTGAGGGCTGTGCGGAAGGCCTGGGCGGTGGTGAGGGTGCGGATCTCCACGGGGAGATTGTTCCATAGCGTCGGAGCTGCGACTGAGAAGGCTCTCCTCCGCCTAGTCGCCAGTCGGCACTGACTGGCGGATGGAATACGGAGGAGGCCAACTCTATGCGATCTGATGGGACGCAGGGAGGTAATTGGCAGAAGGCGGTCTCTCAAATAGCCAGATCCACTACCATGGAGCGCTTTGTGGGTGGTAAGTAAGACCTTGAAGTGCACCCGGAGATCAACAGGTAGCCAGCGCAGCTCACGGAGGATCGGTGTTATGTGGGCGAACCGTGGTGCGCCCACGATCACTCGCGCGGCCGCATTCTTCCCATCAAAGTTTCCAAATTGCTTGCTTTCCTCAATTATTAAGGGAGGCTTCTGCCTTTCTGGTCTTCTGCTTTGTTCTTTCCTCAGCTTCTGGCTATCATCTTGACTTTTTTTTACACACACACCCACTCTCTTCCCCTCATGGGACAACTCTATCAAGTTCATTGAAGCTTGGTTTGGTGAATATAATGAGGGAAGCCTTGAAAATGTTTTTTTTTTAAACTTCTATCCTCGTCCTCGGCTCACCTTTCAAAAAGCAAATTATCTCCATTGAGAATCTTGCTATTTCTCCTACCTGCCTGGAATATAATTACTACTTGGGCCAAAAATCAAGGATGTGGAACAGTTTGGTCACATCACGTACCTAGCAAGACCCATGGTTTATGAAGGAGCTTATTCGGCCAAACTAGCCAATATTTCCTTCTCTTTAGAAAACCACAGAGAAGCAAAGTTTGTTTATGTGAGCCAAACTATCTTGCCACCCATATTGGAGAATTCAATCTTGTGGAAGGTCTTTGTTGTTAGTTGCAAAGTCGTGTTCGAACCATGACGACCCCATGGACAACGTTCCTCCAGGCCTTCCTGTCCTCTACCATCTCTGGAGTCCATTTAAGCTCACGCTGACTGCTTCAGTGATTCCATCCAGCCACCACATTCTCTTTTTTAAAAAATAAAAAAAATTAACTTTTTAATCTCATACATACATTTACAGGTATACATTCTCATAGTTATTATTCACATTGTGTATTAACAATTTTGAACATTAATTTTTCCATATACAAATTAAAATGTATAATCAGGATTGCTTTGCTCACCATCCCATACACCTATTTTATTTTACCACAACACTACTTTTCTTTCCTTTTCCCCCTCTCCTCCCTCCCTTCTTCTCTACTTTTATTCTTTCCCCCTCTCCTTTTTCTTTTCTTCTTCCTCTCCCCTACTCCTCTTCTTCCCCTACATACCCTCTCTAATCTTTCTACCACTGCCTATCTTCCTCTCCTTTCCTTTCTTCTTTCCCTCTCCTTTCCTCTCTCCTCCTCTCCGCTTACCTTTCCTTTCCACCGTTCCTCTTTCTATTATTGTGATTGCATATTTTCCTCTTCCATCCGCCGTATTTTTGGGATGATATTCCAGCAAACCTGATTCTGTCTTTATATTCACCATTTTTGCATTCTTTTTTCCTCGTTATATATCTATATCTTTATCTGCTGCTTCAGTGACTCCATCCAGCCACCTCATTCTCTGTCGTCCCTTTCTTCTTTTGCCTTCAATCTTTCCCAGCATTAGGCTCTACTCCAGTGAATCCTTCCTTCTCATTAGGTGGCCAAAGTGGAAGGTCTATTCCTTTTTAATGGCTATTTGAGAGATAAAACCTTGTTTAGAAGACTTTGGGATACAAAAGGCTTGATGTGCTGATTTGTGGTTCTGTCTAAACACCCTGACTTTTTTATTGCTTGAGGATGTTTTAATTTCTTTAATGGCTGTTGGCCTTCAGTGGGTTTTAACTTATTGGCCTGAACAGGCTTGAGCTCTTTATCTTCAAGAGAAAGGCAGATAATAAATGAATGGATGGCAAAACTTAAGGTGATCACACACACACACAGATACACACACAAACCCTTCTCTCAAACTAGGGAAAAAAATAATATGAGGAACTTAAAGTCTCATAGATAAAACACTTTTAACAAATCTTTCAAATTGTCACTTCTGCTCTCTTGCACTTTTGGGATTAAAATCCCTTTGGCCTCTTTTCACTTATTTCTCCATAAGCATGCACACCTGAAAAAGCGTTTCACTAGTTGTCGCCTTATCAACCTAGTTTGTGTTCACACAACCCAGTCAAAATCTAGTTCATTGTACACCACTTAGCATGTTACGTGAATCCAGCCTGTGTGGTTTGTAAGTTATAGTTGACGATTAAGTGATTGTTGTGACTTGAGCCAATGGTAGTTTATTCAACAAATCACGACTTCATGTGTCAAAACAGCTATGCTATATAAATATGATCAATGGGTCAACTTCAAGAGACAAAGGTTGAAGTCCTCCCCACCCCCAATGTCTTGCCTGGGAAATTTTTCCTATTTCAGATCTTTTATTTCCATGGGGAAAAAAATTGGAATTATCCACAATGGAGGAATAGTTGTTGACGATCGTGGAAATGGAAGAGTTACCCTCTTCCTGTCATCTCTAGAAGCCTAGAGATAAGAAGTAGGAATTAGTTAAATTTATTTTGCAAGGAGGGACATGGTGGCTCAGTGGCTAAGACACTGAGCTTGTCAATCAGAAAGGTCAGCATCTTGGAGGTTCGAATCCCTAGCGCCACGTAACGGAATGAGCTCCGTGACTTGTCCCAGCTTCAGCCAATTTAGCAGTTTGAAAGCACATTAAAAAATCCAAGTAGAAAATAGGAAGCACCTTTGGTGGGAAGGTAATGGCGTTCCGTGCACCTTTGGCGTTTAGTTATGACGTCCACATGACCACGGAGACGTCTTTGGATAGCGCTGGCTCTTCGGCTTTGAAACTGAGAACTTCCATAGCTGAGGGGGTTGGGTATTTAAACCTGGAAGTCCCCACTCCTAATTTAACACCTTACTTATAACTATAGCAACAAACTCCCTCTGTTTATTGGCTTGGTCTATGCATACACATGGAAACCAAGATATTCATAGAAGATCCACTGGGGCTTTACATAACCATTACATAAATGGTTAAGGTGTTTACTCAAACTTGGCGACTTTAAGATGGGTGGACTTCAACTCCCAGAATTCCCCAGCTGGTTGAAGTCTACCCGTTTTAAAGTCGCCAAGGTTGAGAAAGATCAAGTTAAGGTATAAATGGAATGTCCTTGATTTATGTGTAACTGTTGGATTTTACTTTATCCCTTTGAAGATGGATCACATTTGTTTCCCCTCCGGTTGCTTGGTTCTTCGCTGCTTCTCTGGGATTCCTCAAAGTTAATAAAGAAAAGACCATCCATTAATTCTTTAAGTATTTTAGGATGTCTTTCAACTAGCCCTGGAGATTTAAACTCATTTAAAGTAGAAAAAAAAAGGACTTCTTGACCAGACTTCTATCAATCTCAAGCTTTAAGCCTGCCACTTCAGCAGGCTTTTCTGAATTTTCCTGGTGCCACAATTTGTGTGTGTGTGTGTGTGTGTGTTGGAGAAGCCTGAACCAAAATGAGAAGACAGTAATCCTCTTGGCCATTTTTGGGAAACTTGTTAGTATTTTAACATCTTCATTAGGCAATTGGTATATTTCCCTTCTCTTTATTCTGATCATATAGGACGAGAAAACCCTTTACCAATTTATTAGTATTTATTTATTAAATTTATATGCTGCCATCTCTATACTTCCAGCTACCCCTCTCTATTCCTTCTTGGCGATTTGTCTGTTTCAGTTTTTATGTTTCAGTTTTTTATTTTTATGTTTCAGGTTTTTTTTATTTTGTGTAGCTCTATTGGGTTCTTCTAGGGTCTTTCCCCCCACCCCATTGGATTTGTTCTTAGTTGTGCTTTTGGTATTTGCTTTTTAAGGCATTTCTACGTGGCTAAGAGGCTAAACTTGTTGAGCAGAATGATTGGCAGTTAGGTGGTTCGAACCCCTAGTGCCACATAACAGAGTGAGCTCCCGTTACTTGTCCAAGCTTCTACCAGCCTAGCAGTTAGAAAGCATGTAAACATGCAAGTAGAAAAAAAAGGAACCAACTTTGGTGGGAAGGTAACAGCATTCCATGCACCTTTGGTGTTTAGTCATGCCAGTCACTTGATCATGTAGACCAGACATGAAATCCTCTTATCTTCACTACCGGTTCGGTAGCGGGAGCACACGCACATCTGGGAATGCGCAGAACCTTCTGTTGAGGAGGGTGGGGGCTATATTCTGCCTTTTTAATATTTTCTAGAATATTTCATTGTTTTAGGATAGGAGTGGGTACTAACTTCCTACACCACTTTGCATGTTTATTTCTATAGTGGTTAGATACCTGTTCCCCCCCCCTACCGCCCATGGCTATTATGTTTTATTTTCCTTCAAAGTATTTCTTTTCATTCCACTAAAAGTAAACTTCACAAAACAGCAAGGTATTAGGTTTTTATTTGCCCTTTTAATGTTCCTTCTTTTGCCATGACTTCTCACACCTTTTGCAAATATGCCTTTATTTAGCCATTTATGACTTCCTCCTGGATTGATTTTGAACCTTGAAAGAGTTCTCTGTTACCCACGTTGTTTATTTTAAATTAAGTGTTTACCTTAACAGCAGTGATCTACCCTAAAAAAACACTTTAATTTTAGAATCATTTTGAAATCTTCATTTAAATAGCAACTTCTGTTTTCTGCATTCTCTTCCCAATCAGCAAGCTTTTCTATTTATGGATGCACTTGTGCTTTCTTTTCTTAATTTCTGCAAATAACTTTGGTTGCAATGTCTGTTCATTTTAGTTTGAAAGTCGCAGCATTTATTTCTAATTTATTTCTGCTTTAAAATACCTGGTTGGATTGAGGACGGATCCAAGATTGAATCATAGAGAATTTTGTGAGGATGAAGGTTTGTTCTCCGAGCTTGTGGGTTGGTTTCCAAACATTTTGTTACCAGGTTAAGTAACAACTACAGTGGAGTTTAGGGAATGTCAGTGTTGGTATTCTTCTGTTTATAACAGCTTCAGGTGTGGTCAGTGGTGGGTTCCAGCCAGTACGGCCCAGTAAGGCCATACAGGCAGTAGTCCGGAGCAGTAGCCACCGCACTGGTACGGTAGCTCATTTGGCTCACCCACCCACCTGCCTTCCATACCTGTTTTTAAGGCAATAGGGCCAATTGCGAATGTGCACACAGCGTGCGGCACCTGCGCAACCCCCGACGAGCAGCTGGGTGTTGCAGGGGTGGTGAAGTGCACGTGTGCACAGTGCATGTTGGGCATGTGCACATCCTGTATATGCACAAATGGACCACGAGCAGTGTACTGGTAGTGAAGGTAATAGCAACCCACCACTGGGTGTGGTCAGTAGGTATTGTCAGGTGTGGGAGTGTCAAGTGAGGGTTTTGTGATGGATAAGCTTGGAGAATGAACCTTCACCCCCATTCTACACCCAAGCTATGGATTTGCCACATAAAATTGTGTGTGTGAGCATAGTTTACTGATTATGTTGCCATTATTATTTTAGATTCATCCATGTATGGTCTTTATCTAGATCTAATTCTTAGTTGTGTTAATCGTCCGGGTATCTAGTAGGACTGTAAGTTGCTAAGCTTTGATCAATGATTGGAGTGCTATATAAGCCTAGTTAAAATTAATGAATGCTTTCAATCATAGTGGCTGCCTGCTTGGTGGGTTTTTCTTTTTGGTTACCCAAGGATACACATAGTCTTTGACTTACAATCACCTGTTTAGCAACATTTCAAAGTTAGAACAGCACTGGAAAAAATAACCTACAATTGGTCAGTGGTGAAATTCAATTTTTTTTACTATGTGTTCTGTGGGCGTGGCTTGGTGGGCATGGCAAGGGAAGGATACTGCAAAATCCCCATTCCCTCCCCACTCTGGGGCCAGCCAGAGGTCGTATTTGCCGGTTCTCCGAACTACTCAAAATTTCCGCTATCGGTTCTCCAGAACCTGCTGAATTTCACCCCTGCAATTGGTCCTCGTATGACTGTTGCAGCATCCCTAAAGTTGATGTGATGAAAATCTGGGTACTTGGCAACCGGCATGTATTTATGTGTTCTGTCCCGGGAACACATGATTACCATGTGCAACTTTCCCAGTTGACTTCTGGCAAGTAAGGTTCTTGTTTCCCTTAACAATGGCCAGAGAAGGTATTCAGCCGCTTCTGACTGGTTCTTACGAACCAATAGCGGAAATTTTGAATAATTCGAAGAACCAGCAAATACCAACTTTGGCTAACCCCGCCCCTGATCTATTCGCTGCCTCCCAAGTCCCAGCTGATCAGATGGGTCTTCTTTTGTTGCCCTGCACAGGAAAATGTTTAGTAGGGTGGGGAGGGAATGGAGATTTTGCAGTATCTTTTCCCTGCCATGCCCACCAAGCCACACGCACAGAACCACTGAATCGGTGATTCCTGTAACAATCGTGGTAAAATATGTTGTAAAATTGGGTGCAACTCACTTAACCACTTTGCTTAGTAACAGAAATTCTGATCCCAATTGTGGTCATAGGTCTTATGACAATGGATGATCATTGTCAAACTAGTTGGAGAGATTTTAGTAAAAAGTTGCAGGTTCTAATTGTTTATTAGGGTCTGAAAAACATCCCGGATGAGGCCCTTGTCTGGAACTGTTACTAGGAAAACTGGATGGTTGTGTCCATTAAGTCATCAGGAGTCAAGTGCAAGGCAGAGATTTTAATGATTTACAACCTTCAAGGCAGCTGCAGTTCATTAGGAGAAGCTTTCTCTCTGGATTCTAGATGGTGATTTATTCTCCTTGAAGAAATATGCCTTCTAACAGAAAAAGGTGAGCAAATGTTGTTTCATTTCTTTCCTTTTTTCCTTTTTGATCAGATTCAAATATGCAAGTACCAAAGATATAACATAGCGCCACTTTCATATAATGGCTAAGGCCTCAGGCTGATGTATGCAGTGCTAACTACCCTGATGTATGCCAGTGAGAATTGGGCTGTATACAGGAGGCATGCTAGGCATTCGAATCACTTGCAACGACCTTCTGCCATAGAATACAGAGGATCCGGTGGCAGGACAAGGCACCAGACACAGAAGTCCTTTCCAGAGCAGGCCTGTCATCCGTTTACACCCTGCTGATGAAAACCCAGAGACACTGGGCAGGCCATGTTGCAAGGATGCCAGACCATCGCATCCCCAAACAGCCCCTCTATGGTCAGCTGTCTCAAGGAAAGCGATCGCACGGGGGACAAAGGAAGCGATACAAAGACACGTTGAAAGCCTCCTTCAAGTCCCTGGAAATTGACACCACCCCCTGGGAAACCCTGGCACAAGATCAATCCACGTGGCACACGCTGATCCACCAAAGCTGCCAGGCATCTGAGGACAGAAGGACAACCATAGCACAAGAGAAGCGAGGCACTCTGCAAAGACAGAGCTGCAAATGCTGCAACAGTAGTGCCCACACATTTCTGCCCAACATGTGGCAGAACATTTGGTGCCCATATAGGCCTTACCAGCCATCTGTGGACACATCGTGGATGGCCCACAACGTATTAGATGCCAAGGTCCTCTTCAAACATGATGGACAAACATCATCCTCATCATCGAGGCATCAGATTGAGTTTTAGGCATGCCTTAGGTACAAAGCCAGCAAGGGTGACTTTGGGCTGTCACTCCCTCTCAGCCCTAAGGAGGAGACAATGGCAAACCACTTCCAAAAATCTTGCCAAGAAAACTGCAGGGACTAGTAGTCCATGCAGCGCCCCCCCCCCCCACGAATCAACACACCGACTGCCAATGGTATATAACAGTGCTGTATCGCTGGAGTGGCACATCTGGATGCCTTTGCATGTTTTCCCTTCTGCAAATCCCCCCAAATTGGGTAGGCCAAACCATGGCTTTTCTGAGGACCAGGCATAGGTGGTTCGTAAACCCAGACATGGTTTTCTGAAAAGGGGGCTTCAGTGGGGCAGCCGAATTAACTCGCGGGAAGCAGAAAGCCAAGGCGTCCTTATGGCGCTATAACCTCCGCGCCTTCCAGATGCGCTCCCATCCCACTTCTCAAGCAGGATGACCCACACCCTGGGGATTCTGGGAGTCGTAGTTCCCAGAATTACGGAGGACAGAGGCAAGAGAGGCTTATATAACACAAGCAATGCGCGGGCTGTTCAAGAGCAGCGATGCTGTTTTTTAACAGTCACGTGGCTTAAGGGGGGGGGGAGAGAATATCCATCCACGCGTTAAAACAAGCACGCGCCTCCCTCCCGCAGCGCTCCAGCATCTTTCACCGCGACCCCCCACCCTCCCCGCTTTCTCCCTCTTCAACGAGCCGCAGCACGTCCAGCCAATCAGAACGGCGGCTTCGGGAGCCCAGCGCGGTCTCGCCGGCCTCTCTGGTAAACAAAAACGGGCGGAGGAGGGGCCGGCGCTAGAGCAACCCCCCCCCGTAGCCGCGAAGCTCCACCCCCAGGGAGGAGTCCGGCGGCAACGGGCCCATTGAAGAGAGCCAGAAGCGCGAAGAGGCCGGGCTACTGGGGGCGGGGCTTGATGGGGGAAGGCGGGGCCAGGGCTGGGAGGCGGGGTTGGCGGCGGACGGGCGGGGGGGGGGGGGGGGGGGAAAGAGCCGCTGTCGCAGTCGAACCCAGCTGCAGTCGGTGCGGTCGGCGAGTATTGCTGGAAGCGATGCCGCCTCAGAGCGGCGCCCCGGTGCCGGCGCGTTAAGGGCAAGAGACGGACTGCTGCGGCTGCTTCGCTTTGCCTTTGCCCGGCCGGCCGGCCAGCGGGGGCAGCTTCCCTCGGGCCCACTGCCTTCCTCCGCAATCCGGTGGGGTGGAAAGAACCGCTCCTCCCGGCGCCTTCAGGGGCACCGGGGAGCCCTTGGCCGTTCGCGGCGAGGACACGCCGTCGCTGCCCATCGCAGGCATCCCAAGAGCGGAGGAGGAGACAATCCCAGCCGCCGCGGGCGGTTGCCGAGACTTCGGGGGCCGTCTGGGCAAGAGACCGGCGATGGATGCTCAGCAAGCGAGCGTGGGGCGCCTGAGGCCCCCCCTCCTTCCCCATCGCCGCGGCCGAGCCTAGCGCCAGGCGGGAGATTCCCCTCCACCCCCCGCCAACCAACCCTCTCCGCGGCCCCGGCACCTGCCTCCCCCATGAGCCGGGAAGGGGAAAAAGTTGGGAGCCGTTTCTTCTTCGGGGAGGAGGAGGAGGAGTCACCCAAGTCGGAAAGCGCCTGAGCGGGGGAGCCGAAGAAAACAACCGGCGGACGATTCAAAAGCCGATTCCGCCCCGGATTGGCGTCCCTGCGGGGCTGGCCGGCGATTCTGGCCCCGGGCCAAGCGGCGACGCCGGGGATGCCTCCCCTCCTGAGAGGCCGGCGGGATCGGAGCCGCCGCCGCTGCTGCTGAGCGCTCCCGCGTGTCGCCCTGCGTGGCTCTCCTCCTCCTCCTCCCGCGCCTGGGTGGAGCCTCCCCTTGGCCGGCGGGAGGAGGCGGATGCTCGGCTTCTCCCGAAACAGCCGGCTGACTATCCCCCGGAGGAACCGTGCGGGGAAACCACGAGGATGCCGCTGGGGGCTGGCCGGAGCTGGGGCTGAGTCCCGGCAGGGGGAGGGGGGCGGCCCGACGTGGATGGCGAGAGAGCGGCTGGGGAGACGTCGGGCGGCGCGTGGGGCGGCAGGCGGCGCGCCCCGACCCCTGGCGCTGAGCGAGCAGCTCCGGCTCTTCCGTCCTCCAGAAATGCTGCATCATGAACCCGCCGACCATCCGGCTCTGAGCCCGAAGCGGCCGGAGAGCGGCTCCTCCGCTGCCCGTTAGCAGCGGCGGGGACGGGCCGAGGCGGCGAGGCAGGAAAAGCCGGAGGGAGACCCCCGCGACCCCCTGACCCGTCGACCGGCCGGGGTTGCCCCCCTCCCTCCCCTCCGCAGGACGGCGATGCCTGGGCTGTAGACTCCGGGCAGGGAGGGGAAGTCCGGTGCCCCCGAAGAGGAGCCAAGTGCCTGCAAAGCGGAGGGAGGGGAAGAGGAGGAGGAGGAGGAGGAGGACTGGCCCCTCCCCGCCCTGTCCCTCGGAGCATCTCGTCCGGCAACTCTGCAACTTCTCCTCCAGTCGACGGAGCCGCTTCTCCGGGGCGGTGAGAACTTTCTTCCCAGTCCGTCGGCGCTCTGGGCTGGAACCGGGCTTTGGCGCAGCCCGCTTCACACGAGCGGAGGACGACGCGCGTCAAGGTCCCTAGCCGCTGTTGAAGTCGAGTTGCCGAGCCGGGCGAATCCAAGCGGCTCCGGAGAGGCTCTTTGGGCAGGGTCGGACTCTCGGCCGGGGCGCGTGGTGCTGCGTGGCGGCCGGAGGGAGCCCCCTTAGCCGGCCCTCGCGGAGCTCCCATGCTGCTACCGCGGAAGTGGCCGGGCTGGCCGCCGTCGGCGCTGCGGCTGCCGCAGAAGTTCCTTTTCTTGCTCTTCCTCTCGGGCCTGCTCACGCTCTGCTTCGGCGCCCTCTTCTTGCTGCCGGACTCCTCCCGCGTCAAGCGCCTCTTCCTGCCCCGCCACGCCGGAGCCGAGGTGGAAGCCCCCCGCAGCCCTCCGCCGGGACCCGGTCTGGTCCGCCACCTGCCCGCCAACGCCAGCCCGGCCGCCCCGCCGCCGCTGCCCTCGCGCCACCTCCGCGACCCGCCCGACCTCCCGCCCGCCGTCGCGCACTCCGAACCGGCCTCCCGACGGACCCGCCCGCCGCGCCTCCCGCCCGCCGAGCAGGGCGCCTCGGCTCCCCCCTTGCAGCAGACGCGGGCCCCGTTCCGCTTCGACTACGCGGCGTTCCGGCAGCGCCTCCGCCATCCGCTGCTGGGCGGCAGCAGAGGCGGCACCGAGGAGCCCGACACCCGCGTCCGGCGACTGAAGATCAAGGAGGTGAGTAGGACCGGCCCGGCCCTTCGATATCCCACCCCCTTCCTCCACTCCCGGAGCCCCAAACAGGACGGGCTGCTGGGCGTCTGTCTTCTCCGGCCGCCTCTCGCTCACCCCGCAGCGCCTCTTTCGGGGAAGTTCCGAGCGGACGCGGGGAAGCGGCGGGGCGCTTGGCTAGGTCGGCGCCCGCCACCTCTGCAGAGCCGCCTGCTGCGGTTGGCCGGCGGGGTTTGGGGGAAGGCAGCACGTCCGTTCGCCGAACAGACCCAGAACTGGCTGCACACCTGTGTGCGTGTATTTGAATGAATGAATGCATGGATGCCTTTAAAGCAGTAGCCCCCAACCTTTATTTGGCCATGCCCCACCTAAGCATCTCTAAAATCCTGATGCCCCACCCCAGACATATAATTCTTACTATACTCAAAAAACGAACTCTTCTCACGCAGAGGACGCCTAAAAGGCCATTAACTTGGTTTAAACAAGTTCCAAATTGCCCCCCCCCCCATTAAAAATCAAATTGCCCCTCTGTGGGACATGAGCCCCACTTGGGAACCACTGCTTTAAAGGGGATTTAATGCCTCAGGAGTTTCCTTTCTCGCACATTTATATGTGTTGGTGAATGAGGTTTTTCCACCAATGGAAATCTCGGGCTAAGGCATTAAAAACCTGGCCGGGTCGAATCGGTTGCTACAATTATTCTCCTCCAGGGCTTTGCAGAACCTTTTCTGTTGGCTCTTTTCTGTGAGTGTCTTCTTAATCTTTAAATAAGTTCAGAATGAATTTTGGAGAAGGGCTGCTTCTGATGGGGTTGCTTGTCAAAATGTATTCTGTTGCAAATCCATCTTTGCTTGCTTAATTGATTTTTGTTGCTGCTGTTCTTTGGGTAAGAAACTAAAAGGTGATGGGAGGAGAGTTCCAAATAGATCAGTTCCCAGCCTTTATTTGCCCATGCTCCATCTAAGCATCTCTAAAATCCTGATGCCTCCCCCCATCCCTTGTGACATATAATTCTTACTTTACTCAAAAAGTGAACTCTACCTACAGGAGGAAGCCTAAAAGGCCATTAACTTGGTTTAAACAATGTTCAAATTGCCCCCCATTAAAAATCAAATCCCCCCCCATGGGGCATGGGACCCATGTTGGGACCCACTGAAGTAGATGGTGATATGATCTACATAAATCTCCATAGAATTCTCTTAAAAAGGGATAGGACACCTTTTCTTTGAAAGCCATTCCTTGCCCAAAAACCTGGTCTATTTTTTCCCAATGCTTCTATGTGATTGTTTTCCTTGTGCCTACTAAGTAAAAGTAGAAATTATGGGGATTTGCAGAATATAATGTGCAACTGAGGGTAAGTGTGCACGTTGGGATTTTAGTAATTAATGTGTATGATACAGGCTAAATATACCCTTTTGGGTATTTTGACAGGCACTTTAATTGTTTCCACATGCAATCTATATTGTGGACACTGTTGTCACCTGTCAATGTTGACATTGTGAAGTGGTTGTGAAGTGTTTCTGAAGTACAATTTTTTTTACAAGACTCTCCATCCGCAAAAGGTTATGACTTGCTGAAGGATTAGATGATGATTAGTATTTTTTTTTAGTGATTGAAAAAAAAATTAAGTTATGTACTTTTTTTTAAAGCCTAATGCTATTGGCAAACTTAATAGATGGCAGTATAGCATAAATATAACTTTTATATGCACTAAGAAACCAAAAAAGTTGTCAGACTTGCTTTATGGTGTTACTCGCTTTATTGTGGTCGGGAACCAAACCCACAATATCTCGAAAGTATGCCTATAGTAGAAGCCTGCTGCAATAGTGGGATTCAAATAATTTAACAACTGGTTCTCTGCCCTAATGATTCCTTCCAACAACCAGTTCACCAAATTGCTTAGAAAGTTAACAACCTGTTCTCCCGAAGTGGTGCGAACTGGCTGAATCCCACCACTGGCCTGTTGTCATTCTTCCATATTGTGCTTGCCTTTATTAATAGGCTTTGGCCAGCATTCCTCGACTTACAACCATTCATTTAGTGAACGTTCAAAGTTACAGCACTACCCAGAAAAGTGGCTTGATCATTTTTCACGAGCGTTGCAGCATTCCCATGGTCATGTGATCAAAATTTGGATGCTTGGCAACTCGTTCATATTTATGATGGGTTGCAGAATCCCCCGGGGTCACATGATCCCTTTTTGCGACCACCTGACAACCTAAGCCAGAGTCACTTAACAACCGTGTTACTAACATAACAACTGCAGTGATTCACTTAACAACTGTCTTGCTCAGCATGGAAATTTGGGATCAAATTGTGGTAAGGACTGGTATATAACACAACATGCCAAGATGGGCTAAATGTGCATATTCTTTTACAGATAGGTTTGTTTCCCTGCCTCTGTTTTAATATCGGTCACCATCTATTGATTTCCCGCTCTTCCATCACTTCTCATCGCCTTCAAGTCAGTCTTGATTCTTAGTGACTACATGGACCAGTCTTAGCAGTTCTCTTGGCAACGTTTTTCAGCTGTTTGTTGCCTTGGTAGGAGGATTGAGAGAGAGAGAGAGAGATACTGACCCAAAGTGACCCAGCTGCTTTCAGGCTGTACGGTAGCAGGACTACAGGATAATTTGTGGTCCCCTAGCCTCTAATTTAGTGCTTTTAACCCCTACCCCAAAGAGGCTCTATTTCATTGATTAAGTCTAGTTATAAAATGATTCCCTTTTCTAGTTTTCTATCCCTTCACATGCCTTCTTAGTTTATTCTTTAATCTTTGGGTTGTTTTGTATGCGCGCAATAGCTTTCTAGAGATTTGAAGGTGGTACAGTAGAACAGTAATATGTTTGAATATTTGAATGTTTATTTTATTTATATGCTGCCCTTTTCCCCCGAAGGGGACTCAGACTCACAACTCAACTAAGGGAGGGGGATACAGACAAAAAATTAAAACAACGCGCAGCAATACATAATTTAAAACACACAACAGTCATACCATTCGAGAAGGGGGTAGAAGCTTTTTAGCCCCAGGCCTGTCGGAATAGCCAGGTTTTAAGGGCTTTGCGGAAGGTCTGGAGGGTGGTGAGGGTTCGAATCTCCATGGGGAGTTCGTTCCAGAGGGTCGGAGCGGCCACAGAGAAGGCTCTCCTCCGAGTAGTCGCCAGTCGACACTGGCTGGCGGATGGAATTCGGAGGAGGCCTAATCTGTGGGATCTAATCGGTCTAGAGGAGGTAATTGGCAGCAGGCGGTCTCTCATGCAGTCTGATGCCTTCCAGATATTTGGGACCAAAAGCATCGTTACGATCCAGAGCAGGCATAGTTTGTGACAGTTGCAGTCCCAAACTTTATGCATCTTGTAACAGTCTTAAGATTCCCACTGTTTTCTTCTCTGCGTCTCCTTTTCTGGTAAAACAGATTATTATTATTTTTTTTTAAACAATACAAAAAATTCAAAACTTATTTGATCAGAAACTAAACTGGAACAGGATACAACATTTGCATTTTTCAGGTTGACTCATCAGTCCTGAACTAAAGACACAACTGTAATACCGCTGTCATTGCGTTTCCTTCTTTTGATTTATACTTATACTCTACAAGATTTGTTTCTGGTAACTGTTACTTACGTTTCTTTCTTTCCCTTTTTTTCTGGCTTTTCAAACAGTCTTCTTCTGTATCTTCCCTTTATTTTTTTACCAGCGCTTCTGCCATGGGTATGTTTCTATCCCTCTCTTTTCAACCCATTCACAAAACACAGCCCTTCAACATTTCTCCTGTTTTCTGTAGAGCAGGCCTAAAAGAATCCAAACAAGCTGTTAAGTGGATGAAATAAGGAAGAACAGCTGCAAAACGTAACCTCAGGTGGGGTGATAGAGGGGGGAAAAACATGGCGAGGTTGAAATTTCACTGGAGAGGCAATGGAGATATGGCTGAGACCAGTTGTGGGATTCAATTTTTTTTTACTACTGGTTCTGTGGGCGTGGCTTGGCTTGGTGGGCGTGGCAGGGGAAGGATACTGTAAAATCTCCATTCCCTCCCTACTCCAGGGGAAGGTTAATGCAAAATCCCCATTTCTTCCCGATCAGCTGGGACTCGGGAGGCAGAGAATAGATGGGGCCGGGGCCAGTCAGAGGTATTTATCAGTTCTCTGAACTACTAAAAATTTCTGCTACCGGTTCTCCAGAACTGGTCAGAACCTGCTGAATACCACCTTTGACTGAGACCTAGGGAACTGAAGTTGAATACAATAATTGAAATTGATAGGGCAAAAATCCTGAATGGTCATTGACTGGATTCCATCCAGCTTGAAATACCTGAATTCTTTGCCCCCCCTCCCCCAACTGATCTCTTTTCTCCAATTAATTCCTACTCTCTTTGCAACATGCTGTTAGTATGACCTTCATGAAAAAGAGGGAAAATCAAGTTATAGGTTGTGACCCCTTAGTTGAAGGTTGGCAGATTATTAATCTAGAGTTGCTTGTAGCCTTCAGAGAGCAGAGTGGTCTGCCAAGAAAATACACAGCTCCAGGTTGAATTCATCCCTATTTTACAAGCTGGTGTTTCTCAATTTCAGCAACTTTCTAATGTGTGCCCCACACACCTGAAAGTTGCCACGGTCAAGGTGCACTATTATAGAATAGATTTTTTTCAATACAGTGTATGGCCCCTGAAATCCATAACCAGAGAATTTTCAGCCAATGGACATGAACCAAGTAGGGGAAAACTTGTGGGGAAAGCAACTTAAGAGTTACTAGTACCTCTAAAGGACAGGTACACTCTTCTGCTGGTGCCATGACAACCAGGGGCAACCTTTACAGAAAGTTGTTCCACAGGTTTTCTCAAAAATGAATGTCACTTTGGCCTCAACATTAATATTATTATTATTATTATATGGATAATCTACAATTCAATACCCAGATGGGTGGAAACATAAAAGCCCTAACCAGGTAGTGTCTGAGGATTAAGCAGATCTAAGCAGTGTTTATTGTTGTTGTTGTTATTGTTGTAAAATTAGGATGTTTAGGTCTGATAAATTTAAATATTGCTCTGAAAGCTCCAATCATGATTGGTGCAACAGCAGATTTCTTTTTCCATAACTGTTCAACTTTGATCTGCACGTGCCCGTTGCCATCGTCAGCCGTGCGGCCACTCTACAGATCAGCACTTTCCATGCCTCTCTGTCACGCAGTGCCTCCTTCAGATTCACCATGGTCTCATCTCAGTGTCATCTTTTATAGTGGTCCAGCCAGCAGGTTCCCTTCTCCCTTTTCCACTGAGTTTTGTATTTTTCCTCCAATTTCTTTTCCTCATCGTGGCATCACACAGAATGTTAACACCAATCAACCAGTCTTCCTTCCTTCCAGTGACTGGTATATTAGGCATGTTATGACCAAGGTGCCTTTCTTTTTTAATTTTAAAGTCACGTAAAAATCTTAACCCCTCTCATTTTACAAAACTTACTCAGCTGGCCCCCAGTGGTTATTGCTACGTTCTGTTCTGACCCAGGCTTCCTTAAAAAGCAAGAAGCAGTGTCTTGGTCCCGGCAAAACCCCTTTTATTTACACGACCGTGAATTCCTTTCATTCACAGTCAGTGAGGTTTAGCAAAGAGGCTTTCCGAGGAATATTTATCAACACGAACCTTATCTCATTTGGAGAGCTGCCAGATAACTAGTTTCCAAATGCAGAGCAAGGCAAAACTTGACACAGAATCTCTTATAGTCACAAACAGACCTTTCCACTCTTGAAATGACCAAATGAACAAATTGTTTCCTGCAAAAGCCCACTCCCCATTCGCTCCTCTTCTGTTTCCTATGGGAGGGACCAATCACCTCCAAGGTATGGCTTTACTCCCAAGTCAACGTTGCTTTCTTGTCTTCTGGCAGCTCTGCGCATGCGCACACTGGGAACAGGCTCCAGCTGTTCCTCTGCCTCACTGCTGTCTAACTCCCTCTCTTCAACGCAGAGCCCTTGTCTGAGCTTTCCTCAGCCCTCAGGACTGGCCCATGTTCCTCCCCAACCTCCTCACTGTCCGACTCTGCTGCCAGCTCTTCTGGCCATTGGCAGGCCACAACACATTCAAATCCCAACCTCTCTGGCAGTTATTATTTTCCTGTAGCAGGAGCAGACAACCTCACGTAGCCGAAAACAATAAATTCAAACTTCAAGAATCTCTTCCCCTTTGGCTTTCCTGTTCAGTGTAGTGGGAGATGTAGTCACAAACATAGTGGCGGGAGGGGGGGGATTGGATAGTTTGTTCCTGGCTGCTACAGTTCCTAATGATTAATGATGTCAGCAGAGAGTCGGATGGGAAGAACTCGGTCTGACCCTGATGGGGCCTCCTTTTATATGGCATGTTGACATCAAGCATTTAAAGAGACAGGATGAGAAAGCTGGTGAAACAAAAGACCAGATTTAACTAAGCTTGCTTGTGCGTATATGGCGAACAAGTTACTTGTCCCAGCTTCTGCCAACCTAGCAGTTTGAAAGCATGTAAAAAATTGCAAGTAGAAAAATAGGAAACACATTTGGTGGAAAGGTAACAGCGTTCCATGTGCCTTCAACGTTTAGTCATGCTGTCCACAGGACCACGGAGATGTCTTCGGACAGCGCTGACTCTTCGGCTTTGAAATGGAGATGAGCACCGCCCCCTAGAGCCGGAAATCACTAGCACATGTGTGGGAGGGGAACCTTTACCTTTAATGCCCCAAAATATCTCAGGGCAAAAATGGAATTTTTTTGAACCGAGTCCTTCATCATTGGCTACAGGTTGACTTATAGGAAAGTCCAAATGTATCAGAATAAAAATCAAGGTGAGACATCACAACGGCATCTCCATTCTTGCACGTCAATCCAGAGTTTTGTTTTTGTCATGATTTTGATCAGATCTTGCAAAGAAAACCTGATGATAAATCTAAAGTCACAACAACTGGCTTGCCAGACAGCCAGGCAAAACACACCTAATGTGCTCAAGCATTATGTTTGTTATCCCAGGCCCTGCTGGAGTTAGCGCTGCCTGTCTGTGACACTATTGTTAGCATGATGGTCCAGGCAGGGAGAGAATGTGGCAGACGCCATCAGTGAAAGCAGAGGTGTCCAAACCTTGGCAACTTTAAGAAACAGACATTTTAGACTCAAGTATTGTTGTAAATCAAGGACTACCTGTATTGATTGGAGTGGTCATTGTATTTGGATGCAAAATAACCTATTGCCTGGGCTGTCCCAAAGGTGCTTTTTCAAGAGGCAACTGGACTTTCTGGTTTTTCTTTGAAGACATTTTGCTTCTCATCCAAGAAACTTCTTCAGCTCTGACAAGATGGTGGGAAAGGGAAGGATTTATAGTACTCCTTGCAGACAGCTGGTCATTTGCATGATTTTAGAGGGTCTTTGAAGCACTTGCAGGTTTATCTGTGTCCTCAGGGTCATCTGAATAGTGCAAATGGTCCCTGTAGTCTGCAACTTTTTCCTCTGGAAATCCATTCCTACTTCCACACCATTCTAAGGGTCTTCATCCCAAATTGCATAGCTAAAAGTCTGCAGAGATTCTCAGTCATCCAGGTCATAGTTGTCCCAAAGATGCTTTTTTCAAGAGGCAACTGGACTTTCTGGTTTTTCTTTGAAGATGTTTAGCTTCTCATCCAAGAAGCTTCTTCAGCTCTGACTGGATTCGAATAGTGTGGGAGTAGGAATGGATTTCCAGAAAAATGGCAGACTACGGGGACCATCTGCACTTCAGTTGGTGATGCAGGTACTACTCAGGTGACCCTGAGGACACAGACAAACTCTCCAGGTGGCCTCAGTGATTCTCTAAAATCTAAAACAGGGATGTCCAACTCGCAGCCAGCATGCCAGATGCGTCACATGCTGGCCACGTCTACGCCCGGTTTAGCAAAGGGGGAAAAAAGTCATGATACGTCACGTGATGACACCCTGACGACACGAGTTTGACACTTTTGGGCTAAATGACCAGCTGTCTGCAAGGGATATAAATCCTTCCCCTCCCCATCCAGTCAGAGCTGAAGAAGCTTCTTGGGTGAGAAGCAAAACATCTTCAAAGATAAAACAAGGAAGTTCAGTTGCCTTTTGAAAAAGCACCTTTGGGACAACAGAGGTGGGCTGCTGGGGGCTCGCATGGGTTTGGGTGATCCTCTAGCTAGGATTCTGCCCGGTTTGACAACCCCCCCCCCCCAAAATGCCACCCCTGGCTGACTCTTCCCTCCCTGCCCCTCCCACCCTGCCCCTCTCAGGAGTCTCCACGTTTATCATGCCAGGTAAGTACAGGGTCCGCATGGAGGCTCAGGGAGGGTGAAGTACACTGGAAGTTCCCGACGTGTAGAAACGGGCCTTTTTCCGGCCTCCAGAGGGCCTCCGGAGCCCAGGGGAAGCAGTTTTCACCCTCCCGGAGGCTCAAAGAAAGCCTAAGGAGTTTAGGGAGGGCAAAAAATGGGCCTACCGGAAGTTATGGAAATCCAGAAATGGGCCTGTTTCCAGCCTCCGGAGCCCAGGAGAAGCAGTTTTCATCCTCCCAGAGGCTCGAGAAACACCCACGAAGCCTGGGGAGGGCAAAAAATGGGCCTACCGGAAGTTCCGGAACTCTTAAATGGGCCTGTTTCTGGCCTCCAGAGGGCCTCTGGAGCCCGGGGAAAGTAGTTTTTGCCCTGCCAGAGGCTCAAAAAAACCTCCAGAGCCTGAGGAGGGCAAACACCTCCCCCTCAACACTGTGGTGCAGGAGGCCAGCTAGGCCATGCCCATCATGGCCATACCCACCCAACAACGGGGTAGTGAACCCATTGCTAGAACTTTTGAAGTCCACCCCTGTGGGACAACCACGACCTGGAGGACTGAGAATCTCCATAGACATATTGCCTGGGCTCCTGATCCCTGCCTTGACACTTTCCTGACTGGCGGCCCGGGGGAGGTGAGGTGTCTAGGAATTGAAGTCCATGCTGAGGTTGAGAAACCCAGATGTGTGCAATGTCTAAATCTACAGCCAGGCTTGGTGGAGTTATTTGCCTCTACAGATACCAGAAATTTCAATGGAATGAATGACGTTCATCCTGAATGGTCTCCATGATCAAATGTTGCTTTAGGACCTACTGTTGAATCTCAGAACTCCGAGAGAGAAGTGAGGCTTTGTATAGAAATATAACTTCGCTTCTTTTTGTAGATGTCTGCATCCTGCCGAATATGGATTAAACATTTCTTTGAAGGTGCTGGAGAGCATCCGAGCCTCTAATATAGATAGGAAGAAAGGAAAATGAGCCTCCCATTTATTTCTTGCAGTGACAAGTCGGCATTTGGTGCCGGAGCAGAATAAGACATGGCGTGTTAGAGAGATGACTCACTAAATGCATAAATGGGTGAAGACTGAGTTCCCCCAATTACTCTGCTTGAGTTCAGTGTCTTATTTGTGCCCAGAGGGTGAATTTTGTGCTTTTCTGATGCAGACATTTGGAAATAATTCTTGCAGGAAGGAGATGGTAAGGTTGGTATGGAAGAAGCAGTCGTGCCTCACTTTAATTGGCCAAGAAACATCCATGAAACGACTTTCTCGGTAGGATTTGGTGACACATTTTGCTATGTTTCTGAACCGCATGCGACAGAGGGGATTGCCGTATTTTTCGGAGTATAAGATGCACCTTTCCCCCCCAAAAAAGAGGGTGAAAATCTGGGTGCGTCTTATACACTGAATACAGCATTTTTGGCCTCCCGAAACCCTGCCCTCTTCGCAAAAATGGACGTGCAGAGGGTTTGGGAGGCCTACAAAGTGGTCCTAGGAGCTGGGGAGGGCAAAGATGACCGAAAACTGGGGCGTTTTTTGCTTGTTCCCCCCCCCCCCCAGCATCCCAGAACACTCTACAAGCCTCCTAAAAGCTATGCATGCCCTTTTTGGGGCAAAAAACGGGCCCGTTTTCCCAAAAAAACAGGCAGTTTTTTGCTTCTTTTGGGACCCCTACCCCCAGGAGCACTTTGCAGGCTTCTCAATCTCTCTGCATGCCCTGTTTTTCACAAAAAGTGAGGCATGCAGAGGGTTTGGGAGGACTACAGGGTGCAAAAACTTTTTTTAAATTTACCTATTCAAAATCTTGATGCATCTTATACTCCGAAAAATATGTTAATCAGCAGATCTGAGGAAACTCTACATTGCTTTTCGGATGTTCTTTGTCTTTCCAGTTTTAGTCAAACTCTGTTTGCCACAGAAATCTAGTAAAAATGAATTAGAACAGGGGTCTCCAACTTTGGCAACTTTAAGACCTGTGGACTTCAACTCCCAGAATTCCTCAGCCAGCTTTGCCAAGGTTGGAGACCCCTGGATTGCAACACCTGACATTCCAGTTTGAGGTGATAAAATAAAGAAACTGCAGTAAAAGTTCCATATGGGAAAAAAACAAATGAGTTGTTTGACAAAAAGGCTTAAGAAGTTTGGAGATAGGGCAAGGTAACCTCTTCTTTTTCCTTGTAGGTTACAAATTCTTTATTGGCCAAGTATGATTGGACACACAAGGAATTTGTCTTGGGTGCATAAGCTCTCAGTGTACGTAAAAGCTATAAGTGATAAATCCTGATCACAGTTATCATAAAAATACATTCATCATGAATCATAAATTACATCACTTAGTGATACACACAGGATGCTAAACAAGCAATCAACACAAATCATACTAGGTTACTAAATAAACAATATAAATCATAAGATGCAAGCAACAAAGTTACAGCTATAAGTAGAAAAGGAGGTAGGTGATAGGAAAGATGAGAAGAAAAGTAGTAACACAGCCTTACTGAACACCTTAAGAGTATTATGGAAATTAGTTGTTTAGCAGAATGATGGCATGGAGGGGGAAACTATCCTTGGTTCTAGTTCTTCTGGTGTGCAATGCCCTTTAGCAGGAGTGTCAAACTTAATTTCATTGAGGGCTGCATCAGGATTGTGTTTGACCTCGGGGGGGAGGGGAGGAGGGCGTAGCTAGAATGGGCATGACCAGCTCAACATCACTCATGTTGGGGGCACCTGTGGTGGCCTGACCACTGTGCCCAGAAGTGGGTTCCTACCAGTTTGGCCTGGTTTGGCCAAACTGATAGTGGTATGCCAGCCTGAGTTGCAGAACCGGCAGTGACCCAGACTGGCCATGCCTCCAAACCGGTTCCCTGGGCGTCGCAGTCACCGCCACCATCTTGTTTTTTAGTTCTGCACATGCACAGAACAATTTCTATTGAACTGCGCATGCGCATAAAGCATGCATCCAGCATGTGCGTCCACGAGCGAATCGGCAGTAACGGTGGCTAGAACCCACCCCTGGCTCTGCCAGCGAAAACAGGCTCCCGAGTTCCATTTTCTGCCGTGACGGCCTCCTGTAATTCTCTGCCAGCGAAAACGGAGCTTGGGAGTGCCGCCCACAGGCCGGATCCAACCCCCAGGCCTGGAGTTTGACATCATTTTGCACCTATAGCATCATTTTGAGGGTAGAGGTTGAAACAGTTTATGTCCAGGATGTGAGGGGTCTATAGATATTCTCACAGCCCTCTTTCTGGCTCGTGCAGTATAAAAAGGAATGAACTTTGCATGCTGATGTTAAGGGAGCTCAGCAAATGTGCTCTACCACTGAGACGATTGTTGATTGGATATTTCTTATTCTTTGGTCATCAAGCTGGGGCTCAGGACAGAGTCTTGGGTAATGCTTGAGAGAGGTGGTAATTTGCAAGACCTGCTAGCATCTTAATGCCAGTCAATTCTGTTATTGCCAAGGCAAGAATCTTATCAATTCATTTTCAACTTAGGTTTTCAAAGGAGCAGAGGTTCTATTGGATGACTTGCGTTTATCTTTTCCTATTGTTCCAGCTTCTAGAAGCGCTGCTGTGCAAACAAACAGGAAAGGAGACTACTGAGAAATTTCAACAATTAGAAGGAACAAAGGAAGGAAGGGAAACATCAGGACAAAGATAAAGTACATTTCAAAAAAAAAAAAAGCAAGCTGTGAATTCTAGTGAAGGAAGTCAACGTCTGAGTCAGGGTTTTCAGTTCAACCCTCATCCTTGGATTTATACATGTGGTGCAGGATGATTAGGTTAGGATGGTTAGGATGATGACTAGGCAAACTGGTGCAGATCGTCCTTGACTTACAACCACAATAGAACCCAAAATTTCTTGCCACTATTGTTAAGTGAATCGCTGCAGTTGTTACGTTAATAACACTGTTGTTAAGTGAATCTGGCTTCCCTATTGAGTTTGCTTCTCAGAAGGTCTCAAAAGGTGAACACATAATTCTGGTAGTGTGGCCCGCCAGTGGCCAGCAGAGGTGGCAGCAGAGTTGGACAGTGAGGAGGTTGTGGAGGAACATGGGGCAGTCCTGGAGGCTGGGGAAGGCTCGGACAAGGGGTCTGCATTGGAGGCAGAGATGGGGCCAGAGCCGTCTGGCAGTTCTCAGCTGCCTTTGAAGCTAGATAGCAGTGAGGGAGAGGAACAGCTGGCGCCTGTTCCCAGTGTGCACATGCGCAGAGCTGCCAGAAGGAAAGAACAACTTTGCATCGATTTGGGAGTAAAGCCACAGGTGGACGGTGAATGGCCCCTCCCATAGGAAATAAAAGACGAGTGAAAGGGGAGTGGGATTTTGCAGGAAACAATTAGTTTGTTCATTCGTTTCAGGAGTGTGAAGATCTGTCCGTGAATATCAGAGACTCTGTGCCCAGTCTTTTCTTGCACAGCACTGTGTTTGGGAAAGATTTACATGGCAGCTTTCCAAGCTAGATAAGGTCTGTGGTCATAAATACTCCTTTGAAAGACTTTACCAGTCCTTTAGTTTGCTGAATGTGAATTTGTTTACTTTGCTGAATGTGAATTTGTTTACTTTGTTTACTTTGCTGAATGTGAATGAGAGGAATTCACATTTGTTTAATTAAACGGGTTTTGTCGGGACCAGGAATCTGCTTCATGCTTTTTGAGGAAGCCTAGATCAGAAGACCTGGGATGTCATAAATATGAGCCAGTTGCCAAGTGCCTGAATTTTGATCATGTGACCCTGGGGATCCTGCAACGGTGGTAGGTGTGAGAAAACAGTCATGTGCCATTTTTTTCAGTGCTGTTGTGACTTCAAAGAGTCAATAAAAGAATGGGTGTGTGTGTTGAGGACTACCTGTATACCAGGTGAGAAAAGTGGGAGCCCTGATTTGTGAAAGATTTCCATACAGTGTACTGTGAGTCAATTTCCCGGTAATTTCTTCAGTGGAGAAGGCAAACACAAGCAGCGTAGTCCCAAATCAAATGGAAGCTCATTTAGGAAGGTGCAAAATGTACGCAAAGCATCTGAGTTTGGGATGATTGTGCCCGTTTAGTTACAAATGTGGGCATTTTATTTAAGTGGCATTTTTTTTTGCCATGCGGGGGTCCAAATGGAACTGCTTTGTTCTGGGTTGAATGGTAGGAGGGGGCATAGAGGAAGAAACCAAGGTCTATCGGGGCAGGGGAGGGAGAGGGGGAAGGAAGGGGGGACATGGGCTCATGGGGTGCGCTGCACGATAAGCTGCGGACAGGATGGAGGGGCCAGAATGCACCAGCCCTGCCTGCTCACCCCACCCAGATGTTGTTTTTCTCCCAAACCCAGAATAGAAGACTGTTTCAGGTCAGCTGACTGTCTGAAAAATGGTTTGGTGGAATTTCCAGGACATAATGGTTTGTTCTGGGCATAAAACAAAGTGTTTCCCCTCTTCCGGGCATGCTGATAGTGGGTTCCGGAATTTTAAGGCAGGACGTGCACATGATCACCCAACCTGGTGCCCTGAAGGTCTATCATTTCCACCCTGCCCAACCAACAGAATTGTCTTAAAAATAGTTGTTCCCATTGTTTCCCCCTTGGGTATGGAGGGAGGGGGGCGTTTATGCTTTTTAGATTGTGAATTATGAATGTTACAAGCTGCCCTGAGTGTGTGAGTGGGGCGGCCATATCAATTTGTCGAATCATCTTCTTCTATCTATCTTCTATCTACAGGGCGGGGCATAACCTTTTCCTAGGGGGTCACAGCAACACTTGTAATAACAACACAAATAATTCATACACCATTCGAAAGCCCATCAAAAACTGAGTTTATTGACACGATTTAATAGTCAGTATGACCACCATTAGCCCTTCGAACAGCATTCAAACGAGGTGGATAAGAACACAACAAATCTTCAAACAGTTCCGTTCGATTTTCCAGATTTTTCAACACAGTTTCCAAATTCATTCTCAAAGTTTCAACCGAATATCGATTTTGACCTTGCTCCTGAATCATCAGAGCTTCCACTTCATCCTTAATTATGGCCCCAATGTTCTCTGCCGGATTGAGATCTGGCGAATTGAGATCTGGCTCCAGCATCGCGAGCCTCTCGAAAGGCAATGCATTTTATTCTGTCAATGATCCTTTGTTCTTCCGAATCGAATTTTCCAGCCATTCTTAAAGCAAATTTAACATTTAATAGCTCATTCAATTCAGTTTTTTATGGGCTTTAAAATGAGGTGTCGCGGAAGTTGTAAACTGCTGTCGATCTTGCTGTGACCCCCTAGGAAAAGGTTATGCCCCGCCCTGTATATAAATCTCTCTCTCCCTCCCTCCCTCCCTCCCTCCGTGTGTGTGTGTGTGTGTTCCAGCATAACTCTAGAATGCCTCTAGCAATTTTAACCAAACTTGGTACACAGATGACTTACTCTCTGGAAACAAATACTGTAGGGGTAAGACACCCCCAACACCACTCGGTGTGTGTGTTCTATTAAGATACAGCCTGTTGTGCCTTAAAATGGCTTCTACCGTACAGCACAGTAGAATTGCCATAGTAACGGCTTCACAGTACTCCACAAGGGTGCTGCCTCTGGTAAGGGGGAAAAGCCAACATTAGAAATTACACTTCCGGGGGCACAGGGAAAACATTTTTAACTAATTTAATCGTCACCAAAATAAAGGCTCAGGGAGAAGTTGCTCTTGCCGTCACCTCTCCAAGAATTGCGCCATCGTTCATGGAAAGAGGAAGGACAGCCCATTCCGCACTTTTGTTGCCACTTGATATTGCCATTCCTGCCGAATACAGGATTGGGATAAATAAATACCTGGGCAATGCCAGGTTATCAGCTAGTAAATACATAAAATAAATAATCGAAGCATCTGCCGGCCCTGTAGAGGGGATCCCTGAAGATGCTCATGGTCTTTTTCCTCTAGTGTGTCCACAGCTTTGCTTCTTCATTCTCCTTGTTTGGAGAATGTCTCTGTGTCAGGTGTGCGCAGTAGCGTGCGCAACTCCATTTGTGCAAATAAAAGGTGTACGCGTCCTTCACACCCGCAAATAGAGTTGTGAGTGCTTGCTGCGAGTGTGAGCACCTGCCACTCGTGCAAGTGGAGCTGAGTGCGCATGCTCGCCCGGTTCAGAACAGGCTGCAGCCTGGTAGTGGGCCACTCCCTGGGGTTGGGGACCCCTGGTTTAGAATATATTTCATACTCTTCCATTGAAAGCCACAGCAGAAAATTGGGGATATGTAAGCAGGTTGCCTTTAAGGATAGCTACCAATGTCCCTTTTCCCCCAATGCAAATACTTAGAATATACAGTGGGACCTCGGGTCCTGAATAACTCAGACCACAAACAATTTGGGCGCAGACCGAATAATCTGCTAAATGTTTCACTCACGTCACAAATACATCCTCGGGTGCCGAATAAACACAGCCGCAGCGATTTCCCCTTCTGCGCCATTTTGTATCTGTGCACGCATGCACAGTCAGTCTTGCTTGTAGTCAGGACTGAATCAGATGCCGACTGAAGTCCTGGAATGGATTATGGTTGGCACCCGAGTTCCCCACTGTAGTTGATTAAGGCAATTCAGGGTCCCTTTTTTGGAATACCATCCTCCAGTCCAGGGGTCTCCAACCTTGGCAACTTTAAAGACTTGGGGACTTCAATTCCCAGAATTCCTCAGCCAGCTTTGCTCTGGGAGTTGAAGTCCACAAGTCTTATACTTGCCAAGGTTGGAGACCCCTGCCTTAGAAGAGCCCTCAAGTCCATGAGCATCAATCTCATATCCCCCCCCCCCCTGTGATATCAGGACAGCTTCCTCCGTTAAGATTTGCCTGTCATTTCGATAGATCCAAGTCAAGGTTTTTAAAAACGCAAACTTTGCAACAACACTCTCCATTTTTGTTTGTGAGAAACTGATTTCCCAAGTGGCTCTCTTCTTCTTCTACAGCTGTAGCTTGTTATTCAAAGACAATTCTGCGAGAATTTTTTTTTACCGCACAAACAAGAAATTCCAGTAAGTTATAAAGTGTCCCTTATCTCATGCTGCTTTTACAGTACCAGCTCTGCAACCCTCCTAAATACATGCTGCTTGGCAAGTGTATTTTCAGAGTATAAGACCCCTAAAAGTGGGTGAAAATTAGGTTCATCTTATAGACTGAATACGGCCGTTTTTGGGCTCCCAAGCACTCCGTGCATTGCGTTTTCGCCCTCCCACCCCCAGAAGCACTCTGCAGGCCAAAAACGGGTGTGTTTTTGGTAAAAAACAATGGTCCATTTTGGGCAAAAACGGGCCGTGCGGAGTACTACAGAGTGGGTCTGGGGGACTGGGAGGGTGAAACGGAGGCCACAAACTATTTTTTTCTTGTTTTCCTCTTGTAGATTTAGGTGCGTCTCATAGTCCGAAAAATACGGTACTTGAATTTTGATCATGCAACCTTGGAGATGCTGCAGTGGTTGTAAGTCACTGTTTTCAGTGCTGTTATGACTTCAAAAGGTCACTAAACAAACGATTGTAAGTTTCCGCAGGGATGGATCAGAGATGGTAGGGCTTTTTTGGTGTGTGTCAACCTTTCTAACTTGCTAGATTCTTGGCAGGTTTTGAAGGCTGGGGTATCTAATTTTTCACTAGATAAAAGAAAAATGAACCAATAAGTTATTGATTTTCTTTCATTTTGCCTTCTGGTTTCCCTTGCGTGATCTCTTTGTTCCGGAATGCTTATCCAAGGGTATTTTTTTTAAATATTTAACAGTAACAGAGTTGGAAGGGACTTTGGAGGTCATCTAGTCTAACCCCTTGCTCACGCAGGAGACCGGGATTCGAACCGCCAAACTGCTGACCTTTCTGATCGACAAGCTCAGTGTCTTAGCCACTGAGCCACCTAACCAGGCTAGGTTTAAATCGGGTGGGAAACGTGGACTCCTGGACTTCAACACCCAACGTTCCTGAGCCAGCGTGGCGTTGAAGTCCACAAGTCATAAAAGGGCCATTGGTCCCCACCCCCCAAAAAGAGTCCAAGGGTGGATTTGAAGTGAACACCTTCGGTTGTGCTTATAGTTTTATTTTTTTTATTTTGTTTAGTGGCCAGATGCAAAAATACAACACCTTAAGAGCCAAACTGATAGTCAACAACAGTGCAACCTATGAGCAGGCATAGAGAGCAAGGAAGGGGATCTAGAGGAAGATAGTCAAGAGCCATTATTTAGGCCCATGATGGTAAACCTATGGCACACGTGCCACAGGTGGCATGTGAAGCCATCTCTTTGGGCAGGTGAGTCATCGGCCAGGTCAGTTCCACTGTCCGTCTGCCTCCCGCTGGCCAGCTGATTTTCGGGTCTCTGCTGGGAAAAGCGTGTGCATGCACGGGGGTGGGGGGAGTCACATGCACATGTGTGTGTGGGGGTGGTCATGTGTGCATGCGTGGAGGTGGGGGGAGTCCTACCACCAAAATCGGGGTGCAGGCAATGCGCCCACCCCAATGTCCTGTTTTTGGTAGGAGGCTTCAGAGGGGCCTGCTAGCACCAAAATGGGTTGCGCACGCATGCACCAGGAGCACGGGATGGTCACACATGCATGTGCGGGGGTGGGGCCTGCAAGGGGCATTGGATTATGGGTATCGGTATATGCGTGCGCACTATTGCATTTGCGCACATGCTGTTGGCACCCGAGGGGAAGAAAGGTTCACTAAAGGGACAGAAGCATTTTTTTCAAATTTGGAGCAACAAGACCCAGAACAGCGAGGTAATATTCAGAAGCAGCTTAAACAGAGGCCTCCCTAATTCATTGGCATATAAGAAGAGGGAAGGGGAATAAAGCTATCCGTCTTGCAAGTGTCTCTTATTTGTTCAATTTTTATGGTCACTCACCTCAGTCAATGTCTCTGGGCAGCTTGTACAGTTCAGAAAAATTGTAGCCAATCTCATCAGCACATGTAGCTTTAGTCTTCCTGGGGAGCTGATTTCTAGGTCTGTCCCAAAGGTGCTTTTTCAAGAGGCAACAGGACTTCCTTGTTTTTTTCTTTGAAGACCTGTCGCATCCCATCCAAGAAGCTTCTTCAGCTCTGACTGGATGGGGAGAATGGAAGGATTTGTACTGTTTGCAGACATCCCATATCTCCAGTCTACGACACCCTCCTTTCAACAGTTCCAAGAAAGCTCCACCCTTATTTACACCCCTCAGATGACCCTGACAATGCAGGTAAACCTCAACGGCTCTCGGAAAGGATGCAAATGACCAGCAGTCTGCAAGGAGTATAAATCCTTTCATTCCCCACAGTCCAGTTGGAGCTGAAGAAGCTTCTTGCATGAGAAGTGAAATGTCTTCAAAGAAAAACCAGAAAGTCCAGTTGCCTCTTGAAAAAAAAAAAAAGCACCTTTCAGACAACCATGACCTGGATGACTGAGAATCCCCACAGACAACAACAGTGTAACATAAGAGCAGGTGTAGAGAGTAAGGGAGGGATCTGGATGAAGATAGTCAAGAGCCATTACTTAGGCCAGTGATGGCTAATTTTTTTGTCATTGTGTACCATAAGTGCCTGCACACCAGCGCCCCCCCCCAATAATGCAATGTGTGTATGCCCCCTGTGCACTCTGCCCCTGCGCATTGGTGCATTACACCCCATGTGTGCTTCTCTCCCATGCATGTGTGTGCAACCCCCCCCACACATCTGGTTTTGGGCCTGGAAGGCCACCTGCACCAACCTGGAAGCCAAAATGAGGCTGCAGAAGGCCCCCAAATGCAATGCGAGCGCCCTCCACACATTCACCCCATCCCCCTGTGCATGCGCGTACGTCCCCCGCATGCATCCCACCCACCCCATGTGTCCTTGGCAGAGACCTGAAGACCAGCTGGTGAATGGGAGGTGCATGTGAGCTGGGCTGGGGTGATGGCTGGGATGCCCACAGAGAGGGCTCTATGTGCCACCTGTGGCATGTGTGCCATAGGTTCGCCATCATGGACTTAGGCAAGAGGGACAAAAGCATTTATTAAAGTCTAGAGCAGAAGTGTCAAACTCTGGGCCATGGGCCGTATTCGTCATGCGCTGGCCATATCCACCCCCGGTCTAGTGAAGGGGGGAAAAGTCACGATACGTCACATGAGAATGACGTGACTTTGACACCTCTGGTCTCCAGCAACAAGATCCAGACTAACGTGGCCCGACAAAACCGCGCTCATCAAAATAGCGGCGACAAAACCGTGTCGCTAAAGCCGCGACGTCATCACCGCGGCGACAGAAGGGCGCTTTAAAACAGCGCGGCGGCAGAAAGCCGATTTAAATTAAGGTAAGGGTTAGGATTAGGTTTAGGGGTTTGGTTTAGGGGTTTGGGTTAGGGTTAGGGTTAGGGTTAGGTTTAGGGTTAGGTTTAGGATTAGGTTAGGGTTAGGGTGCTGAGTGCTGAGTGCTTCGGAAGGCGCGGATTTGCCCTCCGCGGTTATGTCGTCGCGCTAGGGTCGCCTTTTTCCTTAGCGCTTCGGACGTCGCGGATTTGCTCTCTGCGCTTGTGTCGGTGCGGATAAGGGCTTCGCGGTTTTGTCGGTGAACCCAGACCAACAGGATAATATTCGTAAGCAACTCAAGCAGAGGCTCCCTAATTCATTGACGTAGAAGAAGGGGGAAGAGGTACAATACTATCATCTTACAAGAAACTCTTGTTTGTTTGTTTAATTTTTATGGTCGCCCATCTCAGTCAATGACTCTGGACAACTTAAGAGTTCAGAAACCTGTAGCCAATCTCAACCAAGTTGGTTTTAGACTTCCTGGGGAACTGACTTCCTGATCTGGTTTACCTGGTGGCTTTGACAGCTGGTTTCAGGGAGTGGCTCTCCTGATTAACAGCTGTAGAGTGGAGAACCTCTTCCACAGTTTATTACACATATGCTACCTGTAATTTCTGCCTGTCTGTGTGGCATGGCATGCTCTGGGTCCCGTCATTTAAGGAGTGCCAGCTGGTAAGTCTTTCTTTCTTTTCTTTTCTTTTCTTTCTTTCTTTCTTTCTTTCTTTCTTTCTTTCTTTCTTTCTTTCTTTCTTTCCTTCCTTCCTTCCTTCCTTCCTTCCTTCCTTCCTTCCTTCCTTCCTTTCTTTCTTTCTTTCTTTCTTGTCTGTCTGTCTATCAGGACCCTCCACTAATTTTCTTGAGAACATATGACCTCATCCATCCAACCACAGGGGCTACCTCCCTCCATCCATCCTTTTCTGCTCTGCATCAAAAGTATTGCTTTCCAACTTCAAACAGTGCTCCTGCCTGCTCTCTTTCAAATGCCTCCTCTCCACAGGGCTGCTGCATGCTGTGGCGGGAACGTTCCCTCTGCCTGCCAAGAGGATGTGAGGTCACCATTAATAAAATATGACTTCTAACCCAGGAAAATGGGGAAGTGTGACAAGGAAACTCAAGATAGCCACACCTCCACTCTCTCTCTCTTTGGTATAAAAGGGAAGGGGGGACACCATCAAAAGAGCCAAGGCAGCACAGTGGTTAGAACAGTAATGGCGAACCTTTTTTGGCTCACGGATGTGCCACACCCATAATGCAATGCGCACACCCCCAGCGCACGTGTGCATGAACAGCATTCCCCCCATTTTTGGAGTGCTTTTTTCGCCCTCCCCAGGCTCCAGAGGCTTTATAGGAACCTGGGGAGGGCGAAAACAGCCTCCCCGCGCCCCTGGAGGCCCTCCAGAGGCTTCAGGAACTTCCCTGAAGCCTCCGGAGTGTGAAAAACTGGCCCTACAGGCAAACTGGAAGTTCAGGAATGTACTTCCGGTTTGCTCGTGGGGCTGGTTTTAGCCCTCCAGAGCCTTCAGGAGGCTTCCCTGAAGACTCTGGAGGGCGAAAAACAACCGTACGAGCAAACTGGAAGTGACTTCCTTGAAGCCTCCGGAGGGCGAAAAATGGCCTCAAAAGGAGGCCGAAGTCAGCTGGCCAGAGTGATCGTGCGCACTGGCCAGCTGACGGCAACGCCTCACGTGCCCTGACAAATGGTTCCGCGTGCCACCTGTGGCACGTGTGCCATAGGTTCGCCATCAGATTAGAATGCAGTACTGCAGGCTACTTCAGTTGATTGCTAGTTGCAGTTCAGCAGTTCGAATCTCACCAGGCTCAAAGTTGACTCAGCCTTCCATCCTTCCGAGGTGGGTAAAATGAGGGCTCAGATTGTTGGGGGGCAAGAGGCTGACTCTGTAAACCCTTAGAGAGGGCTGTGAAAGCACTGGGAAGCAGTATATGTCTAAGTACTATTGCTATCAGGCTTTTGAGATTATGTTGTTATTGCCTTTATCAATACAGTAAAGCTGATTTTTCACTCTGGACTGCCTGATGGACTTGAGGTTTTAGAAGTAGAACCACCATTCCAGGAATCTGACCTCTCTTTGTTACTTGTTTCAGATACATGTTTCCTTTGACAGCTCTTGGATGCAGACATTGGTAATGTTGTAACCCACTTACGAGTGTTTCAGTTTGTGCAGAGTTTTGTTTTGTTTTGTTCCCCGAACCCAAACAAACCTAGGATAATTTGTTTCCTAAATGTTTTCTCTGGAAAGGTGGCTGTCATAGAATTGATCAGTGGTGCATTGTTTCAGGGGAAAATCTAATTTTTCGCAAGTGCCAAATAATCATGATTTATGGTCAGAAACTGCCATCTGTATATGTGACTATAAAAATTACAAAGTGGGGTTCTATATTCATGTTGCCGCTGAAAGTTTCACATCAAATTCACTTGAGTCGCAAATCAGGTTGTTGGGTTCTTCCCCTACCAGAGGCTGACACTTCTGAAAGACACAGCCGGAAAGCTGGAAAAAAAATCAAACTGCAGGCTTATGACCTTGATTAAGCTCCCTTTTTATGACCCTTCCATCCCTTAATTCGGGGTAAAGTCTGGGCGACTGGATGGAACTGAGCATTTACTGGCCGGATGCCCTTCCTGACACCACATGGAGTTCGCAGCAGATCTTTTTTTCCTTGTGCCCTAAGAGAGAAACATTGGACACTACCCTAGGATTGAACTCTCAACCTTCCAAGAGGGAGGCAAGCATCTTCGCTACTAGGCCATTGAGCCTCCCAATTTATGACCTTAATTGAGCCCAGAATTATAGTAAACAAATCATGCCAGTTTTAAGCAGTTCATCATGTGACTACACTCCATTTTGCAACCTTTTGTGTGGTGGTCATTAAGAGAACCCATTGTTCACAATAGAGATAGATAGATGATAGATGGATGGATGGATGGATGGATGGATGATAGGTAGGTAGGTAGGTAGGTAGAGCTAGGCAGACAGACTATAACTGTGATGGTGAACCTGTGGCATGAGTGCCAGAAGTGGCACACTGAGCCATCTCTCCGGGGATGTGAGCCATCAACTATTGCTCTTCCAGGTTCTGGCACCAGCCAGCTGATCTTCACGCATGCATGAGCACCAGGTGGTTGCTTTTCCGGGTTCTGGCATACATATGCGCACCAGCCATCTGGTCTTTGCATGCGCATGCATGCCAGAAACTGGAAGACTAGGTGGCCGGTGCGCATGCACAGGCCGGGAAGATCAGCCACCCAGCACACAAATGTGCACTGGGCAGCTGCTCTTCCGCTTTCCAGCAGGCACCCAGGCATGCTCCTGTTTCAGCACTTGGTGCCGAAAAGGTTCACCATCACTGGACTATAACAATCTATAGGCTGTTGGCAGAGGTGACGTTCATTATATTATGCTTATAAGAAAGGGGAAACTTAATCCCAGAGACGCCCATTTTTATGGCACCCTCATGTCTCTTGTAGCACATAATCCTGATCTAAATGACATGTTCCACTTAATAATTAGGACCTGGCTGCTTACTTGTGTCAGCAAAACTAATTATTATTTAATCTTGGAAATTTCTTGAACGTTTAATGAATTGATTTGTGGATTTAAATACCTTTATTAGGAAAATAAAATACTTATAAACTTGGAATCAGAATCAATTTTCATTATGGTCACAGACCAGCATAAAAGTTAAACATTAAAATAATTACATTCTCTAAAAATTATTGGAAAATAACTAAGCAAACTGGTAAAATGAATAAGGATCTTTAATTCTCTAGGGTCCCCCCCCCTTATTATCACTGCAGCAGCATAAAATTTTGCTACTGCACAAGTGGTGGCTAGATTTGAATCCTAAAGGAGATGATTCATGTAGAAATTATCTAATCTCCCTGCTGTTGGTAGTTGCGAAATCGTGTCCGACCCATCGCAACTCGATAGACCATGCGTTCCTCCAGGCCTTCTTTTCCTCCACCATCCCCCGGAGTCCATTTAAGCTCACGCCTACTGCTTCAGGGACTCTATCCAGCCCCCTCATTCTCTGTCGTCCCTTCTTTTGCCCTCAGTCTTTCCCAGCATTAGGCTCTTCTCCAGGGAGTCCTTCCTTCTCATTAGGTGGCCAGAGTATTTGAGTTTCATCTTCAGGATCTGGCCTTCTAAAGAGCAGCCAGGGTCTCCCTAGAAATCTCTAATAGAGGGAAGAATGTACGTTGAACTGAGGTCCCCCTAGAGTTGTGCAACAGGACATGTGAGATAGCTTCCACTTCCTCATTGCCACATGTACACAATCACTCAGCTATTCGGGCTTTTATCATACTCTGGTTTCTCTTCAGATGTATAAATATTTTGCCTTAAAGTGACAAACTTTCTGAGGGAAGAAACATATTATCAAGTTTGGGCAGATTATATTATTTTAATCCCAAAAGGTATAATTTGCCAGCTCTTCATGATATATGGAAAATAACAACTTTTGGACCTTTTGTTAATGTTGTCTTTATTATTTTTTAAAATAATCTTTTGTCTTTATCTCTCTTAGCCTTGTAATATTCTTAAATTTGTTAGTTTCTTCTTTGCATAAATTACTGCCTAATTGAAAAAAAAATCCAAGTGACTACTTAATTTTATAAGACAGTTTCATGGTGCAGTATAATTTCTGGTCTTAAGCATTTGCTTAAAGACTGTATGTGTATTTTTTGCAACAACACTGGCCATATATCAAGTGTGGCACAAGGGTTTATTTTACCATGAGTGCATGCAGAGAAAGCTGCTATGAGTACCATTTTCCACGCAACCAGTTGCTCTGTTTGGACCTTTTTACTCAAACTCCATGCTGTCAAAGCTCAACGTTCTTCCTTTTTGCTACCTTAATCTTGCATAGCTTGAAAAATCTCTCATACAGGTTTTGCACAAAACAGCTGATTGTTTTACAAGCAGCCACCAAGGAATAGAAATCAAGCTGTCGCCAGAAAAGATCTCTGAGGTTGTCTATCCTCTTGTTCTGGTCCTCTGGCAGCCTGCAGAGCTGGCAGAAGAGTTGGACAGTGAGAAGGTTGTGGAGGAACATGGGCCAGTTTTGGAGTCTGGGGAAGGCTCGGATGAGAGCTCTGTATTGGAGGCAGAGAGGGGGCCAGAACCATCTGGGAGTTATGTGCTGCCTCCAGAGTCGGACATCAGCAAGGCAGAAGAACAGGGGGATCCTGTTCCCAGCGCGCCCATGTGCAGAGCTGCCAGAAAGCAAGAACAGTTAAGACAAAAGGGTCAACTCAGGAGTAAGGCTTGGAGATGATTGGCCCCTCCCATAAGACATAAAAGAGGAGCAAACGGAGGTGAGCTTTTGCAGGAAGCAACTTTGTTCATTCTGGTCGGTTTAAACTCTGAAACTCCATTTTGACTCTGTGCTCCATTTGGCCTTGCAAAACTAATTGGCAATTAGGTTTTTGGCAGCGTTTCAAGGGAGATAAAGGTGGGTGCTTATCAGCCTTATCCTGAAAGACTGTGGCAGACTTCTTTCGGACTCTTCACAAACTGTTTGTGACTCATTATGGGCTGTGAATGAACATAATTCACAGCCATTTAAATAAAAAGGGGGGTTTGGAGATTAAGCGTGTGATTTTTACTGTCTCAGGAAGCCTAGGTCAGAACACCTCTTGGGTCACCCAAACAGGAAGCACAACTCGATGGGCTGAATCTCCTTTACTGGAAGGCTACAATAACAGAATATTGCAAATTACCCTCCACTTTCTTCTCCTTGGTCCATTGGGTTGTGTCCTTCCTTAGTTTCTTTCTCCAACCATTACGTCACTGGGAGCTCCTGCCTCTCTTCTCTTGATTGTTTCCTAGTCAGCATCTCTTCTCCCTTCTTCTCAAGGTCACCCATGCATTCCATTACATCTGTAAACTTGAAACTTCTCTTACCTTGCCTGTGGTCAATTAAAGATAGTTTCTTGTGGATTCTTGTCAGATATCTTTGCCTGCAAGTGTATCTGGAGACTTCTATCCCAGACAGAATGTCCTGGGCATTATCATTTTTGGATGTTTTTTGCAAACTGGATAGCTCCTGGAAGCAGGGCCCCTAGGTAACATCTGTTCTTGGCTTGGCCTACCTTGCAGAATTGACAGCATCCTTCTCTTAGTTCCTAATTGGCTTTGAAGGCTATGAAGTATAAGATTGGAGGGCTATTGCCTCACTTAGTTGCACCTAAACTCTATGTTTGTTGGACTAGAAAACTCTGCACCGAATATATCAGAGGAGGTATTCAACAGGTTCTGAACAGTTCTGGAGAACTGTTAGTGGAAACCAGTCGTGGAAATTTTGAGTAGTTCAGAGAACTGGTAAATACCATCTCTAACTGGCCCCACCCCCATCTATTCTCTGCCTCCCGAGTCCCAGCTGTTCGGGAGGAAATGGGGATTTTGCAGTAGCTTTCTCCTGGAGTGGGGAGGGAATGGAGATGGAGATTTTACAGTATCCTTCCCCTGCCATGCCCACCAAGCCATGCCACGCCCACCAAGCCATGTCACGCCCACCAAGCCATGCCACGCCCACCAAGCCATGCCCACAGAACAGTAGTAAAAAAAATTGAATCCCACCACTGGAATACATGTGCTACATTGCGCTTTTCAGAAGCTGGCAAGGACCACTTGATCTCTACCAATCTCAATTTAGAACATTTCTAGTAAAATTTGTGATTCTAATCTTGCTTGGCAGATGTGGCATTATTTATTGTCTGGGCTATTTCTGGGCCCTTTTCACTACCAAGATGGCATACATGAATCAAGCATATTTAAAAGCCACACCATAAAATTAAAGTATCATTAAAATGCTGTTTAAAATGGCACAAACTCAAATCAAACATGCCACAATTTGACTTTGTTAAAGGCCGGTTGAAAACAATGTGTATTTTGTAAGCCTTTTCAAAGGCTAGCGTGGAAGGGAGTCCTACAGGAAGTAAATTTAATATCAGCAATCCTATCATAGAGAAAGTTGAACACCAAATAGTAGTCCAATAAATCAGCTAGTTATTATTATCAGCTATCTTGGAGAGGGCCCTTCCCAGGTGATCTAAGCAGATGACAGAAATATTGCAGAAGAAGACATGCTCTTGAATATCCTGTTTTTTTTGTTCCTTTTCTACCCTAGGTTCCTGAGTCATATAATTATATTTCTTCATAAGGTTACCTAACTATTGCTTATAACTTAAACTGCCCAATTAAAAAAGCTATTGCCACCTTCATTTCACATAGTTATGATTTATGATAGTATCTTATGTCATTATGATCTATGACTTATAATTCTGTTGTTTGTTGTTCTGTTGTGCACTGAGAGTTTATGCACCAGAGACAAATTCCAAACCAATCACACTTGGCCAATAAAGTATATTCCAATTCCAATAATATTCCTGTAATTTGAGTCCAACTACTATGCAGTTAGGGACGCAGTGGCTCAGTGGCTAAGACGCTGAGCTTGTCGATCAGAAAGGTCGGCAGTTTGGCAGTTCGAATCCCTAGTGCCGCGTAATGGAGTGAGCTCCGGCTACTTGTTCCAGCTTCTGCCAACCTAGCAGTTCAAAAGCATGTAAAAATGCAAGTAGAAAAGTAGGGACTGCCAAGGGCGCATGCGTGCACCAGAAAATGAACTTCCAGTTTCTGTTGCATGCATGTACACCAGCCAGCTAGTATCCCGGGTTTCTGGTGCGTATATGGACACGATGATCAGCTGGCCGGCATGCATGCAGGAAAACAGAAGACCAGCTCTTTCAGTTTCCGTCACTGCCGCACACACAAGGCCAACTGATTGTTGCATGCGCATGTGTGCTAGAAACCCAGAAGAGGAACAGGCAATGTCTCACTTGCCAGGCGACATGGCTCTTTGTGCCACTTCAGGCATGTGTGCCATGGGTTCACCATCACAGTCTAGCCAATCTTTGAATTGCAGAATAGTTTGATATTAAGGTAAATTAGTAATGGAGCTTCCTGGGTGAGAAGAGTGGCAACTCTTACCCTATCAGGATAGACTACTGTAATGTGCTTACATAGGGCTATCTTTGAAGACTATTCAGAAACTAATTAGTACAGAATGTAGTTCCACATATGCTGGTGGGTGAAAGCCACTTTAGTCATGTTGTATCTAGTTCGCAGGTTTGGGCCCTAGATATATTCAGGAATACCTTTAGTAGGAGTTTTCAACCAGTTGGGAAAACGATCTCTCCCCAGTTTGCAAGAGATTACCCTGGAGGCTTCAACTGTTGTGTTTCTCAGTTATGCCCCCTCCTCTCCATGCAATAGCCTCAGGTGAATTACCGGAATAAGCAGGAAAGAGCAAACATTAAATTTGGCCTTGCTATTTCCCTGAAAAGGAGATTTCAAAACCATTTAACTCAGTGCCCATATCAATACTTCTTATTTGATTGACCTGGAAGCCTCATGCTCAATTCTCTTTAGATTCCTTACAGGTGAAGTTGACAGTTTCTTTTAATATCTCAGTTCCAAAAATGTATTCTTGCCAATGAAATCATATATATGCGTGTTCCGCAAAATAACTCTTTGTTGCATATAAAATAGCTGTCTCCAATTCTAATGTGTTCCAAATGTGTTGAGACTTCATATCCCAGAAAGCCTTGCCACTGAGGAGTTCTGGGATTTTGAGTTTCAACCTGCATGAAAAATACTAGATTTGTTTCAGGAGGCTGATATATAGGTCTGCTTGGCCTACTTGTCTTCATAGTTTCCATAATTACTTCATTAGCGCAAGGCATTGCTAAATATTTTCGGGAATGGTTTCCAAATTGATAAAAGAGTTCTTGAAACCTTTATCTTATGTAAGAAACCAGCTGAAGACGTCTCCATCATCAACAAAGAAATCTCATTGAATCAAAGAAGTCTGCTAGAAAAAGAATCAGAATTCAACCTACATGTGGACAAGTTGCTTCTGAATGGGAGTTCCCATTAGTTCCCATTATTCTCTATTCTAGAGAATCCCATTACTGGAATTCTTATAGAATAGAATAATAGAGTTGGAAGGGACCTTGGAGGTCTTCTAGTCCAACCCCCTGCCTGGGCAGGAAATCCTACACCACTTCAGACAAATGGTTATCCAACATCTTCTTAAAAACTTCCAGTGTTGGAACATTCACAACTTCTGGAGGCAAGTTGTTCCACAGATTAATTGTTATGTCAGGAAATTTCTCCTTAATTCTAAGTTGCTTCTCTCCTTAGTTAGTTTCCACCCATTGCTTCTTGTCCTGCCCTCAGGTACTTTGGAGAATAGCTTGACTCCCTCTTCTTTGTGGCAGCCCCTGAGATACTGGAAGACTGCTATGTCTCCCCTGGTCCTTCTTTTCATTAAACTAGACATACCCAGTTCCAACAACTGTTCTTTATATGTTTTAGTCTCTGGTCCCCTAATCCTCTTTCTTGCTGTTCTCTGCACTCTTTCTAGAGTCTCTACATCTTTTTTATAATGCCATTCATCTCAGTTAATCTCGCTAAAGAGAAATCTCTGTGCATCTTGCTTGGGAAAGAATCCCATTTGATTTTAGGCAGTTGCTAAAGCAACTGACAAGCTTCTACCTGTCCCATGTCACTGAGGAATATATGAGCCATGCATTCCCATTTATAATATTTCAGAAACTTTGTTGGGAGAAGTTGACTGTTTTTTTTGGCTGCAACAGGAAGGAAAGAACCAAACCGACACGAGGAGTAGGCTGCATAATTATTGCTCGTTGATGTCCCTTGAAGTGTTTCAAAGCATCTGCTACAAAGCCTGATTCGTATATGGATCTAATTGTCTGAAGAAGAACAAATGGAGAACATTTGATAAGCAGGGATCATTTTTGAACAAGGTGTGCAGTATTCAATTTGGAAATGTTTTCACTCTGGGAAGGACAAGACGAAAGGAGCAGGATGGGGATATTAAAATTGTAACATGAAGAAAGTACTGGGAGAGATGGGGCCTCTGGTGAAAGATGGGGTGAACTAATATGTTGTGTAATACATGATGGACTTTTCTGCCCCAGGAGGGAATAATGGTGAGGCAATGACCTGTGCAATTCTAATGGAAGATTAACAGAAGGGAACTGTATCAATTTCTCTCTTTTTTCCCAATATTTTTTATTTTTTTCAAAAAATATTTTTAAACATAAAAGACAACATAGAAAACTCTCAGCCATTACATACAGCATGTCGTTTGGTTACAAGCGTTTGTGCATCCATATTTTCAATTAGGTATACAATCACAAAATTTCCATCTAATATAACTATGTACTTCACTTTCATTGTACATCATATATTCAATTACAGCTAATATTTCTTTCTATTCAGCAAACCTAATTCCCTTGCATCCTTAATTGCCTATTTAATAACTATACCTTTATGTAATCACTCATCTCATTCTGATTATTTTTACATTGTAAAAGAATTTTCCAACTGTTTATGTTTATACATTACTATTTTTGATTATGCATAGCCTTACCAATCATCCATCAAGTATGCTTATGTTCATTGTTGTCCTTGTACATCATACATTCAAGCACAAATGTTATTCCTTCATTTTTAAACAGTGTTCTAAATACTCACTTCATTCATGTACCAATCTTTTCTTACTTCTTTATTAAACTATTTATCAACAAGATATTTTTATAATATACATCACTACTTAGATTTATGTATAATATCACCAATCATCTGTCAAATATAAATAGATTCATTATTATCCTATTCTAGAAAACTAGAATATAAAGGCAAGGAGACTGTAGTTCTGAAACAAATTCTGAAAAGATTGAGAGAGAAGAGAATATCAATTTTTGACTAAGATTTTGATTTCAAAAGGTGTTAATTATAGATGGCTCATACCGGAAGGTCTATTATTTGCATGGCAAGGACAAAGATACAGGATAGATACAATCAATAAGGCAGAAGCCTTCTACGCAGAACATTTCAGAGGAATGGCTGAGAAAAATGGAAAAGAAGAACTATTGATACAAGTACTGGAGGCACCCATAATTGAGATTGAAAAAATAGAAGGTGCTGTAGGCGGAATTGATAAAGAAGAAGGCGCAGTGGGTGGCGTAAATCTCAGAGAACAACGAGAACCTAGTTCAACTAGAACCATAAATCCTGTATATAAAGTATAAACATGGAGGGGAAAAAATGGTGACAATCAATATACACGGACTTAACTCAGCAATTAAAAGAAGGAAAATATTCCACAAATTAGAAAAGCTAAAACTTGACATAATCTGCCTACAAGAACTGCATATTCAAAAGAGACATGAATATCTACTAGTACAACCAAAGCTGGTAAGAAAAAAGGAGTGATCTTCTATATTAAAGATAATATTCCAGTGAAACTAATCTATGCAGATGAAGAGGGAAGAATCTTGATGGTGGATATTATGGATAATATTAAAAAAAAACCCTCTTAATTGCAATTTATGCACCCAATGAAAAACAAGATGAATTTTATAAAAAACTCTACAAAATTTTTTTTGACTTGGACTATGTTGATATTTGTATGATGGGAAATTTTAATAGCATTGTAAATCAGAACATGGACTACAAAACACACAAAACAACGAAGTTAAATAGAAAGTTGCTTCCGAAAACCTTTTTCAGGATGATAGATGAAACAAATCTAAAAGATATTTGGAGAGAAATAAATCCTAGAAAAGAACAATATATTTTTTATTCAAATATACATTCATCATTTTCCAGAATTGATATGATGTGGGCCTCAACGGAACTGATTTGTAAAGTACAAGAAATCGAGATTGAAACAAGCACTTGGGCGGACCATAATCCAATTACAATCAAATGGAAAGGCCAAAGGACAAGATCTAGATGGACACTAAATAATATCATATTGAAAGAAAAAGACTTTGTACAGAAAATGAAAAAAGAACTGGCCTTTTTCTTTAAAGAAAATAGAAAAGAAGATACATCAATGCAGAATCTTTGGGATACAATGAAAGCCGTTACTAGAGGTCTGATAATATTTCTTTAATTTTTTGTCACACATTTTAAATTATTTTTACAAACAATTGAGAGAAATTGACTGTTCTTTCGGCTGCAACGGGAAGGAAAGAACTGAGCTCACCCGAGGAGGCAGCTGCATAATTATTTCTCGTTGATGTCCCTATTTGTATTTTCCCCCTTTTATATTCTCTCTTATACATAATTTGTTTTACGTCACATTACCATTCCAATTTCAGCCCCACTATTTTCTTCCCATATTTCCATCTTAAATTTAATTTTTTCTTAACACGTAGACAATATCATTTTTCACCCTTTCAGAAAAATAATATACCAAAATATACCCTTCCAACTCTGTTACTGTTACGTTACTTTGCTTTCTTAGGCCAGAGAGTTACCGTAGTTTTTGGAGTATAAGACGCAAAATGAGCAAAAAATGACCTTTTTAAAATTCATTTCTGCCCTCCCCAGCCCCCAGGAGCTCTCTGAAAGCCTCCTAAAAACTATGCACGGCCTTTTTGGTGAAGGGGCAGGGTTTCGGGAGGCAAAAAATGCTGTATTCAGTGTATAAGATGCAGCCAGATTTTTAGCCTATTTTTGAGGGGGAAAGGTGCGTCTTATACTCCAAAAAATACGGTAAATCCGCTCACCTCAAACCTTTCCTTTCCCCTCCTCCCATCCCCTCCTTCTGGTTTCTGTTTCTTGGTTGTGTGAAACTTTGATGAACATTACAACTATATTTAGATGAGTGGGTTATGCATGATTGGATCCACCTGTAGCAAACTCTGGAGCAAAGCACCCACATTATTGAGTTTCCGCTAATGCAGAAGAATTAGGAACAGATTGGCCAGACAACTGAAATGTACTGCAAATGTCTCTGGGTGATTAATTGAAAATAGGAAATAGTAGGAGTGTAGAGGTGCATTGGCACCAACGTTTCTCCTCTGGTTTCATATAAGTCGGGTTTGGGATGAAATAAGAAAATTGGGAAATCACTTTTACAGAAACAGAGTTGTTGATTACTTACTATTCACACACTATTCACTATGGAATATGCAACTGGGAAAGCAAAATTATATGCAGAAGGTAATCCATATATTATAGGCTCTGAAGCTTGGTGTAGAAATAATTTAGTCTACTTCAGTTTGTAATGTTACAATTGTGTACTGTAAGCCATTTTATAATTGGGAGTACTGTAAGCAAATGAAATTAAGCTTATTAGCAGAAGGGAGCCAGTGCGGAGTAGTGGTTAAGGTGCTGACCTAGAAACCAAGGGATTTGTGAGTTCTAGTTCCACTTTAGGTATGAAAACTGGCTGGCTGACTTTGGGCCAGATCGTCTCTCTCTGCCCAACCCACTTCACAGAATTCTTGTGAGGAAAACAGAAGGAAGAAAGAGAATTATATATATGTTCACCACTTTGAGTTACTTATGAAGTAATAAATGTAGGATAAAAACCTAATGAATAAATGTTAAACTTTCAGTTTATCAGAAACGACTGATGGAGAGGTGGATGGAAATTAAAGATTGCTTAATCTCACTCCTTGGTATTTGGTACCTGTACAGTTTGTAGGGACTTTCATGTTCCGAAGATCAGGAGGAAACCATAACCAAATAAAGTCACTCTTTTATTTGGTTATGAGAGTGTTTTATAATTGATTGGATTGCAAAACAGGACATGAGTCCTATTGCATGATCCATCCTTCAAAGAAAGCCATTCAAACTTCTGTTTGTTTTGTTAGAACAAATAGTCTGTTTTTCTTCTCTGGTCCTAGTGTACTTATCCTTTGTCCTTTTTTAAATCTGCCATTACAAAACATAGGCCATGTCTGTCTGTCTGCCTGCCTGCCTGTCTGTCTGCCTGTCTCTCTCTCTCTCTCTCTGGGGGTGTCTCTGTCTGTCTCTCTCTCTCTCACACACACACACACACACAAACACAGACAGAGAGAGACAGAGATAAGATGTCAGCAGATCTAGAGAAATATTTATCAGTGACTGAAAGTATTTGTGTTCTTTCTAACCCAAGAGAAAATTGGAAAGAAACATTGTAATGGCACTTGGCACTTTGTCCACTTTCCAATGGGATCACTCTCTGAAAATGAAAAAGAATGGGACCAAATTTGGTGTGTGGAAAGAAGGGGGCAGAAGAAAGTTAGAGTGTAAAAATGGGCTGAGTCAGGCCAGGGGTTGTGGAGGGGAAACCCCTCAACATTTCCTTGGTTGCATGCCTAAGGCCTTTATAACTGAAACATAGGTTCTGGTGTATTGTGATACTGAGAATCCAAGAAAATGTCCTATCTCAATGTCTGTTGATAGTTTGTATAGTTGGATGAATGTTGACACAGGTAGCCCTTGACTTGTGACCCTAATGGATAGGGTCACTAAGAATCTATTTTAATTCAAGGACTACTTGTCGATTTCCCCACGGGCTTCACAGTGAAAACTAGCATGGTATGTGATTACAGTGTCATTTCCAAATTAAGAAACATGTTTAGACCAATGTTTCTGCACAGAGGTGGTATTCAGCCAGTTCGGACTGGTTCGCCCGAAGCGGTACCAGAAATCGCGGGTGGGCTCACACTCGACTCTATGCCATCCTATTTAGGCACGTTTTTGAGGCCAGCTGCATGCGTGGAAGGCCAGGCACATGTGTGGAAGTGGGCGGGTGCGTGTGTGGTGAACCGGTGGTAACAAAATGTGACTCCCACTGCTGTTTCTCCAACCTTGGCCACTTTAAGATGTGTGGACTATGATTCCCAGAATTCCTTAGCCAGGCTCCCAACGACCAATAAGATCGCATAGGTTGGGCCTCCTCCTGGTGCCATCAGCCAGACAATGCCGGCTGGCGGCCCCCCGGGGGAGGGCCGCCTTTGTTGCTGCGCCGGCCCTGTGGAACGATCTCCCCGTAGAGATCTGGACCCTTGCCACTCTCCCGGCCTTCCGTAAAGCTGTCAAGACCTGGCTGTTCCGGCAGGCCTGGCGCTGTTGATTGATATCCAGCCCCACTTAGATGGAATGGATGGTGTGGAATTTTAATATTTGTATTTTTTATTTTAAAATTTAAATGTTTTTTTTTGTTTTTTTTTTTGCTGTGAGCCGCCCAGAGTCCCAATGGGAGTGGGCGGCATACAAATTTTATTAAACTCAAACTCAAACATCTTTAAAAGTGGTCAAGGTGGAAAGAAACTGGTTTAAACCTTAACCTTGCTGAATCATGTATTCAAGGTTTCCACTTCTCAGTCTTAACCTAACCTCGCTAATTGTGAGGGGGGGGGAAACTGATTTTAGAGAAAGGAGTGGAATGTATCTTATCACTTCACACGCTTCCAGTTTTCTTGCAGGGTGGCTAAAACTAAATGACTAAAAGTACAGGATCAAATTACTCCTTGCTGATAACTCTATCACGAAAAAGAATGTCCATTTAGGAACCAACTCCATCATCCCAATCTATTTTGGGATTAAAAATTCCATCCCTGACTCTGTTTGCAGCAAAGAGAAGCTGAGGACATTTATTTTAGCCCACAGAATAAGTGTTTGTGGGAAAGGAAAGGTGAAAAGGGCTCTTTCAACAGTTTTTCTTTTATAAACACACACACACACACACACACACACACACACCACACACACACCAAACAAGAAGAAGAAACGGGAAATTCCAAATGTGGAATTAAAACCCTGCCATTAGCATAACATTTAATTTGACTCTTAATTATACCATGTATGTTCCATTGCTTTTTTTAAAAAAACTGGCTTTTTTCCCGAGTGGAATAATTATGCCCTATAAAGTTAATTAAGCTCCTTCTCGATATCAGTTGCAACAGAGTGTGATATACTTGCATCTTGTCACTGCCTTCACGGAAACGCTCAACCTGTTGTAGGACAAATAATTGAGATTTCTGTCTGCTATCCATAACATTCCAATCAGTTGTTTTTTTATTTTAGAAAAAAAATCAGATATAATAAATGAAATGACGGGCATATATTTTTATCTGTTTCAGTTCAGATCAGGAGATGTACTCAGGGCTGGCTGGTCAGTTCACCCTTGTGTCAATAATTGTGAAGCCACTTTCTTTGTTTAACCTTTGGGTTAAGGTTTGGCTTCCCCCACTGATGATATTTTCTGAGAAATCTTCCAAGGTCCCTTCCAACTCTGTCATTCTGTTATTTTGAATCTGGAAGCAGATCAGTTCGGGGTATGGTTGGCATGCTGAATTGATGAACAAAACCAGCCCCAAGTGCTTGGAAGGAAACTAAAAGCCAACCCACTCCCACCCCCCCACCCCAGAAATATGTCTGCTAAACAAGCAAGATGTTGTGGTCCGATGGTGGCCTGCGGAGCTGGCAACAGTGTCGGACAGTGAGGACGTTGGGGTGGAACATGAGCCAGTCCTGGAGTCTGGAGAAGTTTCAGATGAGGGTTCTGTGTCGGAGGTAGAGAGGGGGCCAGGGCCATCTGGAAGTTATGTGCTACCTCTGGAGCCTGACATCAGCAAGGCAGAAGAACAGTGTGGGCCTGTTCCCACTGTGCGCATGCGCAGAGCTGCCAGAAGGCAAGAACAATTAAAACAAAAAGGGCAACTCAGGAGTAAGGCTTGGAAATGATTGGCCCCTCCCATAAGACATAAAAGAGGGGCAAATGGATGTGAGCCTTTGCAGGAAGCAATTTTGTTCATTCTGGTTGGTTCAAACTCTGAGAAGCTCTGTTTGACTCTGTGCTCCATTTGGCCTTGCAAAACTAATTGGCAGTTAGGTCTCTGGCAGCGTTTCAAGGGAGATAAAGGTGGATGCTTATCAGCCTTACCCTGAAAGACTGTGACAGACCTCTGTCGGACTCTTCATAGACTGTTTGTGAATCATTATGGACTGTGAATGAACATAATTCACAGCCGTTTACATAAAAAGAGGGTTTTGGGGAGTAAGAGTGTGATTTATGCTTTCTCAGGAAGCCTAGGTCAGAATACAAGAGTGGGGAAACAGAGTTTGCTATGGACTTTGAAGGATTTGCTCTTCTTTGAACTCCAAGAAATAGCAGCAGGGTTGAAATCTGGATCACTGGTAACCTGTCAGTTGAAGATACAGCTTTTCATTGAAGTCCGCTGGTTGCACGGGAAGACTGAAATTCTGCTGCACAGGCAGCCCCCAAGTTGAGACCACAATTGAACCTAAGGTTTGCTGTGGCTAAGCAAGATCACTTGTTATGTAGGCTTTGCCTCATTTTTCAACCTTTCTTGGCACAGTTTTTTTTTCCATTTCATTTTCCCTTTATTTGTATGCCGCCCGTTTCCCTGGGGGCCTCAGGGCGGCTCACAGTTCAAAAGGGGGGGGGGGAAGGACAAACAATTTCCAACATAAGGACAATACAACATATTAAAAGAAACACAACAGTCACACAATTCGAGTGGGGTCAGAGTCTTAACCCCAGGCCAGCCAGGACAACCAGATCTTTAGGGCGGCGCGGAAGGACTGGAGGGTGGTGAGGGTCCGAATCTCCACGGGGAGTTCGTTCCAGAGGGTCGGAGCAGCCACCGAGAAGGCTCTCCTCCGGGTAGTTGCCAGTCTACACTGGCTGGATGATGGAATTTGGAGGAGGCCTAATATATGCGATCGTATCGGTCTAGTGGAGGTAATTGGCAGTAGGCGGTCTCTCAAGTACCCAGGTCCAGTACCATGAAGGGCTTTATAGGTGATAAGTAGCACCTTGAATCGCACCCGGAGATCAACAGGTAGCCAGTGCAGCTCACGGAGGATAGGTGTTACGTGGGTGAAACGAGGTGCACCCACAATCGCTCACGCGGCCGCATTCTGGACTAGCTGAAGTCGCCGAATGCTCTTCAAGGGCAGCCCCATGTAGAGCACATTGCAGTATTCCAGCCTAGAGGTCACAAGGGCAGGAGTGACTGTTGTGAGGGCCTCCCGGTTCAGGTAGGGACGCAACTGGTGCACCAGGCGAACCTGGGCAAATGCCCCCCTGGTCACAGCTGACAAATGATGTTCGAGAGTCAGCTGTGGATCCAGGAGGACTCCCAAGTTGCGAACCCTGTCTGAGGGGGGTAGAATTTGACCCCCCAGCCTGAGAGATGGAACACTTGGCCAATTCGCGGGAGGGAAACACAGCAGCCACTCGGTCTTTTCTGGATTGAGTACAAGCTTGTTGACCCCCATCCAGTCTTTAACAGCCTCAAGACCCTGGCTCATCACATCCATCGCTTCGTTGAGTTGGCACGGGGCGGACAGATACAACTGGGTATCGTCCGCATACTGGTGGTATTTTATTGTTAAGTGAACACTGCCGTTGTTGAATTAGTAACATGGTTCTTAGGGAATCGGGCTTCCCCATTGGCTTTGATTGTCAGAGGTCGTAAAAAGAGATCACGTGACTGGCACGGTGCAACCGTCCTAAATACAAGCCAGTTGCCAAGTATCTGCATTTTGATCACACGAACATGGGCATAACAGCCGTTAAGCGTGAAAAAGGGTCACAAGTCCCTTTTTTTAGTACCATTGTAAATTTGGTCATTAAAAAAATGGTTGTAAGTCGAGAAGTACCTGTAGTTTCAGAATTAGTTGCCTTGCCTTTTGTTTTTCTCCACGACCGCTTCTGATGATGGTTGGGCTCGCTATATCATGCAAGGAGAATGAATTACTTGATTGCTTTCTTGGTTGGCCTCTGAGCTACCATTTGGATGCTTGGCTGAGATTTTCATCTTAATTTCCTTCTAAGCATTAAGAAATCAAGGCAGGTAGGAGCCGTGTAAAGAGCTTGCAAGTTTTGATTATAAAGTGTGCTGGTAAATATTGTGTGAGAGAGAGGGGGGAAGGGGGAGAGAGAAGAGGGGGGAGGAAGGGAGACAGAGAGAGACAGAGAGAGACAGAGAGAGAGACACAAACAGAGAGAGACTGAGAGAGAGAGAGAAAGACAGAGAGAGAGAGAGACCCCCCCACACACAGAGAGAAACAAAGAGACAGAGAGAAAGAGAGAGAAAGACAGAGAGAAACACACACACACAGAGAAACAAAGAGACAGAGAGAGAGAAAGACACACACACACTCACACACACACACAGAGAGAGAGAGACAGACACACACACGAAGAAGAAGAAGAAGAAGAAGAAGAAGAAGAAGAAGAAGAAGAAGAAGAAGAAGAAGAAGAAGAAGATAGCAGCAGTAGCCTAACCTAGACAATGTGTCTGTGAAGTCAGCAGGTACTGAATGAGCCTTTCCTTTCTAAGAGACTTTAGACAACCCAGGATCCATTGGGTCAGTATTTCAGAAATACTTCCTTACCCAAACAAAAACAGAATGATCACCAGTGGGCAAAAAAGCCGTAGAAGTGGGAGTGACTTTGGACTTCCTGCCTGTTTCCCCGTTGACTTTCCTTGTGGGAAGCTGTCAGGGAGCCTTCAAAATGATGATCACACCTTGAAGCGGCTGCAACTTTGCCAAATGTCAGTCCCACAGCAGTTGTGGCTCCCAGATTTGGATTATATTATATAAGTTAACCCATTTGAGATGTGTGGGTTCAAAACTTGTTGTCCTGTGAAAGCACCATTTTACAGACATTTTAGTAATATATATGGATAGCAGCCTTGTTTTTAGCCAGTTGTTAGTTACGAAGTCATGTTCAACCCATTGTGATCCCATGGACAACGTCCCTCCAGGCCTTCCTGTCCTACCATTCTCTGGAGTCCATTTAAGCTCATCTCTATTGCTTCGGTGACTCCATCCATCCACCTCATTCTCTGTCCTCCCCTTCTTCTTTTGCCCTCCATCTTTCCCAGCTCTTCTCCAGTGAGTCCTTCCTTCTCCTTAGGTGGCCAAAGTATTTGAGTTTCCTCTTCAGGATCTGACCTTCTAAAGAGCAGTCAGGGTTGCTCTTCTCTAGGACTGACCAGTTGGATCGCCTTGCAGTCCAAGGGACTCGCAGGAGTCTTCTCCAGCACCAGAGTTCAAAGGCCTCCATTCTTTGGCGCTCAACTTTCCTTATGGTCCAACTTTCACAGCCATACATTGCAACTGGGAAAACCATAGCCATAACCAAGTATGCTTTTAGCCAGTAGACGTACATAGATAATACAAATGATCTGTAGACAAATGCATAGAGTTCCAGATAGGCAATTCAAAGTCACAACTGAGGATCTGTTCAGCATGGAAACACAATCAATGGCTTGTTACAGTTTGGACATTTCTCTCCAGCAATATCCATCCTCTCTTCTGCTGGGCAATCATTTCAGTGAATTATTTATAATGTCATTCAGCATCAATTCCTTTTCTGGATCAAGCCAGCAGCTGTTCTCTGCAACTCTCTTCTCCTGGTGGCTCCCACTGTAAGGAGAGCCCTTCCCTGTGGTTCCTAATTAGAATCTTCAGAGAACATCTAAGTTCCTTCTTCTGAAAAAGAACATCAGAGGTTTCACAGTAGCCCGCCGAAGGATTCCCCTGCCTAAATACCAACGGAGGGAGGGAACTGACGGCTTAGCTTCTGCTGGAGCTCTAAAATCCAGCATGTCAGGCCTGTGGATCTTTGCCACACTTTCTATTATTCTACTATGCCTTTTCTATTGTGGGAAAATGGGAGGGGGGGCTTGTACAGAGTTGAGTGATATGTAGCCATAACAAAATTCTTTCTAGAAAGCCAAGGTCATCCTTTGTCTCTGCACCTGACTGGAACCGGATGGGTGGAAGCTGCCAGCATGGCAGTAGAAGATTGGACGGTGTGGTGGACTTGTGGGTGTGGGGGCAGGATCTTGAACTTTCAACTGGGTGGGGAAAACCAGGAAGCTTTCAGATTCGGGTTTACCCAGATGTGCCAACATGGCTCTCTTAATACATTGGAACTTTGAGGAATCCTTTGCCTCAGACTCTGATTTAATTTTGGATGCTATTTGGAACCTTGGCACAGCGCTTTTCTTTTGGTGCTGAGAATGGAAGTGGAGGACAGAAGGTTAAGGTCTGAAAGGAAAAAGAAGAAGATTGTTCTGACCCAGCTCTCCAACATGACAAACCCTCTGAAGTTAACTCAAAGATTCCTCTATTAGGAGTGCCAGCAGCCCCAGCAAAACGTTTCTCTCTCACTGCAGGATAACAAGTCCGCCTGGCAAGGAGATGAATAGTTGTCTGCCACATCTATTCGTCTCTATCCCCTGCCTTTTATCCCCAGAGCTAGGGTGGGGCGTTGCTAGCAGTGGTGGCTCTTCCATCCCAAGGATCAGCCCATAGATTTCCACTGCTCTCCTCTCCTCTGCCTTCTGCACATCCGCATGTCAGCTGTTCCTCCTCTTCCTCATCAGCCATCTCCAGACCTGGGGGCTGTTGACTTTCCATCTGAGGGCTGACTGACAGCCCAGGCTCTGCCTCTGTCTCTTTCTCTCTCTGCCAGGTACTGTTCCCTACAGACAATACACAACCATCAAAGTTTCCCCAGTCGAATGGTCACAATTTGGGTGCTTGGCATGTATTTATGATGGTTGCAGCATCCCTGGGCCATGTGATCACCATTTCTGACCTTCCCAGCTGGCTTCCGACAAGCAAAGTCAATGTGGGGGATCCAGATTTGCTTAGTGACTAAGTGATTTGTTTAACAACTGCAGCAATCAACTTAAATCTGGCAAAAAAAACCTCATAAAATTGGTTGCGAGTTGTGTAATAACGGCCCTGCTTAACAACAGAAATTCTGATGGTTTTAAGTCGAGGACTACCTTGCAGTGCAGAGTAATATACTAGAGTAACCTGCCTCAAATTATTTTACGACCTGTGGGCTGCCTCTTTCTCTCTGGCCCTTCCCGCTGACCTGTTCAGCACAACGCTTATGCTAAGCAACCTCAGCTCTGCCTAATTAAAAAAAAATAAAAATAAGAAAGCAAATTTTAATTCAGTGCTTTTTTTTTAAAACCTAGCATCTATTGTCGACTTCATTCACATATGGTTCCCCTTTGATGTTATAATTTACTGGATGATTTGAAAAAAATAACAGAAAAGAACTTAGGGGTTTTTTTTGCCCCTCCAAAATTTGACATATAAACTGTAATGATGGGCAGGATAGCATTGGTGCAGGAGTAAAACTCTTGTGTAAATTCATCACCCTTTAATTGTTTTCATTTTAGTGCTGTAATTCACAGCAATCCCTGCCTTCCGTAGCCCATTTCCATCTCTCCAAATGTGCAACAGACGTTCCTATGAAAATTTAGTGTTATTTACATCTACCCGTCTACTGTTCGCATTTCTCCTGTAAGGAATTGTTTATCTTTAATTAAGCAAGTGCAGGAAGTCTGTGTGGCCTCCTCGATAGTGCCAGCCCTGGCCTGAATTCAAATTCTAGCTCTGTTATATAGATTGACTTAAACAGTCTGCTTGTTAAAGAAGGAGAAACGTTATCCAGCCTTGCAGAATGTTAGGTAAAAGGAATGGAGAGAGGGTTGAATGTTTTGTGAGTAAGCAGTAGGTCCAACAGTGTTTCCTACTGCTGAATAACTGACAGAATTTCTGCCTAAGAGATCAGTGCAGTGCTGAAATTCAATTTTTTTACTACTGGTTCAATGGGTGTTGCTTGGTGGGCCTGGTGTGGCTTGGTGGGCATGGCAACTGCAAAATCCCCATTGCCTCCCCACTCCTGAGGGAAGGATACTGCAAAATCCCCATTCCCTCCCCACTCCTGGGGGAAGGATACTGCAAAATCCCCATTCCCTCCCCACTCCTGAGGGAAGGATACTGCAAAATCCCCATTCCCTCCCCACTCCTGAGGGAAGGATACTACAAAATCCCCATTGCCTCCCCACTCCTGAGGGAAGGATACTGCAAAATCCCCATTGCCTCCCCACTCCTGAGGGAAGGATACTGCAAAATCCCCATTCCCTCCCCACTCCTGGGGGAAGGATACTGCAAAATCCCCATTCCCTCCCCACTCCTGAGGGAAGGATACTGCAAAATCCCCATTGCCTCCCCACTCCTGAGGGAAGGATACTGCAAAATCCCCATTGCCTCCCCACTCCTGAGGGAAGGATACTGCAAAATCCCCATTCCCTCCCCACTCCTGGGGGAAGGATACTGCAAAATCCCCATTCCCTCCCCACTCCTGGGGGAAGGATACTGCAAAATCCCCATTCCCTCCCCACTCCTGAGGGAAGGATACTGCAAAATCCCCATTCCCTCCCCACTCCTGAGGGAAGGATACTACAAAATCCCCATTGCCTCCCCACTCCTGAGGGAAGGATACTGCAAATCCCCATTGCCTCCCCACTCCTGAGGGAAGGATACTGCAAAATCCCCATTCCCTCCCCACTCCTGGGGGAAGGATACTGCAAAATCCCCATTCCCTCCCCACTCCTGAGGGAAGGATACTGCAAAATCCCCATTCCCTCCCCACTCCTGAGGGAAGGATACTACAAAATCCCCATTCCCTCCCCACTCCTGGGGGAAGGATACTACAAAATCCCCATTCCCTCCCCACTCCTGGGGGAAGGATACTACAAAATCCCCATTCCCTCCCCACTCCTGAGGGAAGGATACTGCAAAATCCCCATCCCCCCCCCACTCCTGGGGGAAGGATACTGCAAAATCCCCATTCCCCCCCCCATTCCTGGGGGAAGAATACTGTAAAATCCCCATCCCCCCCACTCCTGAGGGAAGGATACTACAAAATCCCCATCCCCCCCCACTCCTGGGGGAAGGATACTGCAAAATCCCCATTCCCTCCCCACTCCAGGGGAAGAATACAGCAAAATCTCCATACCCATCCCACTCTGGGGCCAGCCAGAGATGGCATTTGCCAGTTCTCCAAACTCCTCAAAATTTCTGCTACCGGTTCTCCAGAACCTGCTGGATTTCACCCCTGGATCAGCGTTCTATCTCTCCCTCTTAACGTGCATAAGTTATTCCCCCTTTTTATAGAGTAACAGAATAATAGCAGATTAACAGAGTTGGAAAAGACATTGGAGGTCTTCTAGTCCAACCCTCCGCTCAAGCAGGAGACCCTATATCTGTGATGGCGAACCTATGGCATGCGGCCTGGAAGTGGCACACAGATCTATTATGCATTGCTCTTCCACGTTCCAGCATGCTGGCCAGTTGGTCTTCACACATGCAGGAGCGCCAGAAACTGAAAGAGCAGCCACCCAGTGTGCGCATGTGTGCACTGGGAAGATGATCTTCTGGTTTCCGGTACGTGCATATACATTGACTACCTGATCTTCTGGTTTCTGGTGCACATGCACTGATGAAGACCAAATGGCCAGCGTGTTGGAACACAGAAGAGCAAGAGGAGCAGAGCTTCCAGCCAGGATGACCAGGTCGGGCCGGGCCAGGCCAGGCGGCACAAGGGCCCCCAAAAGGCCAAGCCGAGCCGGCTCATGCACACCAGACAGCTGGTCTTCACACATGCACGTGTGCCAGAAACCATCATCTGCTTTTCCAGTTTCTGGTGCATGGGTGTGAGCTCTCGTTTCGGCACTTGGTGCCGAAAAGGTTTGCCAACACTGCCCTATATCATTTCAGAGAAGTGGTTGTCCAATCTTTCCTTGAAAATGTCCAGCGATGGAACATCCAAAATTCTGGAGGCAAGTTGTTCCGCTGATTAATTGTTCCCACAGTCAGAACATTTCTTCTTAGATCAGTGCTTCTCAACCTTGGCAACTTGAAGATGTCCGGACTTCAACTCCCAGAATTCCTCAGCCAGCATTTGCTGGCTGGGGAATTCTGGGAGTTGAAGTCAGGACATCTTCAAGTTGCCAAGGTTGAGAAACACTGTCTTAGATCAAGGTCAGTTCTCTCCTTGGTGAGTTCTCATCTGCTGATTCTTGTTCTGCCTCCAAAACAGTTTTGATCCTGACTGTCTCACGAATAGTATTTAAATGCTTCGTCAACATATTAAATTGAATATTCTATTCTGAACTCACCGCTATTGTTAGACAAGAAGGTGGCAGCTGTGTCTAAGGAGTGTTGGCCCATCTCTGGCTGATGTACCAGATGCAGTACTCCTTGGAGATGGTAACCTATGTCCTTAATGCCACCCACTTGGTTTACTGCAGTGTGCTGCATAGAGGACGCTCAGAAGCTGTTATTGATCTGAAATAATAATAGCTCGTATTTTGATCAACCAGAATCACCCCCAATTAAACGCATCAACAGTTGTTGCCCTGACCCTCCAGATATGGTCAGATATTTATTGTTGTCATTTAACATGCTGGCTTCAACCAGTGAAGCCTTACGTGGCTTGGTACCTATGTGGAACCTACAAAATCACACACACACAACATGCATAAAAAAGACTCCTCTGACAAAAGAAGATTTGCCAAAAGCCTCATTCATTTGCAGCGCAGGATACATGGAGAAACAAGAGAATGTGCTGCAGAATTGTTGCATGTGGGTTGGATTAAGAATGCTCATATAGAATAGACCAGGGATCAACAACCTTAAGCACTCAAAGAGCCACAGAGGTCCTAACCAGAAGCCCCCCATTTAATTTTTGTAAGCCGCCCTGAGTCCCCTCAGGGAAAAGGGCGGCCTATAAATTATAATAAACATTCCAAACATTCCAATTCTGGACCCAACTGGAAGTCCTGTTCCCCCACCATAGAGTCTCCTCCTAGCGCAGCGTCCTTTTTCCTCTGCCAACCGGAAGTCCGGTTCCCCCACCATAGTCTAGCACAGTGTTCCTTTTTCCTCTACTTGTCCTAACCAAAAGTTCTATCAATTGTGGAGCTGACCGGTGATAGGGAGCCGCAGCAGAGGGATGAAAGAGGCACATGCGGCTCCAGAGCCACGGGTAGCCTACCCCTGGACTAGACAATAAACTTTGGAAGATATGAAAGAAAGAAATAAGTTTGCACCTTAATCACACAAAGTAAGACTTTCTCAGTCTAATCCCATATGGTGGTTTCATTTGAGTTTCTTTTTCTTTTTTAAGAAGTTGCCTACTTCTTAAAAATGATCAACTCTTGCATTAAGAAATAATGGATTCATATTTTTCAAAGAAGCCACCATTTAAACAGCTACTCTGCAAACTGATGAAGAAAAAGCTGGATTTTGATAGCAATTAAAACTCAATTTGCGGTTCTTTGGTAGCTCTGTAGAACAAAAAACGGTGCTCAGAGAGCTGCCTACTCCATTGCCTTAATGATTACCTTCTCTTTGATTAAAATAATCTAGAAGGTCTTCGGTGCACATCTTTTCAAAAGTGTATTATTTCATTCCAGCTCTCTTTCCCCTAATTCATAATTGCTGCTAAGAAATCGGTGGGATGCGTGAGAAATAAATGTCATTTTGATCTCGGAAATTGCCTGTCATCTTCCAGTGGGGTCGGTTGTGTTGCTTGCAGAAGGAGTCATTCTGAACTGGGAATGTTTTTATGGCTTCTTTGAGAAACATCTCAAAAGATTGGAGAATAGAAAAGGAGTGTGGAGCCTTTACTGGACTCATCTGAAGCAAGATTGCACGCAGGTCTTGAATAGGATTTGCAAAATCATGTAAAGGGTTTAAAACAGTGGTGAAATCTAATTTTTTTTGCCACGGATCTGTGGGCGTGGCTTGGTGGGGGGGTCTTGTGACTGGGTGGGCATGGCTAACTCTTTTTCACTTTTTAAAGCATTTTTTTCCTGCCTATTCGCCCGAATCAGCAGGAAATAAATGCGTTAAAAAGCTGGAAAAAAGCTTCCAATGACAATTGTCCCTACTGGTTTGGCTGAACTGGGCTGAACCAGGAAGATTTCACCCCTGGTTCAAAATAAAAGATTGCATGTGGTCTGCCTCCAATTTCGATGGCCATCAAGATTGTGCAGTTGAAACCTGTCCCATTTTTACATGCATCACATGCTGTGTGTGTAAAAAGGAGTGGAGCCATGGTGTTACAATGGTTAGAATGCAGTATTGCTGATTGACTCTGCTCACTGCCAGCAGTTCAATCCTGACCAGTTCAAGGTTGACTCAGCCTTCCATCCTTCCAAGATTGGTAAAATGAGGTCCCAGATTGTTGGGGGCAAGAGGCTGACTCTGCAAACCGCTTAGAGAGCGCTGTGAAGCACTGTAAAGTGGTATATAAGTCTAAGTGTTATTGCTATTTCTCCATTCCTTTCCTTGGCCCTGGTGGTGCAGTGGCTAGAATGCAGGCTGACTCTGCTCACTGCCAGCAGTTCGATTCTCACAGGTTCAAACTTGACTCAGCCTTCCATCATTCCGCGGTGGGTAAAATGTGGACCCAGATTGTTGGGGGCAAGAAGCTGACTCTGTAAACCGCTTAGAGAGAGCTGTGAAGCACTGTAAAGCGGTATATAAGTCTATGTGCTATTGCTATTTTCCTTCCTTCCTTCCTTCCTTCCCTCCCTCCCTCCCTCCCAATGCTTAGAATGCAGTATTTCAGGCTAACTCTGTTCACTGCCAAGAATTTGATTCTGACTGGCTCAAGGTTGACTCAGCCTTCCATCCTTCCAAGTTTGGTAAAATGTCCCAGATTGTTGGGGGCAATAGGCTGCTGCCTCTATAAACTGCTTAGAAAGGGCTCATGAAGCAGTATATAATCTATTGCTATTGCTTCAGCTATATGGTCCTGGTTGCCATCTTGACCCCACCCCCCCAATAGATGTCCCAGTCTTTTTTCCCATATGCAGGTAATCCTCAGATTATGACTATAATTGAGCCTGACCATACTGGTTTTTGCTATGTTTGTGGTAATGGTCATTAAACAAACACAGCAATTGTTATGCTAACCCATGTTTGGTTAAACCAGACATAAATTCTGGTTTCCTGAAAAACTGTTATAAATTGCAATCAAGTGACCACAGGGCATTGCAAATAGCTAGAAACATGGGCCAGTTGCCAAGTGCCCATTATGTGAAGGAGGAGCAATTTTCGAACTTCAAAACCAAGTCGTAAATAACATTTCATGAGTCTATTGTAACTTTCAATAGTTGCTAAGCGACCGGTCGTAACTTCAGAACTATCTGTAGGTGTGTTAGAAAAGTCAATCGGATCCAATTACTAATAGGATTAACTACAAACCCTAATTTGTAGAGGCAAAGAACCCTTAATACTGTATTTCCATGAGCCCTGGTGGCGCAGTGGTTAGAATGCAGTACTGCAAGCAAACTCTGTCCACAGTCTGGAGTTCAATCCTGATGGGGTTTGAGGTTAATTCAGTCTTCCATCCTTCCAAGGTCAGTGAAATGAGGACTTCAATTGTCAGGGCCAATATGCTGTCATTTGTAAACCGCTTTAGGGAGTACTATAAAGCAGTATATAAATCTTAAGCGCTAGGTGCTATTTCCTTTCTCTTTTATGATAGCTTAGTGCAACAAAAACCTGACTTTGCTTTTTCATCCTCGGAAGTCTGTTGCTGCTTGCATTCTCCCACATTGTTAAAAAACAGCGTAGCCGTAATGTTACGCAAATGAGCCACCTTTGGGATTCATGCTTAGCATAGAGCCTCTGATTTAAAGCTGTTCTAAAAACACAATTTTTCCATGTTTCTTTTCACTTGACCTCAGCAGTTAATGAAGAGCCTGCTAAATCGTATTCAGAGAGATTCTATTTTGTCAGGTTCTGGGATGAGAGAAGCAGGTGCGTAGTAAATTCTAGGAGTCTCCCGAGTATTGTTTCTAGTTCCTCTCCTAATTTTTCTATGTGACCTTGAATAACTGAAATTGCTTGCGAGCTAACGTATCCCGTTGTTGGCAAAGTAGGAGCTGCGGTGGGGCTTAGTTTTAATAATTACGTTGAAATCCTTCATAAAGTCTGGATAACTCTAGCTAATCTGCATAGTTGGTGGGTTAGTTGGGGTTTCTCTTTTGCCAGCTCAGAGGCATCCGATGGTGTAATGTGAGACTGTTCTACAAATATTACCGATCCAGGGGTGGGTTGCTGATGGCATTACTGTCCGTTCGGCATGCAAAAAATTGAAACATTGAAAAAAAACCATTAGAAAAGGGGAAAAAATTATATTTCTGCAAAGAAAATTGTCCTGCGCATGTACAGAACTGAAAATCAAGATGGCGATGCCATAGGAAAACCAGTTCAGGGACGCGGCAGGCCTGGGTGGCTGCTGGTTCCAGCGACCAAGGCCGCCAAGTTTGGCCGAACTGGTCCGAATCGGTAGAAACCCGCCTCTGCAGCAGAAGGCCTAAACACTGCAATCCCAAATTACCCAGTGATCCCAAATTTCCCAGTGATAAATGATGCTATTAACTAAGATGGGGCAGGATACAAATGGTTTGCAGTCTTGAAGAACTTTACTTCTTTAGGACTGAATTCTCTTTGGGGCGAGGATGAGGGAATATAGCTCTGGGCATCTTGGTGGTGAAACAGTTAGGAGGGTTTTAAAAGAGAGAGAGAGAGGTTTGGCTTGTGAGACAAATATGGCAAAAAATGTGACAAAAATGGTGGTCAGATCAGGTGCAACTCACTTAACAGCCTTCTTCCTTGCAGTTGTTAATTGAATCCTGTGGTTGCTAAGCAAATCTGCCTTCTCCCGTTGACTTTGCTTGTCAGAAGCCAGGTCACAAGTGGCAAACAGACTACAACTGTGGTAAATACCTGTTGGATGCCAGGCACCTGGGCTTTGATCACGTGACCATGAGGATGCTGCAGTAGATGCAAGAGGACCAGTCAGGAGTGGGATTCAGCCGATTTGAGCCAGTTTGGGCAAACTGGATGCTAATTTAGCATCTGGTTCGCTGAACCGGTAGTTGGAAGGACTGGCTGGCCCCGCCCACCCAATCCCTCCCCTCCTAGGAGTTTCCACGAAGCCTGTCCATCATGCCAGGTCAGTGCAGGGCTTGTGCGGAGGCTCTGGGAGGGTGACAAACGGGCCTCCCGGAAATTCCGGAAGTCCAGAAATGGCCTCTGGAGGGCCTCCAGAGCCTGGGGAAGGCTGTTTTTGCTCTCCTGGAGGCTCAAAGAAAGCCTCCGGATCCTAGGGAAGGCAAAAACACCCCCAACACACACACACACTCTATGGTGTCAGAGGCTGAGTAGGCCATAGCCATGCCCACCCAACAACCAGGCAGGAAACTGGTTGATGAAATTTTTCAATCCCACCCCTGGGACCAGTCATAAGTGACTTTTTTTCAGTGCTGTTGGAACTTCACAGAGTTGCAAAATGAATGGTTGTAAGCCGAGGACTACCTATACCAATCATCACAATAAATTACCTTGTCTACGGAAGGTGGAATAAATCTTGATCCAAGCAATATCCTAAGAATTGAGCGTTCTCAGCAGCCACGAAATGCTCGGGGTTGGGGAGAGAGAGAAGGAAGAAGAGGAATAAAAATGAGCGATCAGTACCGCTGGCCCCAGTCGCCCTGCGGAGATGTTTAGATTACGATGCTTCCAACTAGCAGGGTTCTTTCTGTGCAAAAATTCTGTCCATTTGGAGAATGTCACATTGGGGGAGGGCAGGGGGAATAGATACACCACAGCATGCAAATTGTCCACTCCCGCTTGTGAAATTAATGTACAATTTCCATATGTCCAGGTCACACCTGTGTAGCTGTTTGCCTTTTGACAATGCCATTAGCATGACTAATGCACACCTCTTGCTTTTAAGAGGTGGGCGTTCTCTGCCAATGTGCATCTTCGAAACACAGCACACAGGTTGGCAAGTGCGGATGGGGGGCTGTGAGCAGCCAAGTGTCAAATGCAAGCATTCCAAAAACCATTTCCAGATTATTTGCAAACATTTACAAAGCTGTTTTTTTTTTGCCAGCAGCCCATTCCTTCCCAGAGCCAAATATGCCGTTGCTGCCGCTGGTACCACCTAAGATTGGGCTTGTGACAGTTCCTTGGCGTTCCAAGGTTGCAGCACCGGGTTTTGGCAAGCAAAGCTGCAGACTGTCCCAGGAGCTTGCAAGGAAACAGTTGGTGCCCACAATCTTGGAAAAGCTCCAGGTGCAAAGGAAGTAAAACTGTTAATCTTGACTTCTACCTTAGCTCCTTGATGGGAAAAATATCCTGTTGGATCTCTGTCCAAGATGGATCGATGAAAGGTTAACGTCTCCTTTGAGTGAAGCTCACTTGTTATAATGGCATAGGTGTCCCCATTTCCTTTTATTTATGGAGGTTGCTCTCTGATGCTTTTGGGGGGCGGGATGCTTTTGTACATGCTTCCCACTGTGTTTCCCAAATCTTGATTGGTCTCCGAGCCAAATATGGTAGTAACCTGGTCGGATTCAGCTGGATTTTCCAAGACAACTGAAGATTGTCTGATCGCCACTGAGTGAGGTTGATGAAGAGTATGTATCGTGTTAATTATAGGGACGTGGTGGCTCAGTGCCTAAGGCGCTGAGCTTGTCGATCAGAAAGGTTGGCAGTTCGGCGGTTCGAATCCCTAGTGCTGCGTAATGGAGTGAGCTCCCGTTACTTGTCCCATCTTCTGCCAACCTAGCAGTTCGAAAGCACGTAAAAATGTAAGTAGAAAAATGGGCACCAACTTTGGTGGGAAAGTAACAGCGTTCTGTGCACCTTTGGCGGTTAGTCATGCCGGCCACATGACCATGGGGACATCTTCGGACAGCGTTGGCTCTTCAGCTTTGAAACAGAGATGAGCACTGCCCTCTAGAGTCGGGAATAACTAACACATACGTGCGAGGGGAACCTTTATCTTAAAGTGTTAATTGCATTGGTCTTCTTGGTGATCTCATAAGAGCCTCTCAAATGAGAGATCCTGTAATAAGTCTAGCATTTGAAGACAAAGAACAATTTTGTTTTTCCTGTCATTCTGTTGCTTTTAGTACAGAAATCAAAATAACAATTCCAAGTATTTGGAAGGCTTAATTTGAAAAGGTCAATAGACTGGATAGTGTCTAGACTTCTACCAGATACAGCTAAAATATCTTGGAGGGAGACAATTATCGGGGTTATTGTGGTCTCATTGTTTTGTGCCCACCAAAGGCTTCCATCAGAGCTCATTAAGTTAAACAAATAGTTAATAGGAATAATCTATAATGAAATCCTAAGCAAGTGCTGGGAATTGTCATGTCCTATTGCATCCTTTGGGTTCGTTGTGCTTCCTTGCTGGGTTGATGGGGTTCATGATTTGCCTTGGAGATGTTTATCAAGCTTGGTTTTATAAAAGCCTGATTGTGAATCCACAAGCTCAAGAGCCACGGTGATGCAGTGGTTAGAGTGCAGTACTGCGGGCTCTTTCTGCTGACTGCTGGCTGAGTGCAATTTGACCGTTCGAATCTCACCAGGCTCCAGGTTGACTCGGCCTTCCATCCTCCCAAGGTGGGTAAAATGAGGAGCCAGATTGTTGGGGGCAAAATGGTGACTCTGTAAACCACTTAGAGAGGGCTGTAAAAGCACTGTGAAGCGGTATATAAATCTAAGTTCTATTGCTATTTGGGGAAGGGGCAATTTTCTGTTGCCACTGAAGAATTACTGTTTAGTTTTTGAATTTCCAAGAACTCTTCATCGGACTAGATCAGGGGTTCTCCTAACCTGGCAACTCCCAGAATTCCTCAGCCAGCATTTATTAAGACCTTCATTTTAGAAGGTAGGAATATAAGGAGCTGTGAGCTCGGAAAGCTTTGTTAATGAGGTTTGTGTCCCTGTAAGCCTTTCTTGATGCCTGGCGACTACTTGAACTAGTGCTTGTGATTTTCTTGACAAGGTTTTTGAAAGTGGTTTGCCATTGTTTCCTTCTTAGGGCTGAGAGAGACTAACTGGCCCGCGGTCACCTAACTGGCTTTGTGTTTGTGGTGGAACTAGCACTCACAGCCTACCAGTTTCAAACTGGCTTCTCCTTACTAATGTTCAGCTTTGCATATGATGCGGACTCAAATTTCAGTTGAATTCATAATGATTAATTTTCATCTTATCTAAGACTGATTCCTGTTTATCTTTACAAAAGGAAAGATCCACTTTTCAATGTAAGTAGAAGGTATCTGGTGCCGGAACTCAAATTTTAGAGAGCAGCCTTTTTAATTTACACTTTATAATAACCTTATCATAACTGCACCAAATTCTGGTCAGCGAACCGTAATAAAGTTAAAATGAGAAATGCCGAGTATAGCTACTAACCTTCATTTGTGGGAGTACTGATGAAAGTTGGAGAGTTTGATCTAGACCAGAGGTCTCCCAAGTTGTCAACTTCAAGATGTCTGGACTTCAACTCCTAAAATTCCCCAGTCATCATGGTTAGCTGAGGATTTCTGGGAGTTGAAGTCCACAAGTCTTGAAGTTGCCAACTTTGGAGACCTTTGGTCTAATTAAGGCACCTGCTAGAAACCAGGAGACCAGGTCATCAATTATGCTATTAAACTAAGAGAAATGGTACAAGAGAAGAAAAGGATGATGATTAGCCAGGTGGATTGACTCAGGTACAGTAGTCACCAGACCTGAAGGACCAGGTTAGAGGCAGATCATCATGGAGGATGTCTCTATGTGGTTGCTAACCATCAAAAATGATAGATGGCACTTAATCGTGTGATAAAAGGAGCTCTTGTCTAATTTAGATGTTATGGTTCTACAAGATGGATTTTCAAACTGCATTCTGTTTATTTATTTATTTTATTTAGTTTGTCAAACATGTATGCGGTAACAGGTATAAGTATAAACATGGACATGAACACAGGAAATGGGTCTGAATAAATGGGGACAATAGGACAGGGATGGTAGGCACACTGGTGCGTTTGTGCACCCCCCCCTAGGAACGGGGTGAGGTCCACGCGCGACAGTTTAAGGTTGAAGCTGTGATGGTTTGAGGATGTAACAACAGAGTCAGGGAAAGCATCCCAGGCGTTGACCCCTCTGTTGCTGAAGTTATATTTTCTGCAATCGAGTTTGGAGCGGTTTACCTTGAGTTTGTATCTATTGTTGCCTGTGTATTATTGTGGTTGAAGCTGAAGTAGTTGTTGACAGGTAGGACGTTGTAGCAGACAATTGTGTGTACTATGCTTAGGTCAGACCATAGGCGGCCTAGTTCTAGGTCAGTGATGGCAAACCTTTTTTGGCTCGCGTGCCAAAAGCGGGGGGAGCGCATGGGGGTCGTGCGTGGATGTGCCACACCCATAATGCAATGTGCACAACCCCAGTGCACATGTGCGCATGACTAGCATTCCCCCCCATTTTTGGCATTCTTTTTTCTTCCTCCCCAGGCTCCAGAGGCTTTATAGGAACCTGGAGAGGGCAAAAACAGCCTCCCTGCCCCCCTGGAGGCCCTCCAGAGGCTTCAGGAGCTTCCCTGAAGCCTCTGGAGCGTGCAAAACCGGCCCTATGGGCAAACCAGAAGTTCGGGAACATACTTCCGGTTTGCTTGTGGGGCCAGTTTTAGTCCTCCAGAGCCTTTAGGGGCCTTCAGGAGGCTTCCCTGAAGGCTCTGGAGGGTGAAAAATGACCCTACAAGCAAACCGGAAGTCACTTCCGGTTTGTCCATAGGGCCATTGTTCATCCTCCAGAGCCTTCAGGGGCCTTCAGGATGCTTCCCCGAAGACTCCGGAGGGCAAAAAACGACCCTACGAGCAAACCAGAAGTGACTTCCTTGAAGCCTCCCGAGGGCGAAAAATGGCCTCAAAAGAAAGCCGAAGTTAGCTGGCCAGTGCATGCTTGCACGCTGACCAGCTGACAGGGCAACACCTCGCATGCCCTAACAAATGTTTCCAAGTGCCACCTATGGCATGCGTGCCATAGGTTCACTGTCACAGTTCTAGGTTGTCCAGGTAAAAATTTCAATCTTAGTGGCATAAGGGATTCTATTATGAGCAGAGGAGTGGAGTACTCTTCTTGTGAAATATCTCTGGACTCACTCGGTTATATTAATGTCTAATCTACAGTGTGGATTACAGAATTCTTTAGAATTCTGGGGTTTTGTGAGAACATGGTAGGGTTTCATGACAGACTAGGGGGAAATAATAGCTCACTTGAATGCATGCAGCCAAAGGTATCCATAGCAATTTTTCTAAGGAATAACAATCACATTCCAGTTACTCAACATTGATTTGGTTAAAGCATTAACCTCCCTCCTAATTATGAAATTCAGCTTTCCATTTTTGTCCATTGGAAACACTACTTGTTGTGTTTATTTTAAAAAAAACATTTTACTTTTTGTAAAAGTGGAGGAACCTTTGGGGACAGAATTGAGGGGGCGTTCATTTTTTTTGAAGTTCAAATAAGTTTAATATGTATAGTACATTTGCTTCAATAGATTTACAGCAAGGACAGCTCTTAATGTTTCAGCCAATTTTCTGGCAGGATAGCTTTGCCTCTTGATAAGACATTCCAGGGTTTTTCTGTTCTTTTTAACAAACAAGTTCCACAGCCAGAACCAGTTTGAAAGTCTCGTTTTACAGGATTTGCCAAAAACAAGCCCATTTTCTCTGCCACTGTTTTTCTTCTCCATCATAACTTCCCAGCGTTCTTTGGAAGAGAGCAAAAGTGTCCTTAGATAAAACTTGAGAATAAACTGCAACATTATTCAACATGAAATTCCATTACAATGGCAGTGTTTTTCAAACATGGCAACTTTTAAGATGTGTGGAAGTCAATTCCAAGAATTTCTTAGCAATTTTAAGATATTCCTTGGCAATGGGTTTTTTTCAATTTATGGTAGTGTTTTCCAAATTTTAAAAAGGGACGTGGTGGCTCAGTGGCTAAGACGCTAACTTGTCGATCAGAAAGTTGGCATTTCAATGGTTCGAATGCCTAGCGCCGCATAACGGAGTGAGCTTCCATTACTTGTCCCAGCTTCTGCCAACCTAGCAGTTCGAAAGCACGTAAAAATGCAAGTAGAAAAATAGGAACCACCTTTGGTGGGAAGATTACAGCATTCCATGCTCTTTTGACATTTAGTCATGCCAGCCACATGACCATGGAGATGTCTTCGGACAGTGCTGGCTGTTTGGCTTTGAAGCGGAGATGAGCACTGCCCCCTAAAGTCAGGAACGACTAGCACATATGTGCGAGGGGAACCTTTACCTTTTCCAATTTTTGCAACTTTAAGATGTGCGGACTTCAACTTCCTGAATTCCATAGTTAGCCAACTACAGTACCTTAAAGATTGAAAAACACTGCACTTATCCATACTGTCTTCCTAGTATGGAAGAATTAATTTACTCAGAATAATCAGGCGGTTCTGTCAGAATTTTTTCCTGTTATTGGGGAGAATATGATGTTGAATAACAAACCACTTTGAGGCAAAAATTTCCAAGAATTCACCCTGCCTTTTATGCAGTATTTGAAAGATTAGGACATGAGCACTGCCAACAGCAGTGTTTCTAATTTGCAATATAGAATCCTTCTCATCTACAGATAGAGCGATCTTTTCCAACTCATTTGCCCCATTTATTTATTAATAATATATTAATAATTATAAATAGCATATGTAGCAGGGAACACAAACTGTTTGGCGGCTTGCCAAAGAAAACAGAAAGCCCTCCTTCCTTTGGTTGCCTGAACATTACAATAATGTATTTGTTTTGCTAGCAACAACAGTGTTTAAAGTAAACAGATTTCTGTATATGTCTGGTATTCAACGATAAATAAATATTGGAACTGTATTTATACTTTGGGCCAAGATTGGTAGGGGTATTGTTTTGGTTTTTTTGGATTCTACGACAACCTTTTTTGGGGAGGATAAATGAGCATATGGAATTTGAAGTTAAAGATTAAGGCTGTTTCCTGTCCAAATATTTCATATGCACAAAATCTCATTTTTCAAAATGAATGAATTTAGCAGAGACTGAAGCTGAAGTCTGAATTTGTGGAAAACGAGCAGCTTGGTAGTGTATCAAGCTTCTTGACCTTATGGCAGAGAAGCTTGTTAGTTTCAGTTCTTTGCGCACTTAGGAATTGTTATGGAGTTGTGCCCAATGGATGGAATGTTTTGCCTTGTGAAACACACACTATCCTCTGTTACCTGCTTCTATTTCTCCTGAAAGGATTTTATTGTGGAATTATTATTCTACTCATGTTTCCTACATATAGAGTATGGGGATTTTTTGCAGTCAAGTTCCAACCGCTCCACCATGACCTTGGTTAGTTGATTTATATTGTTGTTTTTACAAAAATATGATTTTTAAATGTTGTAATCTACTCTGAATCACCCTTCTTTGCTAGAAAGTGAAGAGATATTTTAGGGGCAGGGGAAACCATAGCTCCCCAGCCCTATTTTATTTCCAGACAGAAATGAATTAATATTATTTTTGTCCTTCCATTTTTTCTTAAGGCAGAACTGGAGTTTAATTCTGTGCAACTTTGCTTAGAAAGAGCCATCATTTAATGTTGCAGGGCCTGTTTGGGATAAACATAAGATAGCAATCTACTGCTCAGTTGCGAAATTCAAATAACTTTAATATAATTAAAGTTGTGTCATTATAGGGTTGAGAAAAAATGTATGTCTTAATACAAAAGGTTATAGGCCTCTACCAAGTATGTTAAAAATGGCATTTTTTAGCCGCTAAGAAATGTTCCCTATCAATGTTTCTTTTCTCTCACTTCTATTTATGGTTAAATTGCAATACACAACACATGTAATTATGTTATTTCTGTAGCTTAAGTTATCTATAGCTAGATGCACATTATAAATATAAACAAATGCGATGGTGGGTTGCAAATATGGGTGTGCATCCTCGCATACACAACAATGGGTAGGTGGGTGGGGCCTCCTGCCGCTGCTCCTACCAGTTTGGCTGAACCGGGAGGAACCCACCACTGCACAAATGCCTTAGAAGAAGTAATTATATACAGATAATTGTCTACTTACAACTATAAAAGAGCCTAGAATTACGATTATAAATCATGATGGTCATTAAGTAAGTTGCCACATGACCACCCAATGTAATCTCTTTTTTTGCTCTGGTTAAATTAAATGAGTCATTAAATGAGTCCATTTTCCCCCATGGTTGATTTTTGCCAGAAATGGCAAAAAATATTGATGTAATTCACACAATTGCATGACTACAATCACATGACCATGGAGGGGTGCTTCTGTCAAAATTTCATGTGGTCACTAAGTGTCTTCTCCTTAAGTGAGAACTAGCTTTATATTAATTTAACTTGAGATAAGTTTATATTTACTAACAACTGATAACCTGGTGTTCTCTGGGTATTTATTTATAGGGGGAAAATATTTGGACCAAACGTAATTTCTAATGTTGGATTTTCCCCCTTACCAGAGGGACCCCCTTGGGGAGTACTGTGAAGCCGTTACCATGGCAACTCCACTGCACTGTACAGTAGAATTTATTTTAAGGCACAACAGGCTGTATCTTAACAGAATACACACACCGTGGGGTTTTAGGGATGTCTTACCCCTACAGTATTTTTTTCCAAAGAGTAAGAACGATAAATTATTTATTGAATTGAAGATCTGATGTGATGTGCTACTTCAGAATGATTTGTTTGGAGACGTAGATTTTCTGTGGACAATTATGAGGAAAGGTGGTAAAACCCTTTATTGGAACTACCATTATATAAACTTCTGTATACATACACTGTCATGGCCCTATCGAAGCCGAGTCTACGAAGGAGGACGAACCAAAGCTGGGGCTGAGAGGAGGTTCCAGGATGCAGCTCCAGGTCCCTCAGGCTTGGGACAGCTTGCCAGCAGGGAGGAATGGGGAGAGGATGACCGAGAGAGAGGAGAAGAGAGGGCAGGCAGTGGAAATGAGGCGCTCAGGTGACAAGCAAGAACCATCCTCTCCTGATCCCCGAGCAGGGAGAGTGGAAAGGAGGCGGGAACAGCATAGGCCGACCCGACAACTCGGGATGAGGGCCCCCGCTCCTCTTCACAAGGCACACTTGGGGACTGAGACTTAAGGAGACGCTGTGGGGAAGGGTGCTTGTCAGGAACAAGCGCTGAATTCATGGAGTTTTTTGTGTGCCATTGCCGACATCTGGAATTTGCTGGGCTTCTTGTCTTGTTCCTTTGCTTCACTGGACTTCTTGCCTTGAAGTTGTTGTGCTAACAGCGTTTTGCTTGACTACTCGCAGCCAGAGGCTGTTGTCTCTGTGTTTGAGCGCTTTGCTCTGAGACTTGCGAAAGGTGGAGCATTAAAGGGGAGTTTGAATTATCAGCTGGCTGTGTTGCCTCCGTGCCTTGCCCCGGGTCATCACATAACACATATGTATGAGAAGTCCCTATAGGTAGGAAGAGAGTTATATTGTTTTCCCATTTGTCTCTCTTTTTCTTTTACTCTTTTTCTTCTTCGTTCTGCTTTGCTAAATAAAGGCAAAACCTTTTCTTTTTTAAAAAAAATGAATATAACCTATTCTAATCCACATGACTATATTTTATGATCTAACTGTTCACCCCGCTTCAAACATAAATAGCATCCTTATGTCCAGCTGCCTGCCATTCATAGGTTACAAAAGCATTTGAGTTCTGCTATCCATTTTCCTAGGCGATTACCAGTTTGCTGCCAAATCACAGCTAAAAACATATGTGGTAGCAGGTTGGTTGGGTTTTTTTTCTGGCTGGCTTCTTGTACTTTTGGTTCCTTATTTCTGTGTCTCCAGCAAATGTGCCACGTTCCCCACTGTGAGATCTGCAATACTCATTTAAGGCAGGGGTGAAATTCAGCATGTTCGGACAGGTTATGGAGAACCGGTAGCAGAAATTTTGAGTAGTTTAGAGAACTGGCAAATACCACCTCTGGCTGTCCCCGCCCCCATCTATTCTCTGCCTCCCGAGTCCCAGCTGATCGGGAGGAAGTGGAGATTTTGCAATATCCTCCCCCCCAGAGTAGGGAGGGAATGAGGTTATTGCAGTATCCTTCCCCTGTCATGCCCACCAGGCCACGCCCACAGAACCGGTAGTAAAAAGTTTTGAATTTCACCACTGATTTAAGGACTCCTTAATGGAAGAAGTGTTGCTACTTTTAGGATTTGGCCAGGTTCTTGTACGTTCAACGGTTCATTCCATTTCTCCAATGCAGAGAGTTCTCGGCTTACAATCATTTGTTTAGTGACCATTCAAAGTTAAAACGGCACTGGAAAAAGCGACTTATGACCACTTTTCACAGTTACGGCCGTTTCAGCATCCCCAGGGTCACCTGATCAAAATTCAGACACTTGGCAACTGGCTCACATTTATGACATTTATATTTTCACAATATGGGAGAAAATGAAGAAACAATGCGAGATGAAGAGATAATTAGGAAGATACTAGACCAATGATGGTGAACCTTTTCAGCACCGAGTGCCCAACCTGGAACATGTGTGTGCATGTGCACGGGCTGGAGCGCTGAAATCCGAAGACCAGCTGGCCAGCGTGCACATGCCTGGTTTGGGGCATTTTTCAGGGCAGTTTTTGGGCTGTTTTGGGACCATTTTCAGGCTTTGTCCCCCAAAATGGTCCCCAAACAATCAAAAAATGGCCTGAAAACAGCCTGAAAACACAACATGTTTCTTAAGCACTAACAAAAATGTAAACTATAGAAAATAAATAAAATCTTTAAAAATAAAACCCCAGACACTTGGCAACTGACTCATATTAACGACAGTGGTAGCATCTCGGGATTATGTGATCATATTTTGCAACCTTCTGAAAAGCAAAGTCAATGGGGGAAGCTAGATTCTCTTAACAACTTCAGTGAATCACAATTGTGGTTGTAAGTCAAGGACTTACCTGTGTATGTCATTTCCGAGAAGGATCTACACAAGGGCTATTAGTTAATGGAAAGACTTAGCTGCTATTGTGACTGAATTTAAATTCTTCCTGTTTTTGTATTATGTTAGCATTAAAGGTTAGGTGCTAATATATCTGCTCGGAAACAGTTAACAACTGCCATATGAATGAATTACTCGACATCCTGTTGGGATCTATCGGACTTATCATAATCTTTAATTATGAAAAGCATAATTACTTTAGAATGGATTATTTATGTTGCTGTCCGTTTTGCAGTGTTGCCTAGTAACCTCTTGGGGTGTGTTAGATTTGAGTTCCACTCTCTGCAGGCTTTCAAATTAAGAAAGAGTAAGAGGTCCGTGGCTGTTTACCTGCTTGGCTAAGCAAAATCTTTTAGCCAAGTGCCTCTTAAAAGAGGGGAAAATACACCAGACAGCTCGAGACAATCCTGACAATTGTGCTCCAAGGCAAAAAGGCTTTCATAGTTCAGGTGCTCTCGCCAACATTTTCTTGGTACAGGTGTATTGTTGACTTGCAACCAGATTTCCCGACAGTTAGAACAATTGATCACTGGAACAATTTGCCTCCAGAAGTTGTGAGTGCTCCAACATTGGAAGTTCTTAAGAAGAAGCTGGATAACTGTTTGTCTGAAATGGTATAGGGTCGAGATGGCAAACCTATGTCGCACATGCCAGAAATGGCACACAGAGCCAGCTCTCTAGGCACGCAGCCGTCACCTGTTGCTCTTCCAGGTTCTGGCGCACACATGCCAGCTGGTTTTCGTGCATTCATGCATGCTAGAAACTGGAAGGAAAGGTGACCAGCACGTGTGTGCATGCCGGAAACTGGAAGCTCAGCTTCCCGGCGCATGCATGTACACCAGGGAGCTGCTTTTCCGGTTTCCAGCTTTCCTGCATGCGCGCACTGGGAAGCTGCTCTTCTGGTTTCCGGGGCTCCCCCCCCCTCCATGTGCAATCCCATTTTGGCACTGGGTGCTGAAAAGGCTCACCAACACTGGTAAAGGGTTTCCTGCCTGAGCAAGGGGTTGGACTAGAAGACCTCCAAGGTCCCATCCAGCTCTATTCTATTCTATTCTAATTTCTGAATTCTATTCTATTCTAAATTCTATTTTCTATTCTAAATTCTGAATTCTATTCTATTCTAAATTCTGAATTCTGAATTCTATTCTGAATTCTATTCTATTCTATTCTAAATTCTGAATTCTATTCTAAATTCTATTTTCTATTCTATTCTAAATTCTGAATTCTATTCTAAATTCTATTCTATTCTAAAATCTATTTTCTATTCTATTCTAAATTCTGAATTCTATTCTATTCCAAATTCTATTTTCTATTGTATTCTATTCTAAATTCTATTCTATTCTATTCTATTCTAAATTCTGAATTCTATTCTATTCTATTCTAAATTCTGAATTCTATTCTATTCTATTCTAAATTCTATTTTCTATTCTATTCTATGCCGTTTCATTCCAAATTTTAAAAAGCACTGAAAAAGGTGAATCATGACCAGTCTTTACCCTTACGACCCTCAGAGCATCTCTATGGTTATGTGATCAACTCACATAAGCTTGGCCAACAGCAAGCAGTTACATTGGTTGCAGTGTCCCGGGGTCATGTGATCACTATTTGCAACCTTCCCAGTCAGCTCCTGACAAACAAAATCAATCGAGGAAGCCAGATTTATTTAATGACTGTGTGATTCACTTAACAACATGGCAAAAAAGCCATAAAACGAGGCACGACTCACTCAGCAACTCCCTTGCTGAGAAATTCTGATCCCAATTGTGTGTGAAAGTTGAGAATTATCAGTATGTGCCATAGATGTTTAGTATCTCTTAGCTATATGTCTAGGTTTTTCTCCATCATGCAAATGCTGCTGGTTACAAGTATGTCAATGGACAGGGCTAAAACAGATACTTATTTATTAAAGAATATAGTTACAGAGCCCCCAAAACGAAGGGAAAAGATGTTAAAATATAAAATATCCAGGATGAAAAACCTATTCACAGGAAAGAGCTAAGTGTATTGTTTACTGAGAACGGGCAGCTATAGAAACCAAATAAATAAATACATATCTATAATGTGTTTTTCCCCATCTTGCAAATATTGTTGTTTGAAAGTATATTAATTGACCAGGCTAAATTAGGGTTGAGAGACGTCTACATCTCAGCCAAATTTAGGCCGGGAAGGGGGGTTTGCTAAAAATATAATGACTATGTATACTTTTTTGTTTTCTCTTTTTAAAAAAAGGAGGAGGAAGATATATGTTAAAATTAAATATGTATACTGAAAAGGAATTATAAATACCATCAACATAAAATGGAGCTCGCTCAGAAGCTGAAATACACCAAGTAAATGAGAGGAAGAGGGTGAAGTAGAGGAGAGAGGTAAGGGAAGAAGAGAGGGATCGGAGAGAGGGGGGAAGAGGAGGAGAGAAAGGAGGAGTGGAAAGGGGAGAGAGGAAAAGGAGAGAGGAAGGGGAAGTAGAGAAGAGAAGGAAGACAGAGGGAAGAAAGGAGGTAGGGAGGAGGAGGAGAGAGGGAGAAGAAAGTGATGGATAAGGTACAAATATGGTATATGGAGAGCAGAAGAGTCAATAATTGTTTTTGGGAGTTGATGGTAAGATGAATTTAATAATACAATACAATGTTGGCTATGTAATAGTATATATGTGATTATATGTTATGAAAATGAAAAAATAAAAAACTTTATATATAAATTAGGGCTGAGTAACTTTGAGGTTCAGTTTTTTGAGATTCCCCTGAGAAGCATGTTTCAAGTTAGCTGGAAACTCTGCAGGGTGTAATCCCGACACATCTAAACCAGAGGTGGGTTCCTACAAGTTCAGTCCGGTTCAGGTGAACCGGTAGTGGTAGTGCTGGCCTGCATCACAGAAACGGCAGCGACCCAGGCTGGCCATGCCCCCGAACCGGTTTCCCCGGTTGCCACCATTGCCATCTTTTTTTTTTAGTTCTGCGCATGCACAGAACAATTTCCATTTAATTATGCATGCATGCGCAGCGCACACACAAACGAACCAGCAGGAACGCTGACTGACACCCACCCCTGGTCTAAACAACAACAAGTTAGGCAACTGTGGAATTTAACAGATGGGATTTTTTCCCCCTGAGATTTCTGCATTGCAGATGACGAATTTCTACGTGGCAGTCTGAACATATGGATGGATGTGACTTCATTCACACATTAGGCTAAACTGAAATGTGCTTTGACCTTTTGGGCTTCTGGTGGTTTGTTGAGGCTGCTATTGAAGTTACCAAAATATGGTATGTGATTTCCTGTCAATACCTTTGAAAAAATGTCGACGCCTGGTACTTGCCTGAGACAGTTCTCTGTGGTTTTCTTGGCAAGATTTTCAAAAATGGTGGGCCATTGCTAGGGCTAACTGACCCAAGGTCAGTTTCATATCCAAAGCAAGATTAGAATTCACCGTCTCCTGGTTTTTTAGCCTGACATATTAGCCACTACACTGAGAGTCAGTTGGGCTTGGGTAGGGAAGTCAAACTTGATGTCATTGAGGGTTGAATGTGTTTGACCTTGGGGGAGGGGCATGGCTACCTCGACATCACCGAGATGGCCTCCTGCAGCTAGCCATAATGGAGCATGTCATGGCCAAAAATGGAGCCCAGGCAGGCTGCATGCAGCCTCCCCGGTCTCCATTTTCATTGGTAGAGGGCTGCAGCAGGCCGTTGGGGTCAAACATGGAACCTGTGGCCCTCCCTACCTCCATTTTTGCTGGCAGAGGCTCTGTGGGCTGGTCCTTTGCTGTTTCCAGAATGGTCCCATGGGCCAGGTCTAAGCATCCCATGGCCAGATCTGTCCCCTGGCTCTTGAGTTTGATACCCCTGGTTTAGGGGTTAAGCAGTGATGGGTTGAAGGTGGTAAGCCCTGGTACAGGTGTACTGGAGCCTGCTCAGAGCACCAGATACAGTTCCAGTACAGTGCTGTGGAGGACCTGCCCGCTTCTTTTAAGTCTTCGCCGCTTCTGCGCACATGCAGGGTGCGTACAGTGCCTGCGTGATGCTCGGCTGAGCAACTGGAGCATCGCGCAGGCTCACAGAGGTGCTAAGATGCATGCACGCACTGCACACGTCCATGCAGATGCCGCCAGACCTGTTCCAACCATACTGGTTGGAACTTGATCCGGAACCCACAACTGGGGTTAAGGCACCAGACTATAAAGTCAAAGACTGTGAGTTCAAGTCCTGCCTTAATCATGAAAGCCAACTGAATGACTTTGAGTCAGGTTCCCCACCCTCTCAGCCTAGTCCACCTCACAGAGTTATTGTGGGGAAAATAGGAAGAGGAAGGTAGGTTAGATATGTTTGCTGCCTTGTGTTATTTGTAAAAATAATAAAGTCGGGATACAAATAATAAATAAAAACAGGTAGTCCTCGACTTATGACCACAATTAAGCCCACAATTACTGTTGTTAAGTGAGACATTTGTTAAGTGAGTGTTTCCCCATTTTATAATTTTGCTTGCCGCAGTGAATCACTGCAGTTGATAAGTTAGTAACCTGGTTGTTAAGTGAATCTGGCTTCCCCATTGACTTTGCTTGTTGGAAGGTCGCAAACAGAGATCACATGACCCCAGGACACAGCAACAGTCATAAGTATGAACCAATTACCATCTGAATTTTAATCACGTGATTATGGGAACGCTGGAAAAGTCGTAACTGTGAAAAATGGTCTTAAGTCAAATTTTTCAGTGTCATTGTCACTTTGAATGGTCACTAAAAAACTGTTGTAAGTTGAGGTCTACCCATACTGTAAATAACACCAAACTATCTCTCTTATGGCTGATTAAGTCTGATTAATTAGCCTTTGTTCAAGAACCACAATCAAACAACAAACAACGTGTATGAACTTTTCATAATTTACAAAGCTAGTGTGCTAGAGAAAGCATACTCACTTTTTCTGCAGTTTTGGTATTTCTTGTGTGGGCACACACAACACACCCTGATTTTGCAGGTGTGTGAAAAAAATATACCCAGGGAGAAGCTTTACTACTTGCAAGCTTTTTATCTTAGCCTCTTGGAAGTGCATCTAATTTCAGAATCTCAATGTTGAACTTCTGGCGTGTCTCGACTTAGACCTGTAGTATATTTTAGAAGTAAGACCACAGTAATTCCTTCTTTGATAAGGAACTTAACATTGATCTATCTCTTTATCACATGCCCCCAGGGTCTCTCTTTTGTGCTCTCATGGCTTGCCTTCTTCACATCAAGTGCAAGCTAATTTAATTGCTTTAAATTCTGGTTGACTTTTAGCCATTCATGTTGTCTTACTATAAGTTACTGTGACTTCCCATGGGACTCTCACAAGGCTCTTACTTCAGAACATCAGATTTTAAAGCATGGAGGAGGAACAATCCCTTTTTTAGTACTATAGATAGGGACAATCCCCAGATTACAAACAAGAGCTGTAGCAAAATCTGTCCTTAAGTCAAGTTTGCCAGTTAGTCAGAACAGGTACCTATGTTTCTGATATAATCTGTTAGTAAATGTTTGTCTTAATACGTTCAGGTAATCCTAGACTTACAATCACAACTGGGACCAAAATTTCTGTTGCTCAACGAGGCAGTTAAGTGAGTCCCGGCCAATTTTTTGATTTTTCCATGGCTATTAATCAAATCACTGCATTTGTTAAGTCTGTCAGGGTTCCAAATAGCATCCAAAAGTATATCAGAGTCCAAGGCAAAGCATTCCTCAAAAGTTCCAATTTATTAAGAGAGCCACTCTTCCCTTCCCTTCTGCCTCTCCTTCCCTCCCTCCCCTCCTTCCCAGAAGATTTACCTGTGTTTTCTGTTTCCCAAGAGCAGTCTTTGCATTTATTTCTGCTAAATTGTAGCCTGTTATTTCCAGCCCATTTTTAATACGTTGAGATTGTTTTGAATTTTATTTAGATTTGCTAAAGTATTATCTATTTTATCCAATTCTGGGTTACTTGCAAGCGTGATAAATATTCATTTTCTCTCCTCATTCAGTTCATTAATATAAATGTAGAAGAGCCCAAGGTCTACAGCTGAACCTTTTGCCATCCCACTAACTCCCTCCCTCCAATTTAATGAGGAGTCACAGATGAACATTTCTTTGGATATGGTTTTAAGCCAGCTGTGTATCCGCTTAGTTGTCATGCCATTCAACACATGCTTAACAAGCTTGCTAGCGATAAGAGCATTTTGTCAAATGCCTTTGTTGAAATCAAGAGATATTATAACAATAGCTTGTTGTAGATTTGTTCAGGAGGTTACTAAAGGCTGTTGGGTTGGTCTGGAAATGCCGTTCTTAACAAAAACCATGCTAATTTCTAGTTGCTTTCAAGGTGCTTAAAGCGTATTTGTTTTATGATCTGCCCCATAAACTTTGCAGGAATGAATGTCACATTGACTGGTCTGTTATTTCACAGTTCCTCCCACCCACAAGTTGTTGGGGTTTTTATGGTTTTAGTGAAAATAAGAAGCAAATTTTTCATTCTCTAGTTGTTCATCCTTCATCATTTCATCCAGGATTAAGAAATAATGCATAAAGGTTCAGTCAGAGGATCATCTAGGACAGGGGTGTCAAACTCAAGGCCCGTGGGCCGGACCCCTGCGGGGCTGTCTTGGAAACAGCAAAGGACCAGCCCATGGTGCGCCAATCAGAGAAAATGAAGCTTGGGAGGGCTGCATGCACGCCCCCCTCCCAAACTCTGTTTTCGCTGACAGAGGGTTGCAGGAGGCCATTGCAGCCAGAAACCGAGTTCGTGAGGGTTGTACGTGGCCCTCCCTGAGTTCCATTTTGGCTGGCAGATAGTTGCAGGAGGTCATCACAGCTGAAAACGGAGCATGGGAGCCAGTTTTTGCTGGCAGAGAGCTCAGGCCACCACAGGCGCCCCCGACAGGAGTGACATCCAACTGGCCATGCCCACCCGACCCCCAAGGTCCAACACAACCCTGATGCGGCCCTCAATGAAATTGAGTTTGACACCCCTGATCTAGGAGATGGTGACTGATTCAACAGGTGTATCCCGGCCATGTTTCTATCAGTCACTGGGTTCAATCCTACCCCTTTAATTTGTGTGCTTCACAATTGCCCTTTTGGAGAAGAAGAAGCCAAAAATTGGCATTGAATTTTGGTTCTGCCTTTTCTTTATCATCTCTAAGTGGTACCTATTTATCTACTTGCATTTCAATGCTTTTGAATTATGGGCAGTCCTCAGTTTAAATATCCAGAGTTACGATGGCACTGAAAAAAAAGTGATCTACAATCGTTCCTTGCATTTGCGACCCTTGTACAGGTAGTCCTCAAGTTATGACCACAATCGAGCCCAAAATTTATGTTGCTAAGTGAAACATTGGTTAAGCAGTTTGTCCCGCTTTACAACTCTTCTTGCCACATTTGTCAAGTGAATCACTGCAGTTCTTAAACTAGTAACTCGTTTGTTACTACCTGTAGATCCTCTCAACCATATGATCATGATTTGGGCATTCTTCAGTTAGTAACATGCTTGTTAGGGGAATCTGGTTTTCCCATTGACGTTACTCGTCAGAAGGTTGCAAAAGGGGGGCACAAATATGAGGCAGTTGTTAAGCATCCAAATGTAAATCACGTGACCATGGGGTCACAAGTGTGAAAAACGGTCATAAGTCACTTTTTTCACTGCTGTTGCAATTTTGAACGGTCACTAAATGAACCATTGTAAGTCGAGGACTGCCTGTAGCTCCTCTCAACCATACAATCACGATTTGGGCATTTGGCAACCAGCATGTGTTTGATGGTTACAGCATCTCTGGGTCATGTGATCTCCTGTTTGTAACCTTCCCAGGTGGCTTCCAACAAGCAAAATCAATGGGGGAAGCTGGATTGGCTTAACAACTGGGGGGGGGGGGATAATAAAGTCAGACATAGCTTATTTAATGACCACATTGCTTAGCAAAGGCAATTCCAGTCCCAAGTGTGGTGGTTAGTCAAGGACTACCCAGATGCTTCTTTATAGGAATTCTCACCCACCTTATGCCCCTTTTGCTATTAGCGCTTTCTGACCTGGAATCTTGCTTATACTTGCTTTCTGATGATTAATGCACACTTAATGGCTAGATTAATGGCCTGCATTATTTTGTTTGTTGTACCTTCCATAAAAGTGCATCCATCATTTTTTAAAAAAAAATCAAACTTGTAGCTCTAATGGTTGCCAGGAAATCCATGTAAAAGTGTTCTCATTACTAGGAATCCTGCTGAATTGACTTCCTTGTGACTAATGATGCACAGCATAGCTTGCTCCTTCCTTCCTTCCTTCCTTCCTTCCTTCCTTCCTTCCTTCCTTCCTTCCTTCCTTCCTTCCCCACTAGTCTTTCCAGAGCCTTCTTATCCACCTCTTCCCAAATCTACTCTCTTGGACTGATGCAAAAGAGGTGAACAGTTGTGGGTTGGCTAAGGAATTTATTCTCTAACCTTCATAACAACGCTTCTCAATCTTGGTGTTGTGGTCCGCTGGTGGCCTGCGGAGCTGGCTGCAGAATCAGACAGATTGGGGAGGAACATGGGCCAGTCCTGAAGTCTGGGGAAGACTCGGACGAGGGCTCTGTGTCGGAGGCAGAGAGGGGGCCAGGGCCATCTGGTTATGATGTGCTGCCTCTGGAGCCTGACATCAGTGAGGCAGAAGAACAGTGTGAGCCTGTTCCCAGTGTGCGTATGCGCAGAGCTGTCAGAAGGCAAGAACAATTAAGGAAAAAGAGGCAACTCAGTCTTGGTGATTATTGGTCCCTCCCATAGGGCATAAAAGAGGAGCAAATGGATGTGAGCCTTCGGTTCAAGCACTGAGAAGTTATGTTTGACTCTGTTATGTTTGGCCTTGCAAAACTAATTGGCAATTGGGTCTCTGGAAGTGTTTCAAGGGAGATAAAGGTGGGTGCTTATCAACCTTAACCTGAAAGACTGTGGCAACTCGAGCAGACATCTGTCGGAATCTTCAGAGACTGTTTGTGAATCATTACGGGCTGTGAATGACCACAATTCACAGCTGTATAAATAAAAGAGAGTTTTGAGGACAGATTGTGGTTTATGCTCTCTCAGGAAGCCTAGGTCAGAACACTTGGAAACTTGAAGAAGTGTGGACTTCAATATGACTTGGCTAGGGAATTTTGGGAGCTGATGTCCACATATCTTTTAAGTTGACTTGGTTGAGAAAACCGGTCTAGAGCAATTTGAAAATGTCGGGCTGGGGAATTCTAGGAGTTGCTAAGATTGTGCTCTAGAGAGAGATTTGGATGGAGTTAAGAAATATTATATTACCCCACCTGGTTTCTCCTTGTTGTTACTTAAAACGGGGTGTAAAGGCAGCCTTAGAGACAAGGTTATATTGAGCTGCTTTAGCTTTCTATATTAGGTCTATAGGAAGAGTGATGCTGAGTGCTTATTTTTGTGTGTTACATGCTGTTGCTATTTTGTCACAAAAATCATTCTGAAGCCTTAAATGTTAAATTAAATATAGAAATACGATCATAATAACCAGTCCCAATATTATGTGATTCTTAATAGGGACATGATGGCTCAATGGCTAAGACGCTGAGCTTGTCGATCAGAAAGGTCGGCAGTTCGCATAACGGAGTGAGCTCCCGTTACTTGTCCCAGCTTCTGCCAACCTAGCAGTTCGAAAGCATGTAAAAGTGCAAGTAGAGAAAATAGGAACCACCTTTGAGAGGAAGGTAAAAGCGTTCCATGCGTATTTGGTCATTTAGTCATGCTGGCCACATCACCACAGAGATGTCTTCGGACAGTGCTGGCTCTTTGGCTTTGAAATGGAGATGAACACGGCCCCCTAGAGCTGGAAATGATTAGCACACCTGTGGGGAGGGGACCTTTACCTTATGTGATACTCATTCTGTTCTTCCCTGTGATTGAAAGAGCCTAAAGCATGAACTGTACACCAGCTGCAGTCAGAAGGAAAGAATGGGATAGGGGATTATGGATACTGTAGCACGGCACTTTACGAAGAACTGGTCAGGGTTGGTTCCTAGCATGATACAGATTCAGGAGGCTGCGCTGTCTGTTGTTCAGCCTTCTTGCATTATAACTGACGAGAATAGATTCTCAGCAGACCATACAAAAAAAATTGATGCCTTAACACAGGTAGGCCACGATGTACAACAGTTCATTTAGTGACTGCTTGAAGTTACAACGGCGCTGGAAAAAGTGACATGACCATGTTTCACACTTGCAGCATCCCCATGGTCGTGTGATCAAAATTCAGGCGCTTCACAACTGACTCATATTTATGATGTATGCAATGTCCCGGGGTCTTGTCATCCCCTTTTGAGATCTTCTGACAAGCAAAGTCAACGGGGAAGCCAGGTTCCCTTAACAATCAGTTAGCAACTTAACAACTTTGCTGATTCACTTAACAACAGTGTGAAGAAATGTTGTAAAATGAGGCAAAACTCACTTAACAAATGTTCCACGTAGCAATAGAAATTTTGGGCTCAGTGGTAGTTGTAAGTCAAAGATTACCAGTACTGTAAAACACAGGGACCAGACGTGGGTCAGCCAAGTAGGTAGTAACTCGGCCTGCCACACCCTTGAACCGGTTCTCTACAGCGCTGCCATCTTGTTTTTTGCTTCTGCGCATTAGTGTGTAGCGTGTATCAAGCGTGTGTGTGTGTGTGTGCATCAGGTGCGTGTGTGCAGCGCATCCCTGAGTGAACCGGCAGTAGCAGCAGCCGGAATCAGGGGTGGGTTCCTGCCAGTTCTAAGCTGTTCTATAGAAGAGGTTCCACAAATCTACAGTGCCATTTAGAACCGGTTCCAGCTCCCTCCCCCTGCCCATCCACACATCATCAAGATAAAGAGCGAGAGGAGGAATTCTGTGAGTTGAAGTCCACAAGTCTTAAAGCTGTCAGGTTTGAACACCCCTGGGGGTTTTTTCTAAAGGGTTAGGGGTGCAAGGGTCTGGTAACTTGACAGCTTTAAGACGTGCGTGCTTCAATGCCAGAGTTCCTGATCCAACATTTTGATTGCTAAGCAAGAGCGTTGTTAAGTGAGTTTCACCACATTTTATAAGTTGGCCATGCCCACCCAGTCACATGGCCGGCAAGCCACTCCCACCCAGTCACATGGCCAGCAAGCCACTCCCACCCAGTCACATGGCCAGCAAGCCACTCCCACAAAGCAGGCCACACCTACAGAAGAGGTTCTAAAAAAAATTGAAAGTCACCACTGGCCGGAACCCACCCCTGACAGGGACCAGTTAGCTGTAGCTAGAAACTAGCTCAGTTACTGCAATTTTGTAGCTCCACCCGATTCATCTCAATAAATCTCGCTAAAGAGAATTCTGTGAAAACCATGCAGGGTACCAAAAAAAAAATCACTTCTGTTTTAGGTATCTGTCAAAGAGCCGATAGCCCCATCAGGAAAGGCTGGCCCAGAGTAAACATATGGTTTTGAAATAAATGACTTAAATTCTTAATTATAGCTTTCTTGAATTATTTCAGCTTTTTAGGGAAGAAATCTTTTTCATTTGGGGTATCAGCATTCTGTACATGTAATCTAGTTCACATAACAGATAAGCTATGCCTTCTTTAATCATTGTTTATTGGATAAGCCACAAAGGTTGGGTTTGCAGAACATCAGAGAGAGAGAAAAGGGGTTTTTTTTTAGATGAAGTGAGGATTGTCTATTGAGGTTCTGCAAGAGCAGGGGTCTCCAACCTTGGCAACTTGTGGACTTCAACTCCTAGAGTTCCTCAGCCACTTTTGCAGGGCTATCACTTTTTCCAAGGCTATCATGCTCTTGAACCATCATTAAATGAACAGTTGTAATTTGAGGACTACCTGAAGTTGGAAAAAGTCCTTGCCAGACTTCTGAGCCTCTGCTATCATACATTAAACTACCATATTTTTCGGACTATAAGATGCACCAGTGTATAAGACGCACCAAGATTTCAAAGTAAGAAAAAAAGGTTTTGGTCTTCCCCAGCCCCCAGGAGCATTCTGCAGGTTTCAGCAGGGCTGGGGGAAGGCAAAAACGCCCCTGTTGGGCGGAAAAAGACCACTTTTTGCAAAAACGGGCATTTTTGCCTTCCCCCAACCCTGCTGAAGCCTGCAGAGTATTCCTGGGGGCTGGGGGAAGGCAAAAACGGCCCATTTTTCGCAGAAATGGGATGCTGGGACAGGGCTTTGGGAGGCCAAAAATGGCTGTATTCACTAGACACACCAATATTTCCACACTCTTTTAGGGAGGAGGGAGTGCATCTTATACTCTGAAAATACGGTAGCTCTCCTCCTACAAAGTCCTCATTTGGAGGTAATTTGCAATTTTAATAAACAGGAATGCCCACTCAGAAGGCAATGTTAAACTGTTTAAGGGTTTTGCATAAAATATATTCAAGCGTAAACACACACGAAATAAAATGTTACAAAACCGGACTATTTTCCCCTGCATTAACCCAGTTTTCAAAGACATCTTGACAAGGTGACCTCAAGTAGGCACCAAGACAAGATTTATCTTAACTAATAAGATTTATAGGCAGTGGGGTTTTTTTGTCTCCAAAAAGGGGTCACAATGTAGTTTTACCACCATTATAGAAAAGAAATAACAATCTTCAAAGCAGTTACTTAGAAACCAACATAAAAAGGCTTGGAGAGAAAAACAGGACTGTGAAAAGCTTCGTACAATAAATCTCTTGGCTGGGCTCACCAAAATTTCCGGAAAGAACCTGGCCAAAATTTCCCGAGCTGATCGAATCCCTGAAAAAGAATCTGACTGGTATAAAATATTTAATCATCTCGCTCTCCGTGGTAGCTCAAAAGAAAAAATTGTTTTTGCATCTGTCTGAGATTGAATCTGGTACAGAAGGGAACACAGATCCATGCACAAAGGGCTGCTTTCAACAAAGTGAGCAGGATCAGAATGAAAACTAAATTTTATTTACTTGATATTATCTATACACTTTTCCCAGTTGCAATATATGGCTGTGAAGGTTGGACCATAAGAAAAGCTGAGCGCCAAAGAATGGAGGCCTTTGAACTCTGGTGCTGGAGGAGACTCCTGCAAGTTTCTTGGACTGCAAGGCGATCAAACGGGTCAGTCCTAGAGGAGACTGCTCTTTAGAAGGCCAGATCCTGAAGATGAAACTCAAATACAAGGTCTAAATGAGGAAAACAGCTCCAAAATAATTGAATGAGCTGAAATATTCTCAAGGTTCAAATAGTTTGGCCACCTAATGAGAAGGAAGGACTCCCTGGAGAAGAGCCTCATGCTGGGGACGATGGAGGGGTAAAGAAGAAGGGGACTGCAGAGAATGTGATGGCTAGATGGAGTCACCGAAGCAGTTGGTGTGAGCTTAAATGGACTCCAGAGGATGGTGGAGGACAGGAAGGCCTGGAGGAACATTGTCCAAGCGGTCGCGATGGGTCAGACATGACTTTGCAAGTAACAACAACAATATGTACACTTATTATTTTTGCACTGCAGCTGTGTAGTTTTTCCTCTTCTGACAGTAAAACCATGACTTGGGTCCAAATGTTGGAAACTCTCTACGGGTAATCCAAAACCTTGGCAAATGACCCAGATGGTGCTTTTGTGACATTCGTTTGATGGACAGAGATGCAGATTCTGACTTCATCAGTAAATTAGGGAGCAACTTAAAAATGGGGTCCATTATTTGGCTATAGGTACTCGTTGAGTTAAGACCATAATGCCCATTACATTCATAACTTGTGATGATCATAAAATGGGTCACCCACACAATTGATCTGAGTTTACAAAAATTTTTGCAGAATCAAGCAAACATTACAGAACTAGGAATAGAAATTAATAGGATAGGATAGGATAGGGAAGAATAGAGAGAAGAATAGGAAAATAATTGAATTGAATTGAATTGAATTAGTGGTGGGCTGCTGCTGGTTCGGCCCAGATCAAGCAAACTGGTAGTAGCGGCGGTGGGAGTGCTCAAATCAGTAGTAAAAAATTACCAACCAACCTCAGAATAGAATAAGAGTAAGAGTAAGAGTCAGAATCAGAATAGAATAGAATTCTTTATTGGCCAAGTGTGATTGAACATGCAAGGAATTTGTCTTTGGTGCAGATGCTCTCAGTGTACATAAGGAGAATAAAACACATTCAAGAATAAGAATAGAATAGAATAGAATAGAATAGAATAGAATTCTTTATTGGCCAGATGTGATTGGATACACAAGGAATTTGTCTTTGGTGTAGATGCTTTCAGTATACATAAGAGAATAAAATACATTCATCATGAAGAATAGAATAGAATAGAATTCTTTATTGGCCAAGTGTGATTGGATACACAAGGAGTTTGTCTTTGGTGCATAGGCTCTCAGTGTACATAAAGAAAAACTAGAATAGAATAGAATAGAATAGAATAGAATAGAGTTCTTTATTGGCCAAGTGTGATTGGACACACGAGGAATTTGTCTTTGGTGCAAATGCTCTCAGTGAACATACAAACAACAGAGTGCTAGGTCATGGATCATAGTTACAAGAAGTAAACATAAGATACAGCAAATGCTAAATCATAGCCACCAATCAGAGAAGGTATTAGGGAAGGATAAAGTCAATACAGCCTACTACATAGGTAAATAGCTTTAGGCCTAAGACAGTGCTGTGAGAACCAGTCTGTGAACCAACAAAGATGAAGAAGCTTCTTGGATGAGAAGCGAAACCTCTTCAAAGAAAAACCAGAAGGTCCAGTTGCCTCTTGAAAAAGCACCTTTGGGACAATGTGAACCAATGGTTCTCTGTGGGCATGGTTGGGTCAAAAATGAAATGAAAAATACAGCTTCAGGCCACAAGTGGAACCAGAACTTCCATCGCTAAGCAATGCGGTAGTTAAATGAGTCGTCATGAGACTGCACCCCATGTTATAACCTTTTTGCCATGGTCATTAAGTGAATCCAGCTTTGCTGGTTGGAAGCAGGCTAAGAATGTTACAAAGGGTGATTATGTGACTCTGGGCCAATGCAACAGTTATAAATATGGGCTAGTCATCACATTATCTCTTTGCCGCAACCGTCTGATAAGTCGTTGTTTTCAGCAATGTCATAACTTCCAATGGTCTCTAATTGAATGGATGTAAGTCGAAGAGGACCTGCAACTGGCAAATAACATACTTTGGCTTAAGGGGAAAGAGTTGCATGAAAATCCAGAGCGAGATAAGCTACTTATGCTCTGGAGCCTTGTACAAGGGGTTGAATTTTTGTTAGTAAATTCAATTTTTCACAGTAGTTAATCCCACACTTGACCCTGAAACCTTAATAATTCCTTCCCCCCCCCACCCTACCCCTGCAAATTCTATTCAGACAGTGTTGCCTAGATAGTATTTCTCCTTATTTATATGACCGTCTGTGAAACTCTTGCTTTGCAAGAGGATTTTTTTTTCACCTTCAGAAATAACCTCTTCTGAAATCCCTAAAGCAAACACTGTTTTATTTTATTTTCTTGCCCGCATTAATTACTCTGAGCCTGGCCAGATGTTGGGCTTTGGAAAAGAGAGAGAGAGAAGGCCCAAACTAGAGCTTAAACAATTTGGCCCTCTTTCCTTCTCCATCCCTTCACACCATGAGGCAGCTTTCTATGCCAGATCTGACAATTACTGAATATATCTCCCAGAATTCCCTGTGAAAGTGAACTGGAGAATTCTGGGTATTTTAAAATTTAAAGTTTTTTTTTTTTTTTTTATAGATTTTATTGGTAAAAAGAAAATACAACATCCATAACTTGTAACAAAACAATACAACTACATTTCGAGATATTCCCATACTATCAAATCATTATAAACATCAAAGGTTAGGTATCTTTCCCTCCCTCTTTTCTTCCCTCCCCCCTTACTTCCTTCTCCCCTGCCTTCCCTCCTTTCTTTTCTCCTTTTCTCCTTTCCTTCCCCCTCCTTTCCCTCCCTCGCTCCCCCCCTCCTTCACACATACCTTCCCTCCTTCCCTGCCTCTTTCCCTCCTCCTTCCTTTTCTCTTAATCTCCCTCCTTTCCTCCCTCCTTCCCTCCTTCCTTTCAACTCTCCTTCTCTCTTTCTTTCCCTCCCTCTTTCCCTCTTTACTACCCTCTCTTCTTCCCTCCCTCCTTCCTCCCCCAGTTTCTTCTCTTTCTTCTCTCCTTCTTTCTTCCCACCTTCTTTCCCTTCTCTTCTTTCTCTTCCTCCTCTTTCTTCCCCCCTTCTTCTGCCTTTCCTATTCCTCTCCTTTCTCCTCTCCATCCAGACTTCCCTACTATCCTCCTTCCCTCCCTTCTAACCTTTGTTACATTTGCGTATTTTCCTCTGCTGAGGACAATCTGGTTCTCTTTCCCTTTCCTTGCTTGAAGAGGCAAGGATTATACGTCTTCTCGTCTCATCTAAAATGAAGTTTGATCACTAATTTCATGCAGGTAATTATAGCGAATTTCCTATCAGCTTTTTAAAGTTTTCCCAGCATTGTAGCGTGACAAAATTGCTCGCTGGTGGGTTCTCGCCCCTGATACATTTCTCCTTTCGTTTATCTCTCAGTTGTTGTATATTGTTCATTTGAGTTATTGGTTTAATCGTGATAGGTTAGTTAGCTATCTCTTTTTATGTCTAGGTCTTCACTGACTCATCAAGCCATTTGTATAGCTTCTCCCAGACTGTATAAAAGTCTGTGTCTTCTTTGTCATTAATTCGCATCGTCAGTCTGTTCATTTCTGCTAGTTCTAAAATTTTATTCATCACCATGGTGTTGGTGGGGGCATTTTCACTCTTCCAGCACTGTGCGTAAACAATCCTTGACGCTGTCAGAATATGGACTAGGAGGTATTGGTCAGATTTGCAAATTTTTTGATCTATTATTCCTAATAAGAAAGTTTCCGGCTTAAAGCATAGTTTAATTGACAGGATTCCATTCAGCCATCCTAGTATTTGCTTCCAATATGCTTTGGCTACCGGACACGTCCACCACATATGGTAGTACGTGCCCAGCACCGTTTTACATTTCCAGCATATGGCTGAAACTTTTGAAGACATTTTCGCCAGTCTTGTCGGTGGAAGATGCCAGCGGTAGAACATTTTATATATATTTTCTTTATAGGCCGTCGACTTTGTCAATTTTAGATTCCATTCCCAGACTCTTTCCCAGTCGTCTAGATCTATTGAGTGGCCGATGTTTTGGGCCCAGGTTACCATGACTTCTTTTACTCTTTCTGCTTCCGTTTTTCGAATCAGTAAGCAGTTGTATATTTTTGAAATTAATTTCTCATCTGGTCCAATTAAAATTTTATCTAATTCCTGGTTCTTGTTCTGGAAGCCAGGTTGTGCTAGATCGAATTTATGTTTGTTTTGAATTTGAAGATATGGCCACCAATCGATGTTTATTCCCTTATCAGCCAAATTTTCCCTGGGGTTTAGTTTGTTTTGGTCGTCTAGCAACTGTTGGTAGGTAACAATTTTATCCAAGTTTATCAAATTCGGGTATATCAGGGCTTCCGTCGGAGATATCCATTTAGGTAGTTGCGTATAGTATCTCCTTCTAATTTCGAGCCAGTCCTTAATCAATACCCCCCTTAAATGGTGACTACTAAAATAATTGTGGATTTTATTTCCCTCGCACCATAAGTAGTTGTGCCACCCGTATTGCAGGTCGTGGCCCTCTATTGTTAAGATTCTTTTATTAGCTAACACTACCCATTCTTTTATCCACATAGTTGTTGCTGCTTGATGATATGTTTTCCATTCCGGTAATCCCATTCCCCCTTGAGTTCTTTTATCCTGCAGGTGCATATATTTTATTCTGGGCTTTTTACCATTCCATATAAAGTTACGAATCATTTTGTCCAAATCATTATAAAATTTTTCCCCTAGCTTAACCGGTGCCGTTTGAAATAGGTAGAGGATTTTTGGGAGAACATTCATTTTAATTACTGCGACTCTTCCCATCAGTGATAGTTGTAGTTTTGACCAGGTTTTTAAGTCCTTTTGGGTATTCTGTAACAACTTATCATAGTTGTCTTCTTTTATGGAAGAGCACTTCGCAGACAGCCAGATCCCTAAATACTTAATTTTTTTAGTTACCTTTAATTCCATTGTTTCCTCTAGTTCTCCAATCTGGTTTTTGGGGAAATTTTTTATAATCATTTTTGTTTTTTCCTTGTTTATTTTTAAACCGGCCACACACCCAAAGTTCTCAATGTCCTTCATCAAATTCGGTCCTGAAAGTAAGGGGTCTTCCACGATAAAGACCATGTCATCCGCGAAGGCCTGTACTTTATATTGTTCTTTTTTTATGGTCAGGCCCCTAATTTCCTGATTTGATCTTATCCGATTTAAAAGGACCTCTAGAGACGTAATAAATAGTAGTGGGGAGAGCGGGCACCCTTGTCTAACACCCTTTCCAATTTGTATCCTCTCCGTTAGTTCCCCATTGACTATAATATTTGCAGATTGCCGTGAATATATAGATTCTATAATCTTAATAAATTTATCGCCAAATTTCATCATTTTTAGTTGAGTGATTAGAAAGTTCCAATCTAGGTTATCAAAGGCTTTCTGAGCGTCGACAAAGATTAATGCGAGTTGTTTCTCGGATCTTGTTTGATAGAATTCCAGGGTGTCCATTATTATTCTTGTATTGTTTCTAATATGTCTTTTTGGGAGAAAGCCGTTTTGATCCGAATGGATACTTTGATTTAATATTATTTTTAGTCTTTCCGCCAATATTGATACAAAGATTTTGTAATCTGCATTTAACAGGGATATGGGTCTATAATTTTGGACCTTGCTACTGTCCGCCTCTTCCTTTGGTATTAGGGTAATGTAGGCTTCCCCCCATGATTTTGGGACCCTACCATTTTGCAATGTATTATTACATAGTTCTAATAATTTGTCTTCTATGGTATTTTGAAGTTTTTTATATATTTCCGACGGGAGCCCATCCGGCCCAGGTGTTTTATTGTTTTTTTGTTTTTGAATGGCCTTTTTCAGTTCTTCTTGTGTAATTTCTTTATCGAGCATCTCTCTCATCTCCTCCGACAAGACTGGAAGCTTCTGCTTTATAAGGTATTTTCTAATGTCCTGTTCATTAATTTCGTCTTGTTTATATAGTTTCCTATAATAGTTCTGTACTATCTTTTTCTTTTCTCCTATTTCTTGTTTCAGATTCCCCTCCTCGTCATACAGTTGTTTAATAATTCTTTTGACCTTCTCCTTTCTTATTTTGTGGGCCAACCATCTCCCAGTTTTATTTGCATGTTCAAAATAATTCTGCTTCATTTTCTTAATGTTTTGTGCTATTTCCTCTTGGGAGATCAAATTTATTTGGTGTTTAATTAACTCTCCTTTTTCCCTGTGTCTACTATTTTCTGGCTCTTTCTGGGTCAGCAGTTCCGTCTCTCTTAGTTCTTTGTTCAGTGTATTAAGTTTTTCCCTGTGCATTTTGTTTCTTCTTATTATATAGGCTATGGAAATTCCCCTCACAACTGCCTTCATCGTGTCCCAAACATTTTGTATTGAGGTCTGCTCTTTACCGTTTTCTTTAAAGAAGTAGCCCAGTTCCTTTTCTATTTGTTGTACAAATTGTTTCTCTTGTAGTATGTTCTGGTTTAATGTCCACCTAGCTTTTATCCTTGCCTTCCCTTTCCATTGCCATAAGACTGGGTGATGATCGGCCCACTTGTTGGTTATTATTTCAATATTTACAGTATCCATGAGTAGCTCCGAGTTTGACCAAACCATGTCGATACGGGACCATGAATTATGTGGATGGGAGTAAAACGTGTACTGTTGCATCTTGTCATTCATTGCTCGCCAGACATCATAAAGATCTAAATCCTTCACCATATTTACATAGGCAGACGGTAGTTTCCTTCTTGTGCTTTTCTTGTGGGTACCCTTATAGTCCATCTTACCATCTGCTATAGCGTTGAAATCCCCTAGAATACATATATTTTGCCACTCTATTTCATTTATCCTCTTATATAGATTAATATAAAATCTCTCTTGTTTTTGATTTGGGGCATAGATTCCAACTAGTAAAATTTTTTTCCCACCATTAATTATCTCCACCATTAATACCCTACCATCTTTGTCTGCATATATTAATTTGGGGTTCAACCATTCTTTTATATACATCACAATTCCTCTTTTTCTGGTTTGTGCTGACGAGCAGAATGTTTTACCTAGTTTTGGACAGACCAACAGGTTGTTGTATTTTTCTTTAATGTGGGTTTCCTGAAGACAGATTACATCTAACTTTTGTTTCACTAGATCCAACAGTACTCGTTTTCTTTTGGAAGTTATGTTAAGACCATTTACATTAGCTGATAGTACATTCGTTTCCCATTCTTCAATTCCCTTACACGTTATTCGCTTTGAGGGCACCTTTGGATCGAGTCTCGATGGGTGACCTTGCTCTCGAATCTTCTCTGCCATATCTCTCTCGTTCTCTGGCCTCTCCTGGCCCCCGCCCCTCTGGTTGAGTTTCAATTATAGTGTCCCCCTGTCTTAAAAGTCCTTCTTTATTAAATCTCTCATCGTCTGCTAGTAAAAGTTCCTGGAATTCTTGAGCTTTCGCCAAGGTATCTATTCGGTATTTCTTTTCCCTCCATGTTATCAACATTCCTTCTGGAAGGAGCCATCTGAACTGAATTCTGTCTCTGTTTAAACGTGTGGAGAGGAAGTTGTATTTCCTTCTCTTCTCTCTGACTCTCCGTGGAGTCTGTTTTAAGATGAGAATTTCTTTACCTTTGTATGTTAGAGAGTCCCCTCTTATTGTACTTAGAATGTCCTCTCTCAGCTGTCTTCTCAACACCCTCACATGGATCTCCCTCGGAAGCCGGTGGCGTTTTGCGAAGCCTGTATTGACTCTATAGGCTTCGTCCAGATCATTAATAACCTCTTTTTTCGGCCTGCCGAGGACTAATCCCAGGATTTCTCCAATCAGCTCCCGGAGGTTTTCATCTTTTGCTTCCTCCACGTTTTGTAGTCTTAAATAATATGCTGATCGCTCTAATTCTAGCTGGAGGATGGCCTCCTCCAGGCTTGAGTTTATAGATTCCAGATTGTCCTCCACTTTGTCTATCCTTTTTTCCGCTATTTCCGTTCTCCCCTTAACATTTTGAATTTCCTGCTCATTTTTCAGCAGCGCTGTTTGTATTACTCCTATACGTTCCTCAATTTTTCCCATATTGTTTCTTACTTCACGCATTTCATTCTTTACTCCCTCCAGGCCTTTGGCGACACTTTCCCCCATCTTCAATATTGTCTCTTGTAGGGAGTCCATTGTTACTTCCTGGGTTGGGGCTGCCTTATCTCCCGTTTGCCTGCCCTCAGGGGACTTTTCCCTCACCGGGGTAGATAGGGGAGTTTGCTTTTTACTCCCTTTAATTAAGGTTACTGTTTTCGTTGCCATTTGCTTTAATTCAGCTCTTCCCCTATAAGGTGTAAGTCTAGTACCTTCTGAGTGCTGCTTAAGTAGTTATACAAAGCCCGGGGTACATACAGGGTAATTAAGCTGGAGCAGGGCTGTGAAATATAGGCTCAGTTAATTCTATAGTATCTGGGAGAGTCAGGAAGAGAAACGTTTCAGCGTGATATGACAGGGTGCAGGAGAGGCCAGAAAGTATTTAGAACTCACCCATCAAACTCTTCCTGTTGTCAGTGTAGTGTTTTCCTTCTGCTGTCTCTGGCTGTAATATGACACCGGGTACTTCAAACCCTTGTGATTAAACTTCTTTCCTTTTTCCCAGGCAGGCAAATCCAGCTTCTCTTCTTCGTCTCGTCCTCTGTTAATCCTCAAATTTAACTAGTCCAAAGCCTGTCTTCTTCTATTCACAACGTCAATCAGCTTTCACAAAAGTTCACTGTTTGTATTTAATAGCCGCTGCAGATAAATGCGCCCACACACGTATCTGTATTTATTGCAGTAAAGTTGTTTATCTTTTAGGTTTAGGCTTTTAAGTCAGATCTTGTGATTACCGTCATTTGGTCCGCTATATATTCCCTGCAGCTGTCTCTCCCTTCCTTATTAGTGGCTGGCAGTCACGCCTTCTGGTCGGCCATTAATCAGCCGACCTCTTTTGCACGAACTCTGAGGGAGCCTCTTGCTTCGTGGGAGGAGATCGCCTTTCACCCTCCACTGCACAGAGGTTTCCCCTCTCCAAAGGTCCTCGCACCTCGAAGGGACCTTGCCTATTACGGCCACGCTCGTGGAAAGACCGGGCGAACCGAACAGAGAGTCTGTCAGCAGCCCGTTCCAGCGTGACGCCAGACCGGAAGTCTCATCTAAAATTTAAAGTTAATACATCTAGGGGACACCAAGTAAGGGAAGAAAACACAGATGGTCCTCAATTTACGACCACAATTGAGCCCCAATTTCTGTTGCTAAGCAAAACAGTTAGCTGAGTTTTGCTCCATGAGCCAAGATGGCTCAGTGGTTAGAGTGCAGTACTGCAGGCTACTTCAGCTGACTGCTTGCTGCAGTTCGGCAGATCAAATCTCACCAGGCTCAAGGTTGACTCAGCCTTCCATCCTTCCGAGGTGGGTAAAATGAGACCCCAGATTGTTGGGGGCAAGAGGCTGACTCTGTAAACTGCTTAGAGAAGGCTGTAAAAGCACTGTGAAGCAGTGTATAAGTCTATTGCTATTGCTATTTTGCAACCTTTCATGCCACAGTTATTAAGTGAATCACTACAATTGTTAAGTTAGAAACACGGTTGAATCTGGCTTCCCCGTTGACTTTGCTTGTTAGAAGTTCGGAAAAAGTGATCGTGTGACCCTAGGATACTGCAACCGGCATAAACACGAGCTAATTGGCAAGGTCCAAATTTTGATCCCATGAGCACAGGCATGCTGCAATGGTCATAAGTATGAAAGGCAATGATAAGTGCCTTTTTTTCCAGTGCCTTTGCAACTTTGAATTGTCACTAAATGAATAGTTGTACATTGTAGATCAATGAGTAAAAGAGTACATTCATAAGATTGTGTTGAATTTATGTTTTACTGATAAAGAAAGCGAGACTAATATAGGTCTATTTCAAATTATTTAGGTCTCATCAGCTAGCCATACCCTTCTAGGATTTGAACCCGGGCTACTTGCATATTAGGTAGATGTATTAACCTCTAAGCCACGGGCTCTCCCCACTTTGTCGGCTACACCAGGGGAAAGATTAAGTGTTTTTTGTCTGGTCTACCCAATTATGGAATGACACATACTGCTTTCTTTTTCGCCTTTCAGCCCCAACCAGGAGCCTTCACAGGCAGTCGCTTTTCCAACAAAACTATTTTTGTGTCGAATTTATGTTTCACCGACAAAGAAATAAAGGGAGACTAGTATAGATCTCTTTCCAGCTATTTAGCTCTCATCAGCTAACCATAGCCTTCTGGGATTCGAACCCAGGCTCCTTGCATATTAGGTAGATATATTCACCTCTAAGCCATTCATAACATGGCTTCAAACGATTAAAAAGGCACCGATACCATGTTAATCTGCATGAGAGAAGAAAGGTTGCGGATGATAGGAAAAATAAATGCTTAATCCCAGCTTTTACATCCTGCTTTTGGGGGGCAGCCATCAGCCATTTTTTCTTGAACTACTTATAAATAAATCAACTGTGGCAAAAGAAAAGCATCTGGACAAAGCTTTAAGCTTAGCTATTGTAAATCGGTGGTAAGAGGAGCTCAGAAAGTCCTACTTTTGCCCCAGGACAGAAATCAATGCATGTATAAATTTGATAAACACTACAAACTACTACTTTAGTAAGACCCAAGTAGATTTGTAACTTTATCTGTGAATGGTGCATAATTGACTCTGCTCCCTGTGTCAGCTTTTTTTATATCTGACATTGATGGATTGACTTTCTGGTAAAGGAAATAAACACCGAAGGAATCGTAGAAGATGGGATGAAGCTTCGGCTCTCAGTGAAGGAGAGCCCTCGGATTCTTTTGCATTAAGCCCCCCTCCGAGAATATTGCATCCAGTTTTGCTCACCACAGTGTAAAAAAGATGTTGAGACTCTAGAAAAGAGTTCAGAGAAGATCAAATAAGATGATTAGGGGACTGGAGGCTAAGCATATGAAGAACGGTTCCATGAATTGGGTATGCCTACTTTAATGGAAAAAAAGGACCAGGGGTGTGATGATAGGAGGGTTCCAATATCTAAGGGGCTGCCACAAAGAAGTGGGAGTCAACCTATTCTCCAAAGCACCTGAAGACAAAACAGGAAGCAGTGGATGGAAACCAAGCAAGGAGAGAAGCAATCTAGAACTAAGGAGAAATTTCCTGACATTGAGAACGATCAGTGGAATGGTTTGCCTTCAGAAGATATGGGTGCTCTAACACTGGAGGTTTTCAAGAAGAAACTGGACAGCCATTTATCTGAAATGGTATAAGATTTCCAGCATGATCAGGGGGTTGGACTAGAAGACCTCCTAGGACCCTTCCAATCCTGCTATTCTGTTGTGTTTTTTTCACGTGCCCTTGTAACCTTGAATGGTTGTAAGTCAAGAACTACCTGTAAAGCCATTAAAAGGTAAAGGTTCCCCTCGCACATATGTGCTAGTTGTTCCCAACTCTAGGAGGCGGTGCTCATCTCCGTTTCAAAGCCAAAGAGCCAGCACTGTCTGAAGACATTTCTGTGGTCATGTGGCTGGCATGACTAAATGCCAAAAGCGCACAGAACGTTGTTCCCTTCCCACCAAAGGTGTTTGCCTATTTTTCTACTTGCATTTTTTACCTGCTTTCGAGCTGCTAGGTTGGCAGAAGCTGGGACTAGTAACGGGAGCTCGTTCCATTACACAGCGGTAGGGATTTGAACCGCCGAACTGCCGACTTTCTGATTGACAAGCAAGTGAGCTACTGTAGGAGTCTCATCCCTGCTAGCAAAATGCTTCTTGTTGTGAGTGTTGATGATGTAGTTTTGCTGGACAGGAAGGCAGAAGCTTCTTCCAGAAAACCTAATATATTGCTGCCTAACCTTACTGATGTTTATTTTTCCTGCCCTTCAGAGGTCTGGATATGGTTGGTGTCAGCAGCTAAGAAGGGTCAGTACTTGGGTGGCGAAGCACCTGGAAAGTTGTGGGTGGAAACACCACTCTGGAAGAAAGCTAAAGCCAACTATTTACATAACGCTGTCCAGAAAACTGCATGGATGCAATCACTAAGAATCAACTTCTATTTAAGAATGTCTTTACCTTGTGTGGCCTTTTGGACTAAACTACCTAAGGTTTTAGCATGCTGCTAAAAACACAGGGGGAAACACACGTACAACCACATTGAGCCTCTTGTAGCAAAATTACTTTATTGAACATAAAAGCAATAAATGGTTGAGAAGTAATGAGAACCCAAAGAAGGAGGGGATTAAGGAGAAACCTGACTTGGTCTGAACCACAAGCAAACGTAGCTTGATGAGTAATTTCCATGCATTGGAAGGAGACCAGGGAGAGAAGGGGCATCTTTCTTCCAAATTTTTCAACCATATTGGCGGCAGTGGTGGTATTCAGCCAGTTCGGACCAGGTAGTGGCGACCTGTGGGTGGATGCACCCACCCATCCTGGCACTATGCCGTCATATTTAGCCACGTTTTCTAAGCCACATGCATGTGTGCAAGTTGCATGCATGAGCAAAGCACATGCATGAAAGGCCGCACGCATGTGCGGAAGGCGGCGCGCAAGCCAAGCGACCATGCATGCGCACTCACATTTTTGATGCGCGGCAAACCGGTGGTAAAATTATGTGTAACCCACCTCTAGTTGGTGGAAACCTGATTTATTATTTATCCATTGACTTACTGAGGCCTTCCTTGGAAGAAGTGGACTGAGACTGGAATCTCAAGCTTTTGAGAGCAGGAAAATCCTTCGTTTTGCATCATTTTATTTTTTTAAAAAAAGGTGGGGAGGGAAGGCTTGGCCACTAATTCTCCTCTAATCTCATAAGGATGCATATTTTTCCTCCTCCCTTTCCCTGCCAGCTGGGCCCAGGCCTGTGAAGGGAAAACAGAAACATTCGCTTCCTCTAACAGTGTCAGTGACCTCCTAAGTAACTGTCTTTCCAGGAAATCCAGTTTGCTGATTACTTGGAAATATTTTTCCCACCCACAATTTTTGGAGAACTGCTTGTGCCAAAAAACAGAATGGACTCATGAAAGTTTTTATGCATTCATGCATACATACATACGTACCTCCCTCTGTGTCTCCAAGGGGTCTATTTATCTTCCTTTAGAAAGCACGCACTAGTTTTGGCAGATGTTTGCAGTAGCCGAATAGTAACCAGGTCAAAATCCTTATGCATTTTGTTGTTGTTGTTAGTTGCAAAGTTGTGTCTGACCCATCGTGACCCTGTGGACCACGTTCCTCCAGGCCTTCCTGTCCTCTACCATCCTCCAGAGTCCGTTGAAGCTCATGACTGCTGCTTCAGTGACTCTATCCAGCCACCTCATTCTCTGTTGTCTCCTTCTTCTTTTGCCCTCCATCATTCCCAGCATGAGGCTCTTCTCCAGGGAGTCCTTCCTTCTCATTTGGTGGCCAAAGTATTTGAGTTTCATCTTCAGGTTCTGGCCTTCTAGAGAGCAGTCAGGGTTATACACCTATAGAATTTATCTTGATTCAAAGTGATGTAAGCCAACAGGTAAAGCTTTGTGTAGACAGGGAGAAAGTGTTTGGGATGGGGAAATTTCCTAAGCTAGATAAAGGGGTCTCATTGAAATTTGACAAGGCTACTCTCTCCCTGAACTGCCAGTATCTTAGTTTGGTCTCCCGAATTTGTCAGTCTGTTGAAGGCCAGAGAACAACTGCACCCTTTGTCCACGTTGATTCTGATCCATCTAGAACAGGGCTGTCTAAAATTTGAGGCTTGTGGACTTCTACTCCCAGAATTCCTCAGCCAGCATACTGAGTATTTCTGGGAGTTGAAGTCCATATGTCTTAAAATTGCTAAGTTTGAAGAGTCCTAATCTAGAAAGAGGGGACCTGTCACTGTAATGTGCTGAAGATGTGCCTTTTCTTTGAAGTCAACCTTGAAACTTCAGCTGAGGCAGAACCAGGGGTGAAATTCAGCCGGTTCTGACCGTTTCTGAAGAACCGATAGCAGAAATTTTGAATAGTTTGGAGAACTGGAAAATACCACCTCTGGCTGGCCCCAGAGTGGGGAGGGAATGCGGATTTTGCAGTATCCTTCCCATGGAGTGGGGAGGGAATGGGGATTTTGCAGTATCCTTCCCTTGGAGTGGGGAGGGAATGGGGATTTTGCAGTATCCTTCCCATGGAGTGGGCAGAGAATGGGGATTTTGCAGTATCCTCCCCCCAGGAGTGGGGAGAGAATGGGAATTTTGCAGTATCCTTCCCCTGCCACGCCCACCAAGCCACACCCACAAAACCACTGTTGTAAAACAAATTGGGCAGAACTGAAACACTGTCAGTTCATGGAACCAGCTCCTATGAAATCACTCATATCTGTTGGAATTGCATTTTCAAGGCTAACAAAATACCAAAATGGCTTAGAACCAGGTATTGTGAAGAATTGCTTGAAGCCCAATAAGCCAATCTGTGTTTTAATACCAGCTGAAAATTGGGTGCTTGCTGGTTTCCATGTTGCCCAATCTGTTGACAGTGGGAAGTAAAGCTCCTGTTGGGAATATAATCTAATGGTTGGGTTGGCAATATATAAATCATGTAACAATGCTATGTCTGTTTCTTTAAATCATACTGTAAAATATGATTGATTGCTGTTTCCTCAATCGGCCATAAGAGGGAGCCAGAATGACTGTTACTCTCTTTGTTAGATGCTGGGCTGATCTGACCTGAGTGTTTTGGAAGCTGGCTGTTAGAAAGTGCCATGAGCTATTGTAAGTTTTGCAACTGCTAGCAAACTTTGAGTACCAGACTGTTTGTATGATTATGGACTGTTATTTAGATTATCCCTTAACTGAAAGACATTGATGACTGACTGTCTTATCCATGTATGACTTGGACTGTTTGATGGACTCTGATACTGCTATTTCCACAAATGTAAAAGCCTATTTAAACTGCAGTGTCTCTGTATGGTGGTTTGTGTGTTCTCCAACACAACTCTTCTCTAAATGCACTCGCTCTCCCAACGGGGAGCTTACCTAACAGCTCCTTCAGCAGTTGTTCTTACTTTGTGCTTTCCCTTCCCAATGAGAGTTTATCCAATCTGCAACATTTAAACTCTAGCTGTTTTCAGCTGAGCATGGAGCATATTAAAATATTGTCGGAATCTGGATTGATTTGCAGCTCTTTTATGATTGAGATGATTTTATTCTCCTCTTGGGTGATTTGTATTCTGTAACCCAACTGGGAAAGGCTTGAGTTCTAGAAATATAGTTAAGAAATGGATTAACTAAAAGCATTCTTACTGAGAGAGAATGAGAGGAATCTAAACTCCGGGGCTTAGTTTAAATTTGATTCTTTCACTATGGAGCAGAAAAGAACTACATATACCTATGGTTTTCATCCTAAAAAGGTAAAGGTAAAGGTTCCCCTGCATATATGTGCTAGTTGTTTCCGGCTCTAGGGGCGGTGCTCAACTCCAGTTCTAAGCTGAAGAGCCAGTACTGTCCGGAGACGTTTCCATGGTCATTTGGTCGGCATGACTAAACGCCGAAGGCACATGTAAATGCTGTTATCTTCCCACCAAAGGTCGTCTCTGTTTTTCTACTTGCATTTTTACATGCTTTCGAACTGCTAGGTTGGCAGAAGCTGGGACAAGTAACAGGAGCTCACTCTGTTACGTGATGCTAGGGATTCGAACCACTGAACTACTGACCTTCTGATCGACAAGCTCAGTGTCTTAGTGTCTTAGCCACTGAGCCACCGCGTCCCTTACGCTGCGTCCCTTCTCATCCTAGAGACCTATTAATCTTTATTAGTTGTTAGGACAATCGGAAACCACCACATCCAGAGGTTTAATTTTGAAGGACTGTTGCAAAAAGGGATGAATGGTGGAGACAGATGTGTATGAGTTTCCAAGGAGCATATGATTGGCTGTTGAGATAAGTAGGTTGCTCTGATTATAGGATGGTTTGATTCAGTGGTATGTTGCAGGCGGTACGGCCTGGTACGGGCATACCAGTGCCTGCTCAGGTACCATTCCAGTTTGGTGCTCCAGAGGGCCCACCTGAGCTCCTTATCTGTATTTGAGCTCTTTGGCACTTACACGCACAGAGCACATGGCCCCTGCGTGATGCTCTGCCGAGCACCTGGACCTTTGCGGAGGCTCACAGAAGCATCACTGTACCGGTTGCAATGGGATCCAGAACCCACCACTGATTTGATCCAAATCATGAGGTTCTCTTTAGGTATTATCTCAGTATCAAACCTGATACTGATTTTAATTATTCTGCCTTGAATAATTGTTTTGAAATAGAGGCAGTCTTTGACTTATGACCAATTGGGTAATAATGGGTAATTGGGACCAAAATACTCATGGCTAAGTAAGGTAGTTATTAAGCGAGTCAGGTCTCATCTTATCTTTTTTGCTACCATAGTTAATGCCATGCAGTCATTAAGTGAAGTCCGGCTTCTCCCATTGATTTTGCTGGTTGGAAACCATTAGTGAAGGTTGCACATGGCAATTACATGACCCAGGAATGCTGAAGTTATTATACTATATGTACATATCAGTTGTCAAGTGTCCAAAGTTGGATCATGCCACTTTGGGGAGGATCAGTTGTAAGCCCATTTTTTCACTGCTGTTATAACTTTGAACGTTTGCTAAAGGGAGGGTTGTGAGAATCGCCTATATTCTGAGTTTTGTTTTTAGTTCATACCAGCATACTTAGCAGATGCAAAACAATAACAATAAATAGTCAAGGCAGTAGGAAGTGAATCAGTGTGTTGTTCTCATATACTCTTAATTTTATTTTGTCAAATGTTTTCAATCTACAGAGAAGTCTCAGAGATTTAGTAGGAAAACAGTCTGAATAAGATAGGATTCCAATTTTATTGGAAGCATTTTATTTTTGTAGCCTACAATCTACAGCTAGCTAGTTAATGTACGGAGAGCAGAAGATATTTCTTACACCCACTTGTTAAATGCTAATTTGTGAATTTAAATTCATTTCATCCAGAATTCAACAGCAAGACAGCATCATTGTTTCTCTGGGTTTGTGTGTGCATATTTGGATTCCTTCTGTCCCTCTGCCCATCAATTAACTCTATCCTTGAACACAGCGATGCCCAGATGCTGTCTGAAAAAAATCAGATACCTGCTAAGTGCCAGTTACCTCTTTCTTTTGCAGATGATGAAATTTGCTTGGGATAACTACAAGCAGTTCGCTCTGGGGAAAAACGAACTGAGACCTCTCACGAGAAATGGACACATCGGGAACATGTTTGGTGAGTTGAACTTTAATGTTGCTGAAATCAACCCAGTGCCTGGTCTAGTTCCTAAATGCTTAGCAACAGGCAGTCAGACTAGGATACATATTTTGAAGTGTGACTAAGTGCATGGTGGACTCATACTCCCCACCTTCAGAACAGCTATATAAATATAAGACAACTGGCAAAGCAGCTAGTTTTACCAAGTCACAACACAACTTGGTTCTATGGACCATCGGTTGGTCCTTCGAATAGGTTTGAAACTGCCCCCCACAACCCAATGTACTTCAGCTGAATGGTACTATCACATTCTCAGTCTTCAAGGCTTCTGGGGTGGCAGTAGAAAATCTAGGTACTCAAAACTGACCTACGTCATTGGAAGGAACGTAAACTATATATAACAGGAAGAGAATAAGAATGCAGTGCTTTCAACTGCTTTGAAACTCATCGAATTTGATACTCAACGCATTTTGATGAGAAGATTTTGTCCTGGTACTCATTGTTTGTTTAGTATTCAACGCATCAGCTAGAACTTGTCAGTGTTGGCTGCTTGTGACTCACTACATTATTCCTTATGAGAAAAAACTGTTTGGTGTTCATCATTTTTGGTACTCATCGCATCTCCTGGAACCAATTATGATGAGTATCGAGGTACCACTATAGATGAAAACTATAGCAGAAAGATGGGAGATGTATCAATGAAGATTCTCAGTCATCATTGAGTCAAGGCAACTGGCCTTCTTTTCTTCTTCGTTTGAAACATTTTGTTGCTTGGCCAAGTAACTTCTTCACTGTGAGCAAGTTGGTTAGGGGGACCCCATATAGATCCTCCAGGGAGGTTAGATGAGAAATAAAACCTCCCTGGAGGATATATATAAGAAATTCCTACTAGAATCCTTACTTCCTCTTCTGCCATTTCAGTAGTTTAAAGTACTGGGAATCTTAGGGAGCTGAAGGCTAGTTTGGGTGCTTGAGGTTAGGTAGCAAAGAGATTGCATCTCAGTCGTTTCATTTATACCTTGATAGGCTGCTGCTCATCCCACCTCTAAAATTTCAGATAATAAAACCCGCATCAAATGAGAGGCAGCGAGTTAATAAAAAAAAAAATCAAATGGCACAGCCGTACTTGACTCTAAACAGTTTTGAATGAAATAGATTAAGTGCAGCTCTTACAGTCAGGTTTCTAGCCAGTCTGCACCAGGAGATGAGCTAGAATAGAGAGGTTCAGAGATTGGAATCAGTGGGTGGTATTACTCCCCCCACCCACCCACCCCAACTACTAAGCCCCCAGCCCCATTACATAAAGCTTCCCAAGCCCTCTCAATTCAGATGCAATTTGCCTGATTTAAAAGCGACTATTGACGGGGAAATTTAAGCCCAAAGCTGCTTTTGTCCAGTACTAGCTGCTGTTATGGAAAGCGGGCGGTGACTTTTGCGAAATACCGACTACGTGGATCGATATGCAAAGCTTTGCACTCTCGGTGCCGGTTGGTTTGCGTAATTTCCCCTTAGCAGGCTGCCGTGTTTTGGATAACTCAAATTCTTAACCCTGCTTAGAGCTAGCAAGCTTCCTCCCTCGATAAGCCTCGCTTCTGTTCCTTTGTCAGCGTAGCTTCTTGCCAGTTTTTAATTTAAACATTCAGTATTATGCCTGATCTAAACAGGCAAGACTGAAAACATCGCAGTTGTGCCAATCTGGACACAGTTATTTAAGCAGGGTTTTGGACCGATGCCGTATGGCAAAACCTGATGATTGCTAACAGCATCGCTGGGCCGCCATATGTAGCTGGATCCCTGCCTGTTACGTCTAATTAAAGCTGGATAGACAGTCTTGTAAGTTTATCAGCTGATATGACAATTGGTTGCCTTGAAGCTGAGTTGTTCTTATGAAACCTGTAGCATCTCTCTGAGTAAACCCACCATAAAATTATTGGGCCAGCTGCAGGCCTGTTGTGACTCTTTTGTGACAGGCAGGAAATAACAAAGCAATTGGTATTTGTGTGTGTGATGATAGCGATGCATCTTGTGTTGCCTGAATTGCCATGATGGATAATCAGGTCTTTGGAGATAGCATTGTCTGCAGCTCATTTTCTTAGAGCTTTTGAGGAGCATTTGTTACTGCTGTCTATATGATCTTGTCGATCAGAAAATCCGGCGGTTCAAACCCCTAGTGCTGCGTAACGGACTAAGCTCCTGTTACGTGTCCTAGCTTCTGCCATCCTAGCAGTTTAAAAGCATGTAAAAATGCAAGTAGAAAAATAGGAACTACCTTTGGTGGGAAGGTAACAGTGCTCCCAGCGCCTTTGATGTTTAGTCATGCCAGCCACAGAACCATCAAGACACCTTCAGACAGTGCCGGCTCTTCGGCTTAGAAATGGAGATGAGCACTGCACCCTAGAGTCAGGAACGACTAGCACATATGTGCAAGGGGAACCTTTACCCTTACCTTTTTATGATTTTAATGGGTTCTTTGGAAGACTTGGCTGGCCTTCTTTTTTCTTTTTCTTTTCTTCTTTTGAGAGAGAGAGCTGATGAGGGCTAAATAGCTTGAAATACATCTAACTAGTCTCCCTTTATTTATTTATCAGCACAAATGCAACACACACAGACATGTTTTCGTAGATTTTCATGGGTACAGGTATGCAGATCTTGGCGTATTTGGGTCTTTTCCCATGTAAGATTGAGAGTATCTGGGCAACGTTTCGACAAGGTCCCACTTGCCATCTTCAGGCTGGTGCCTTCAGCTTCATGCTTGTGCAAGCAAAGTGTGATCGGAGCTGCCGTCTTTCTATAAATATTGGTGTGTGTGTGGAGTTCTGGCTTTGTTGCTGTAAGCGGGTTGGTTGGCTGTGTTGTTACATCTTGATTAGTTGATGGAGTTGATGTATGCAGATTAGTCGGCTGTTTCATAACATCCTGTGTGACTGAGGTACTAGCTGTGTGCCCATTAGTCTTTTGTGTTGTAACGACCTGGGTAATGGGCTGTGTGATGACATCCTGAGCTCTAGTGTAGTGATATCATGAGTCCTGTGCTGCAACATCCTGGGAGGTTGGCTGTGTTGTAACATCCTGAGCCTTTGCGTTGTAACCTCCTGAGTTCTGTGATGTAATGTCCTGAGCAGATATGTATGTATGTATGTATGTATGTATGTATGTATGTATGTATGTATGTATGTATGTAGTGTTGCAACCCCTGGTATGCCCAAATATGGGAGGAAGCTTACTGCTTCCATTCTCTGTCCATTGGCTCGTCACAAGAGACCATCCAGACAGAAACCCAATATTTTTACTGTTGCCCTTGTTACATTTGTGTTGTATTTGTGCTGATAAATAACACATCTGCCTAAGATGTAATACAGCACAGGTTCTAATCCCAGTAAGGGTATGGCTAGCTGATGAGAGCTAAATAGCTTGAAATAGATCTATACTAGTCTACCTTTATTTATTTATCAGCACAAATACAACACACACACACACACACACACACACACACACACACACACACACACACACACACATATATATATATATATATATATATATATATATATATATATATATATATATATATATATATATATATATGCTGGTGGGCGCATCACAATTTGTATGCAGAAGACATTCATTTCTGTGTGGCTTAGTAAATAGAGCCAGGAGCGATGCAATCCCTTTGCAAACATCAGTTAGATGAGATGGTTTAGAAGTCAAATGGGTGTTGTTGTTTTTTTTAACCAATCTTATGCAAATATATTGCTAGGTGTGTTTCAGAATGCCATTTTTAATCCTGAAATCTCTGATAGCTACATCTTGCCACATTCTGACATTGACTCTTTTGAGCTCCTGCATTTCCTGGCATGAGTCCACTCTACCTGCTGAACTGATTGTCTAAGTGCTCTTTTTGCTGTTGACTTCTGATTCCGACATTAGATAAGGTGGGACGAGAAGAAGGTGGGTGGGGCCCACATTTGACAAATAAATAAATGGAACATTCTTTGTGGCTGCTGTTGTCATGGCACAAGTCATGCTCCATCTGATTTCCATACTCACACACTGTTGGTCGTTCTTGTTATATTTGTTTTGGCAATGTTTAAGTTTTGTGTTACCCCTTTTTACTGGAACTTTTTCTATTTTATACTTCCGTTGAAGATTGGGAAGCTTAGATTTGAACATTAATACCACAGGACCAGGGATGGGCTTCAAAAATTTTAGCAGGGGGTTCTCTGCCCAGTTGCTGGGTGGGTGTGGCCATGGTGGGCATGGCATAGTCAGCCTCCTACATCACAACGGGCGGGGGGAGGCATTTTTTTCTCTCCCCAGGCTGGCAATCGGCAAAATTAGCCTGCAATACATATTCTAACCATTTTGCCACCATGGCTCTTAGATGGATGGGTGCATACATTCATGTTGTATGGGTAGATAGATGATGGAAGGATAGATAGGTGGACAGATGGATGTCAGGGTTCCAAGTAACACCCCCAATGAAAGAAGACTCTGAGGTTTGAGGTTCCTCAAAGTTCCATTTTATTAGAGATGTCGTATTGGCACATCTGGGAGAATCTGAATCTGAAAGTTTCCAGGTTTTCCCCATCCAAGTCAAAGTTCAATTCCCTTTCCAGCACCCACATGTCTATCACATGTCCCAATCAGGCACCATCCCAACTGGAGATGCCTCTCAGTCACGCCACTCCAGGTGCAGGGCAAGATGTCCTTGGCTCTCTGACAAAGGAATGTTATTTTGACTGTATCTACCCCACTCCATATATTTCCCCCGACCAATTTCCCACAGCAGTAAATGTGGCAGGTTTCAGTTTCAGTTTCAGTTTCAGTTTAATAAAATTTGTATGCCGCCTACTCCCATTGGGACTCTGGGCGGCTCACAAGCAAGACAAAAGCATTTTAAAAATTTAAGAAAAAATACAATTATTAAAATTAATACACCATCCATTCAGTCAAGTGGGGCTGGATATTAATCAACAGCCCCAGGCCTGCCGGAACAGCCAGGTCTTGGTCGCTTTACGGAAGGCCGGGAGAGTGGTAAGGGTCCGGATCTCTACGGGTAGATCGTTCCACAGGGCCGGTGCAGCTACAGAGAAGGCCCTCCCTCGGGGGGTCGCCAGCCGGCATTGTCCGGTCGACAGCACCCGGAGGAGGCCCAACCTGTGCGATCTTATTGGTCGTTGGGAGGTGAATGGCAGGAGGCGGTCTCTCAGGAAGCCAGGTCCTATACCATGTAGGTCTGAAGGCCCAATGCAAAAGATGGCTTCCAGGCCTGATGGATGGACATCGGTAGATGGATGAATAGATGATGGATGGAGGACCAGATAGATACCTTATTTCAGTTAGTACATTGTGAATGTCTTGAGATAGGTTTGCTGAGCAGACGTTCTCTTCTTCACTGTTGATGTGAACTATTGCTTTTGGACAACTTGATTCTCTTGCTGCAGATGCCTGACCAAATGTTTCCTGGCACACAACCCTTTGTATTTTTTTTTCAGATTGCTTTTTTCTTGGCACCCAAATTCAGCCTTCAGCACTGGCTCATTAATAGAGCAGAAAGAAGTAATAGTCCCACATCCCATTGTTGGCAGTTAAATTCCTCCCCCCCCTCCCCCATCAACAGAAAGCAACTTCCCCTAGAGCATCTTGGAGCCTGTGCAAATTTAGGCACTTGTTTCTTCGAGGAAATCCTACTAAAGGCATCTCCTTGCCTTCCCCCCAGTGCCTCGATCTTCCCATGGTAGCCCATTGGCTACTTTATCCCAGTAGGAAGCAACCAGAGAGATTAAGGAACAGGGCTGCAAGCAGTGGGATTAGCTAGAGACATCCTTCTTCACCAATAAGCCACCCAGTTGCTTAAAACCACAGTGAGCTTCTAAAAATATCTTTGTTGGTCCTGGACCCCTGTTGAAATCATTATAGATCAGTGATGGCAAACCTTTTCCAAACAGAGTGCCCAAAACATTCGGGCGTCCAAATGCATGCACATGCACGTGTTCAAACCCCCAAAATTCAGTGCATGTGCCCCTGCACATGCACTTACATACACATGCCCCCCAGGTATGCACACACATTCCCTATATGTGCCCTGCTCCCTACACATGCGTGGCAGAGACCCGAAGACCAGCTGGCACATGCATGCGCAGCGGAACTGAACTGGGGCAATGGCCCATGTACTATCAGAGAGGGCACTGTGTGCCACCTCTGGCATGTGTGCCATCACGGTTATAGATCCTACAGTCATTTGAAGTTGGCTATTTTATCTGCAGAACCAGTTTGGTGTGGTGGTTAAGGTAATATAGCAATAGCAGTAGACTTATATACCGCTTCATAGGGCTTTCAGCCCTCTCTAAGCGGTTTACAGAGAGTCAGCATATTGCCCCCAACAATCTGGGTCCTCGGTGAGATTTGAACCGCTGAACTGCTGATCTAGCAGTAGCCTGCAGTGCTGCATTTAACCACTGCGCCACCTCGGCTCTAGGTGTCAGGCATCAGGCTAGAAACCAGGAGACTGTGGGTTCTAGTCCTGGGTGACCCTGAGCCAGTCACTCTCTCTCAGCCCTAGGAGGGCAAACCATTTCTGAAAAGCCATAACCAAGGAAACTGCAGGGACTAGTCCAAGTAGTCATCAAAAGTCAAAACTAGCTCCAAGGTACATACATACAACAAAATATCTGGAAGATGTTGGTTGCTATTCTCACTCTTGGAAATGAGGCCGCTTCTGATGGCCAACATTTGTTGATTGGCCACATCTCTGACTCCCATTATTCAGCACATGGGGGTCCTGGCAGAAGTCCTCACTTTAGTTCCCTCAAGTGTTTCATCAACACATGGCTGTTTTCATAAAAGCATTTATCAGTCTTTCTGAGTCTTGCAAATGTTGTCCATGCTTCTCTTGGACTATTTGAAAAAATCGTTTACAGTAGTCCTCGACTTCCAACAGTTCATTTAGTGACCTCTCAAAGTTACAGTGACACTGAAAAAAGTGACGTGATGTTTTTCACACTTTTTGGCCTTTGGTCACTTGATCAAAATTTGGGTGCTCGGCACCCAACTGATTCATATTTATGACGATTGCAGTGTCCCAGGGTCAGGTGATCCCCTTTTGCGACCTAAGTCGATGGGGAAGCCAGGTTCACTTAACAACTGTGTTACTAACTTAACGACTGCATTGGTTCACTTAACAAATGTGGCCAGAACAATCATAAAATGGGGCAAAACTCACTTAACAAATGTCTCTATCAATTCTGAAGCCAGCCTGGCTGAAGCCATCCCTTCCCCCATTCAAAGTTTGTGGCAACTATGAGGCAGGAAAAGATGGCTTTGGTTGGCCTGACAGTTTCATTTAGCAACATGTTCTGACCTAGGCTTCCCCAGAAGCACGAAGCCGAGTTCTCATCCCGATAAACCCCTTTTATTTAGTTTACAGTGAATTCCTCTCCAGCAAACTCCTGGCCCACAGTTTTTCAAGACAGTTCACAATTACTGACCTTTATCAGTTGTGGAGAGTGGCCAGGCCAATATCTTTCAGATGCCGCAATACTTGGCAAGAATGCAGGAATGAACTAATTGTCTCCTGCAAGCTCCACTCCCCTTTCACTCCTCTTTTATTCCCTATGGGAGGGGCCATTCACTGTCCACCTGTGGCCTTACTCCCAAGTCGACTCTTGTTCCATAGCTCTTCCCTTTCGTCTGGCAACTCTGCGCATGCGCACACTGGGAACAGGCTCCAGCTGTTCATCTGCCTCATTGATGTCTGACTCTGAAGGCAGCTGATAACTGGCATACGGCTCTGGCCCCCTCTCTGCCTCCGACACAGAGCCCTCATCAGAGCCTTCCCCAGACTTCAGGACTGGCCCAGGTTCCTCCCCAACCTCCTCACTGTCTGAGTCTGCCACCAGTTCCGCTGGCAGGCCACAAAATCACCAAATGAACGGTTGTGAGTCAAGGAGTACCTGTACTTTATCATTCACTTTCCTGTGAAGTCTGTCCATGTAGTGGACACTTCTTTCTTCCTCTTTTGGTTTTATATCATCACACAGTATTGCAGTGTGGAGGGTGTCCCCTCCTCTAAAGCAATGTTGTACTAATTTGCTGTGTTTTGTGGGAGGAGAGCTGTTCTGCAAGCCAGGAGCCTTCTCCATCTGATGTGTTGAGCTCCAATGTGATAGTAAGAATATTTGGCCACCAGCCCATGGGGGGGCTCTGAAAATGCAATTTGAGAGAGAACATAAATGGCAACGACTCCGTGTGGAACCATCAGGGTAAGAGAAAGCTGCTAGACCAGCAAAGAAGCCCCTTGAAAGTACTTGGGTAGATGTTATTGGGTGTTTGGAGAAATAGATTATTTGTTCTTCTGACAATAGATAGGGAGGGGTTTTTTAATGATGAATCCCTTGCGCTTCATCGGGAGCTGATTTAAAACGTCCTGTCAGACTCCAAAAACCAAGAAAGACATCAATACAATACAATAGCAGAGTTGGAAGGGACTTTGGAGGTCTTCTAGTCCAACCCCCTGCCTAGGCAGGAAACCCTATACCGTTTCAGACAAATGGCTATCCAACATCTTCTTAAAGATTTCCAGTGTTGGGGCATTCACAACTTCTGGAGGCAAGTTGTTCCATTGATTAATTGTTCTAACTGTCAGGAAATTTCTCCTCAGTTCTAAGTTGCTTCTCTCCTTGATTAGTTTCCACCCATTGCTTCTTGTTCTACCCTCAGGTGCCTTGGAAAATAGTTTGACTCCCTCTTCTTTGTGGCAATCCCTGAGATATTGGAACACTGCTATCATGTCTCCCCTAGTCCTTCTTTCTCTTAAACTAGTCACACCCAGTTCCTGCAACCATTCTTCATATGTTTTCTATAGCTAACCCTAAGGGTCTGTTTCACTGGTTCCGTATGCCAGTTCTACCTGTCCCTGTGCCAGCTCAAACATTTCCCTTTTTGCCCAGGTAAGTTCAGCTTTGAGCTTTTTCGCTGCTCCTTTCCAAGAGCTCTCTAAGGGATTTTGTGAGCCTGGACATATTAACAGTGGAAAGCATTCTCTGATCCTTCCTCCCCCTCCATCATATTGCAAGAGAGAAACACATTTATTATCTAGCCAAGCTTTTCAAGCACACCTGTCATCACAATGCCTGCCATTATACAACAGACTTATTATTCTGCCTGTTCCTTGTGCCTGTCATATCTACTTATTATTCTGACAAAGCGTTTTAAATCCCTTTAGCTTGGCAACATTTTATATAGCTCTGGAAAAAAAAGAGAGAGAGAACTGAATTTAGTTCTAAGGCGGTATCAGCAACATTTATCACTTAAGGTCTGGGATGTCATCGTTGGTCTTCTCTGCAGCTTTTAGGTGTTAACCATTTTTCTTTTTGTTTCCTTTCTGAGTATATACTATGACGGTATTAAACACAAAGAGTCCATTTTGTCTCTGTGGCTTGCATCTCAGTTTAGATAGCATAGGAACACAAATCCATGCAACATTAGGGCAGATCAGATGTGGCTTGCTAACCGGTCTACTACTGGTTCTATTGTGTGCATGCGCAACACTTCTGCACATGCACAGAAGACTCCGGGCGGAGCCTCCCGCTGCTGCCACTAACGGTTCGGCCAAACTGGTCTGAACTGGGAGCAACCCACCTCTGGGGCAGGTCCTATCATTAGACAGAGGAGGCATCGGTAGGCTATCAAATAATAACAGATTAGTCTTTGAATTCCTGTTACATTGGGTTTTTTTCTGCAGGAGAAATTTGGGTTCTCCCCCAAATAGTTTGGTTTCCTTAGATTAGGGGTGTCAAACTAAGAAGAGCCGAGGTGGTTAGAGTGCAGTACTGCAGGCCACTTCAGCTGACTGCTATCTGCAGTTCAGCGGTTCTAATCTCACCAGCTCAAGGTTGACTCAGCCTTCCATCCTTCCGAGGTGGGTGAAATGAGGACCCAGACTGTGGGGGCAATGTGCTGACTCTGTAAACCGCTTAGAGAGGGCTGAAAGCCCTATGAAGTGGTATATAAGTCTAACTGCTATTGCTATTGCTATTGTTATCTATCTATCTATCTATCTATCTATCTATCTATCTATCTATCTATCTATCTATCTATCTATACATATCTCTTATTTATCTATCTATCTAGAGCCGAGGTGGCGCAGTGGTTAGGGTGCAGTACTGCAGGCCACTTCAGCTGACTGCTATCTGCAGTTCAGCGGTTCAAATCTCACCGGCTCAAGGTTGACTCAGCCTTCCATCCTTCCGAGGTGGGTGAAATGTGGACCCAGACTGTGGGGGCAATTTTCTGACTCTGTAAACCACTTAGAGAGGGCTGAAAGCCCTATGAAGCGGTATATAAGTCTTAACTGCTATTGCTAACTGCTAAACTCAAGGCCCGTGGGCCAGATCTGGCCCGCGGGGTGCTTAGATCTGCCCGGCGGGGCTGCCCTGGAAACAGTGAAGTACCAGCCCGCAGTGCCTCTGCCAGCAAAAATGGAGCTCAGCAGAGGGTTGCAAGAAGCCATTGCAGCCAAAAACGGAGCTCAGGAGTCCGTTTTTGCTGGCAGAGCACTTGGGCTGCCACAGGCGCCCTGAGGTGATGTCGAGCTAGCCACGCCCATCCCGGTCCCCAAGATCAAACATAACCCTGCTGCGGCCCTCAGTGAAATCGAGTTTGGCACCCTTGCCTTAGATGGTGAGCATTTCAGAATGGGAGTAGGAGCGAGATCATGTGCTATGCTATAGGTAGTTCTCAACTTACCATCATTCATTTAATCACTGTAACAATGGTGCTGGGAAAAAAATGACTTACAACCAGTCCTTGCACTTACGGCCATCACAGCATCCCCCATGGTCATGTGATCCTTGTACGAGATTGATTGCTTTTGATGATTGACTAGTCTATTTGTCTGGTAACGTCTACAGGCCATTGCCACGTTTCTCTAAACTCTAAAACTCCTCAGAAAGCAATTGGTAGTCAGGATGACAGCAGGCATCAAAAAAAAAATCTCCTTGTCAATTTTTCATGCAGTTCATTGACACTTTAGTGTATGGTAATAAATGCATCAACTTTTCAAAACAAGTCAACTCATACATTAAAAGCCACATTTCTATGACAGCAGGAATTTGCTTTAGAAATTGTACCACCTAAATAATACTGACAGGATAAATTCTCCCAGCAATTATAAGATACGTGAGCAGTAAATATGAACTATAAAATAGTGGCAATAATACTTATCTTTCTCACCACAACAGGATCATTCTTGCTTATCCTCCCCAGACAGTTAAATCATGTTGGGGACACGACTAACATGCTTTGCAATCCCGTTATAACTTTGGAATCCAAGTTCAGAAAGGCTGCAGAATTTCTTCTGAAAGGACTATCCTGTGGATCCATTGAACAGTCGATACAATTAAAATGCTGGGCTCTTCCTTCTTTCTCTGGCTTCTTCCCAGGCAAATAGGATTAGTTAATGGTAATTGTGGGACGAGGGGTGTGATGGAAGTTTTTTTGGCTCTGTCACAGACTTTCCTTCTTTTTTAATCTGGTTTTATGCTTTGATCCACTGTCAGCCTCAGAAACCAAGAATGACATGTGGCGATTCTTCCACGCTAAGTTCTTTGTTTTTTCCACACAAAGGAAGAATCTTGCCAGACTAAGCAGTCTGCTCTCTGCATCTCCCATATATACTCTGGGAACTACTAAGAAGGAGCCGTCTTCACCCTCTTTTTCTCCCACAAAATATCTGGAGTACATTTTCTCTCATTCCTCTGGAATGTAGCCCCTTGCTCCTGGGGATCCAGCCTATTATAGCCTACACTGAGCACTTATATTTATATACCACTTCATGGTGCTCTACAGCTCTCTCTAAGCGGTTTACAGAGTCAGCATATTGCCCCCAACAATCTGGGTCCTCATTTTACCCGCCTCGGAAGGATGGAAGGCTGTGTTGTGGCCCACCAGCAGCCAGCAGAGCTGGCAGCAGATTCAGACAGTGAGGAGGTTGGGGAGGAACATGGGCCAGTCCTGGAGTCTGGAGAAGGCTCTGATGAGGACTCTGTGTCGGAGGCAGAGAGGGGGCAAGTGCCGTATGCCAGTTATCAGCTGCCTTCAGAGTCAGACATCAGTGAGGCAGATGAACAGCTGGAGCCTGTTCCCAGTGTGTGCATGCACAGAGTTGCCAGACGAAGGGAAAAGCTAAAGAACAGGAGTCGACTTGGGAGTAAGGCCACGGGTGGACGATGAATGGCCCCTCCCAAAGGAAATGAAAGAGGAGCGAAAGGAGAGTGGAGTTTGCAGCAGATATTGGCCTGTCAGCTCTCCAAGCCAGATAGGTTTGTGATTGCAAATCTCCCTTCGAAGACTTTGCCAGCTGTGAATGAGCAGAATTCACAGTAAATTAATAAAAAGGGGTTTTGTCGGGACAAGGAGTGTTTCATTCTCTTGAGAAGCTTCGGTTAGAACAGGCTGAGTCAACCTTGAGACGGTCAGGATCAAACTCCTGGCGGTGAGCAGAGTTAGCCTGCAATACTGCATTCTAACCACTGTGCCACCACGGCTCTTCCACCTTTCTGAAAATGAATCTAGAGGGTGGAGTTTGAAGTGAATTCTAACTGGGAAAACTGAGTTGATAGAATTTACAGAATGTTTACAAGATGGTTTGTAGTATTTCAAACCTTTGAAGAAGAATGCTGCAATGACTAGAAATTCTCACAGCTATGAGACCCTTATTTTCCTGTTCACAACTGCATTCTGGTACTGGCACAAAAATATTTTAGTAGGGCCTGGGGCTATAATCTATTATCCAATCCAATTTCAGCATCTGAAGTTTTCCTTGGAAATGACACTTATGGATCCTTCAATTTGAAAAACAAAATGCCATTTCTAGCAGATATGATCTCATTAGTAACCTTGGGAGCATTTCTTCACCCCTTTGCAGAAACCAGAGAAAGCTTAGCAGGAACGAGGCCCTGGATGCAAAATTAGGTCTGCATTTGTTTAATTTCCATAATTTATGTCTCAGAATTAAATTTTACCTGGCATGTATCAACGGGTTATTCTGTAATATTACATTAGGATAGCACTTTTATAACTCCATTATTAGAAATTAATATGCACCTTCCTGCACTAAATTATATTCTCGACTAATTTGATTCTCTCCCAGTCTTCGAGCGATACCACCTATCTGCCTGTTCAAGGATGCAGAGAAAGGCTGACTTGCAGTGAACGCTGCATTTCAATTACGTGAGAAAAGCTGCCCTTCATTCAAATGTCCCAGCCTCTGCACTTTTCTTTTGTACTTTAGGTCTGTGCTGTCCTGAGCTGTTCAGGTCCCTTAAGAGTTGACGTTAACAGCACCTGGTTTTTTAAAAAAGTGAATTTGACAGGGAAATAATTGTTCATTGTCAAGAGAACCAGATTAGGCTGCTGGAAAAGAACTGTCAGAAACACTGGAACTGTTGTGTCACTTAAGAAGTCATGGATCATGTTGGACAACTACTTTAACTCAGTGTCCCAAAGGTGTTTTTTTTTTTTAAGAGGAAGCAGGACTTTCTGATTTCCCTTTGAGGACATTTCGCTTCTCATCCAAGAAGCTTTTTTTTTTTTTGCAATCTGTTTTTTTTATTTTTAAACATAAAAAAACAATGTAAAAAAAGATCTCATCCATTACATACAGCATGTCATTTGGTTACAAGTGTTTTTGCATCCATATTCTCAGTTACATTTACAATCACAATTTTTTTGTCTAATATAACTAAATACCTCACTTTCATTGTACAATGTATATTCAATTACAATTAATATTTTTTTTCAATAAACCTAATTCTCTTACATTCTTGATTGTCTGTTTAATAACAATATACCTTTATATAATCACATATCCCAATATGAAAGAGATTTACCAATCATTTATATTTGTATCTCATTGTTTTCAATTATGTATAATCCCACCAAACAACTATCAAGTATGCTTATATTCATTATTGTCCTTGTACATCATACATTCAGATAAAGATGTTATTCCTTCATTTTTCAGCAAGGTATTATAAATAGTCACTTCATATATATATACCAATTTTTAATTACTTCCTTATTAAAATTATTTATCAACAACAATATATCTTTATAATATATACTTAGGGTTATACATTATATCACCAATCCTCTATCAAGTATACATAAATTCATTGTTATCCTTATCGATTTTAAAACAAAAAGTCTAAAGTATTGAATTTATATATGTATCAGTCTTTCATTGTATCATTGTTAATCTATTTCACAGCATAATTGTATTATCACTTAACTCCTTCAGTTAAAACATAAGTAAAACATTTTTCATTTCCAGGTTTTTCCCCCCAGCCACTGATAAAACAAGTCCCATATCTAAGGTGACCAGATTTTCAGATTGGCAAAGAGGGACACCTTTGACTGGGGGGGGGGTGTCTCTTGATTAAAAAATTTATATGGAGCAACAAAAAATTTCATATAACGCAAAATAGTATTGTCATATTTTTTTTATTTCAACATAACTACAGTTTACAAATATAAATTGTAACTGTTGCCAAACATCAAAATTTTGATCACGTGACCATGAGGATGCTGCAACGGTCGCTAAGTGTGAAAAGGTCGCTACGTGTGAAAAATGGTCATCAGTCACTTTTTTTAATGCCATTGTAACTTTGGTCACTATACCACCTTTCTTGCCACAGTTCTTAAGTGAATAACTGCAGCTGATAAGTTAGTAACATAAGTGAATCTGGTTTCCCCATTTGACTTTGTCAAAAGGTCACAAAAAGCAATTACATGACCCCAGGACACTGAAACCATCATAAATATGACTCTGTTGCCAAACATCAAAATTTTTGATCACGTGACCATGAGGATGCTGCAACGGTCGCCAAGTGTGAAAATGGTCGCTAAGTGTGAAAAATGGTCATCAGTCACTTTTTTTGGTCATTATACCACCTTTCTTGCCACAGTTCTTAAATGAATAACTGCAGCTGGTATTTTGTATTTTGGATAGAATCTTTTTTTAAATAGTCTAAGACAATTTAAAAAAAGAATCCACACAGAATAAATTGAAGTAAAACATTTCAAACTATTCCATACAGAATAAATTTAAGTAAAACTATTTTTAAAAATTCTATGCACAATATATTTCAAAGTATTGTGCATAGAATTTTTAAAAATGGTTTCACTTCAATTTATTTTGGATAGAATCTTTTTTAAAATAGTCTAAGACAATTTAAAAAAAGAATCCACACAGAATAAAACTATTTTAAAAAATCCTATGCACAATAAATAAAATATTATTTTAAAATACATTTAAAAAGAAAAGAAAAAAACCAGCTCACTTACCAGCAGGCAGGGACTCCAAGTCAATCCAGAATGATGTAGATGTTAATACAAAGAACTGAGCAAATTAAAATGGTGAAATTAGTCAGGGAAATATTTTTCAAAGAAACTTTGTCACCATTTTTTCCACACGAGCCAACCTCCAACCTCCGTGCCCCTCCCCTCTGGAAAATCCAGGAAGGAACACTCGCGACTTCTCTAGCCAAGTATTTCCTGCAGCTCTATGGTACTGGGTCATCTTTTCTTATAAAATGATGTAAAAGGGGTGCGGGGAGTCCGTTTTCTTGCTTTAACGTTTTAATATCTTCAATGAAAGTACTGAGACAGAGAGAGGGTTTAGACAGAGTGTCTTTTGTCTTGCCCCGGTTAGGATTTCTTAAGCAAATCCACTGGGCTTTCAACATGAAGCCAGAAAATCGGGACTTTTTAAAAAAGCCCCGGGACACAGGACAAATTGTTAGAAATCGTGACTGTCCTGCCAAAATCGGGACGTCTGGTCACCTTACCCATATCCAAGAAGCTTTTTCAGCTCTGACTGGATGGTGGGGAGCTGAAGAAGCTTCTTGGATGAGAAGTGAAATGTCTGCAAAGAAAAACCAGAAAGTTCTTCTTCCTCTTTTTAAAAAATTGCACCTTTGGGACAACCAAAACCAGGATGACTGAGAATCTCCATAGACTTTAAACCAGTGTTGGCCGATTTTAATCATTTGCTCATTTGGAGATGGAAGTACCGTATTTTTCGGAGTATAGGATGCACCTTTCCCACCCACCCCAAAAAAGAGGGTGAAAATCTGGGTGCATCTTATACACTGAATACAGCCATTTTTTGCCTTCTACAACCCCGCCCCGCGCATCCTGTTTTTTGCAAAAAATGGGCATGCAGAGGGTGTTGGAGGCCTGCAAAGTGCTCTTGGGGGGCTGTGGAGTAGCAAAACGAGCAAATGAGCAAAAAATGGGCCTGCTTTTCGCAAAAACGGGCCCATTTCTCGCAAAAATGGGCCCATTTTTCACAAAAATGAGGCATGGAGAGGGTTTGGGAGGCCTGTAGAGTGCTCCTGGCAGCCGGAGAGGGCAAAAACTATTTTTTTTTGTTTACCTCTTCAAAATCTTGGTGCATCTTATACTCCATTGCATCTTATAGTCCAAAAAATGCAGTAGCTAAAGAGCAGGTGGTAGACCACTGTCCATTTGGAGCAGGATGCTTAAGTTCTTGAGTCTCAGGAAACACATCAGGCCTGAAGGAATATTAGCCTCCAGATGTGCTGGGTGGGGATAGTAGCCATTTGGCCAGAGATCCGGTGATTTTTAAAGGGTCAGTAAGACCCTCCAATATTTGCAAATATCTGAAAAATACAAGACCGTCCCAAAATTTTTGGTCTCCTCTGTTTTGGGGAGATACAACAGAGTTGCTGGAGGACACATTGTGTGGTTTCTTGGCAACATCTTTTCCACTCTGTCTCTGAACCTAACGAGATATCACAATTCACAGTTGCTTACTTTTACCAGCATCCCTAATAACAGGTCTAAATGGTTAAATTAATCTCCGAGGCTGTCAAAGGGGTGACATCCAAATTCAAAGAAAGAATAGTTAGATTTCCAAAATGTGATCACCTGGATTTTGCTGGGTGATAGTTGAATGCTCTAGAACAGGGTTGTCAAACTCAACGCCTGTTGGCTGGATCCGACCCATGGGGTGCTTAGATCTGGTCCACAGGGCTGGCCTGGAAACTGCAAAGGACCGGCCCGCAATGCCTCTGCCAGCAAAAACTGAGGTCAGCCAGGATAAACGGAGCAGAGGGCTATCAAAACAAACTAAAAACAAAACAAAAGGAGAAATCTTTCCCCTTTTGCATTTGAGCATGCAAGAAGGGACAGGAAAGGAGAAAGGGAAAGAGAAAAGACCGAGAAAAAGATGGGAAGATGGGAAGAGAGCAAGGAAGGAAAAAGAAGGAAAGAGGAGAAGGAAGAAGAAAGGAGAATGAAGAGGGAAGGAAAAAGAAGAAAAGGAAGGGAGGGAGGGGGATAGAAAGAATATAATGAGAGCGAGGGAGTGTCTGAGGGAAGTTCTGCCTTAGCACTTGGCTTCCACAAGTGCCCCCAACACGAATCCTGTGTCACATCCACCAGGGCCACGCCCACCCCTGGCCCTCTGAGGTCAAATACAACCCTGATGCAGCCCTCAATGAAATCGAGTTTGACACCCCTGATCTATGGCGAACAATGGGGTTTGCTCAACAGCTGCATCATTCACTGAATGATTGCTGCATTCATTTTATGACTGCCACAATCACAACAACTGCTGCAAAAACAGTCATAAAATTGGGTCTGGACTCATGTAATCTGCTTTACAGTCATCAAAATTTATTGCCGGAATTGTGGGCTCAATTACAATCGTAACTTGAGGACCACCAATAATCTGTAATGTACAGAACTGGATATAGTATTATAGCTGCAGTCCAACCAGTGCAGAATACACTGGGACTTTTACGTGTCCTAAGGAACACGGTGGCTCTGTGGCTAAGACGCTGAGCTTGTCAATCAGAAGGTTGACAGTTCGGCGGTTCGAATCCCTACCACCGCGTAACGGAGTGAGCTCCCTATTTGTCCCAGCTTCTGCCAACCTAGCAGTTTGAAAGCATGTAAAAATGCAAGTAGAAAAATAGGGACCCCCTTTGGTGGGAAAGTAACAGCGTTTCATGCACCTTTGGTGTTGAGTCATGCCGGCCATATGACCACGGAGACCCCTTCGGACAGCGCTGGCTCTTCGATTTTGAAACAGAGATGAGCACCGCCCCCTAGAATTGTGAACGACTAGCACATATGTGTGAGGGGAACCTTTATCTTTATGTGTCAGGATGTAGATGTTATGCTTCTGTTCATGTTGCCCAGGATTGTATTATTCCTCACACCGCTTGCTCCCGTTTAGCCGGAAATTTACTACGGTTCTCCCGAACCTCCATTACCTTTTGAAGTCTATTGAAATGTAAAGTTGCCTCTTGATGAAGACTTTCCCAGGCTAAGGAAACCTCACCTTTTGATCAATCAAGTAAAAAGCTGTCAGGCAGAATTTGAACTGTGATGGATAGGTTCTTTCCGTGTTATAAATTCCATTTTGATGCTCATTGGTGGCAGGCTTCTTTCTGATCTTCATTGTCATTTTTCAGCCTCTCGAAAACACAACCCTTTCCTCCGGATGGTTGCGAGGAAAGAAATATGATTTCCATGCTCTGAACCTTGTCAAAAGGCTGAGGGTTATGAATCAAAACGGATACCTCCTGCACTATATTTTCCCCTGTTATAATACTTGTCCAAGCAGAATCCTGCCTGCCTTTGAAGAGACAAAAAACAACGGCAACCTAGATAGGTGGCTTTGTGTCTCATTAGCAGTCTCTGGAGAGTCCTCCAGTCTTTACCACTAAACCACACTTTTTTCCCCCCCTAAGCCTTCCCCTCTTTATCTCTTTTTTTGGTCTGCTGTTTTTGCATGTAGCTGCTTAAAGTGGATGGGAAAACGAGCTCGAGCAAATTAGAAGCAACAGGAACCCAATGCCCTTGTGCTTTAATGCTGGAAACGGTTATTGGAGAAGACGATTAGCAGGCGCAGTTGCCGGTGGAATTAAAACCTGCTTGGGCAGAAAAGGGGAAAAGATGGAAGCAGAATCTGTGGTTCTTTAGTCTCATTCTGTATTTTTTTTAAAAAAGCCTCAGAAAGTTCTTTTCCAGTAAGTGATTCGAACATCTCTTTCAATTTGTATTCCAAATCCATTCTTCCTAAATAGAATAAGATAGCATAGCATAGCATAGAATAGAATAGAATAGAATAGAATTCTTTATTGGCCAAGTGTGATTGGACACATAAGGAATTTGTCTTTGATGCAAATGCTCTCAGTGTACATAAGGAGAATAAAATGCATTCATCAAGAATAAAAAGATACAACACTTAGTGATGGTCAAGGTTACTAATAAGCTATCAAACTGTACTAGGAAACAAATAAAAGCAATATAAATTGAAAGATACAAGCAACATGGTTATAGTCATAAGCAGGGAGAGATAAATACCGGGAAGGAAGAGAAGAAGAATAGTAATAAAGTCTTAGTAAATAATTTGACAGTGTTGTGGGAATTAGTTGTTTAGCAGAGTGATGGCATTTGGGGGGAAACTGTCCTTGTGTCTAGTTGTTCTGGTGTGCAGTGTCCTATAGTGTCATTTTGAGGGTAGAAGTTGAAACAATTTATGTCCAAGATGTAAGGGGTCTGTAGATATTTTCACAGCCCTCTTTTTGACTCGTGCAGTATATAGGACCTCAATGGAATGCTGCTTTACGTAGAATGGCTTGGTTCAGTTTTGAAGGAGGAAATGGATGAGGGCCCCCCTTCCTGGTCCGCTTTCTGCAGTTATTATTAAAGAGATGTGTTACATCTTTTCCTGGAATTCTGTGGTCTCCTCTCCTCCTTTCTCCCACTCAAGATGTCAGCTGTCGGGTTGAAAATTGGCTGTAGCCGCCACACCTCCGTTTTGTTCATCTGGGCTACAGGAAACCTGTTTTCTGGGTTCCATTAAGAAATCACTAGCCGCAATGGATGCAATGGAATATTGGTATATATGTGTGAATCTAGTTTCTAGAATATTTGTTTAACACGAAAGAATATCAATTATAACTGAACTATATGATGTACAATGATAATAATGTATCTATGTATGCTTGATGGAAAACCTGTAACCTTATATACAATTGAAAGTGGTGATGCACAAATGCTTGTAACCTAACGACATGCTATATGTAATTGATGAGGGTTTTATGTTTAATGTTTTGTTTGTCTTTGTTTAAAAATAAAAAACCTTTTTCAAAAAAAAAGAAATAACTAGCCGCTTCCTCTTGTGAATCTGATCTGAGCTGACATTTATCCTTAATTGTTCCCTCATCCTCTCCACTTTCCTCGCCAAGAACAACCAACGTGTCATTAATTGGCCGGTTGATACTCGTGGGCATCACTTTCCTGCTCCAGGGGAGATACAAGTGGAAGGTTCTCTTTTATTGCCTTGAATCTGATTATAAGAAGAGATAACAGCTTCTGCTAAGAGCATCCATATTCTTCTAATTCAAAGAATGGAATGCCATTATGGAGACTGAATTTAGTTCTTTCAGGTTATTATATAACCAAGCGGCCTCCAATGAGGACCATTATAATGATAAATCTTGGCACATCTCTCTTTTTGCAAATCTCTCGTTTTCCTCCCGCATCGATATTCCAATTTGCAAAAGAAGGCCAATCTTCCCGGCAGCCATCTCCTCTTCATAATAATTCGGCCTGAGTTACTACCTCATGCTTCAAGATAAAATCTGATATATCCAAGGTGTACCAGGTTGGGGACCAGAAGTGTGAGTAGATCACAGGTGGGTTCCTACCAGTTCGTACCTATTCGGTAGAACCGGTTTGTCAAATCTACCGAACCAGTTAGAAGAGGTTCCACCAGTGGACATGGAAAGCAGGCCACACCTACAGAAGAGGTTCCAAAAATTTTTGAAACCCACCACTGGTGGGTGAGTAATGTCCCGCAGTTATCTACTCATTAATAATGATCTAGTAATATTTCCTTATACATTTTAGGGACATTTCCTTACATAATTGGTGTTTTCTTTCATACTTTTGGATTTCTAATTTCTGTTTCCGTTAGTTGTCAATTGCTAAAACCAATCCCACGTGAAAAAGTATTCAAAGCCTTCTTGATTTTAATTGTCGATTTATTTATTCCTGCACATTGTAATATTTATTCATTTACATATCTGTTTTTCCACTGTTGTGCAAACACAATTCCAGCAGCTGCTAACATGTGTAAAATTAAATATATATAATACTCCCTTTCAAATAGCCAACAAAATATTTCTGGTTTTAATTCCATATCTTGCTTTATGATTGCTTCTAACCACTAACTTCTGAATAGCTACTTGGACCGACCTAAGTACTAATTCATAATTTCATATCCGGTCACATGGGTGGCAAGCCACTCCCACAAAGGAGGCCACACCCACAGAGTAGGTTCCAACAATTTTTGAAACCCACCACTGGAGTAGATAATTTCCAGAAGGGAGAGTTAACGATAGTTTATTGGAGCAACACAAACAGGTGTTCTAAATTTTTCCTGGATTGATGTAATGTTATTTATTCTATCTTACCTCTGGAAGCAAAGGTGCCAGCATTTCTTCCTCCTGATTTTCCCCCATCACAGCAACCCTGTAAGGTTGATTGGATTGACAGAGAGTCAAACGGCACATTAAATACTGTATCATATTGGTTCTGTTTTGCAATTAAGGAAATGAGTTTGTTAGATTTATTTTCCACCTTTTCTGCAGGAGCTTAAAGCAGCAGATATGATCCTTCCTTCTTTCCTTCCTTCCTTCCTTCCTTCCTTCCTCCCTCCCTACCTACCTACCTACCTACCTACCTACCTACCTACCTTTCCCCCCTCAGTTCTTCTGAGAGTGGAATTAGGCTAAAGTCACCCCAGGAAATTCCATTGTTGACTGTTGATTTATGCCTAGTTTATTATTTATTAAATATATTTGTATGCAGCCCAATCCCGAAGGACTCCGGGCGGTTCTCCTCTGTCCTGTCCAACTTTCTAACCACAATATTGCACCGGTTTTGAAAAAAAACATTCTCTTTATTTATTAAATGGTGCTAAATCCAGCTTTATGCTAGAATTTACTGCCTGAAATGTGGTGGTTTTGTCTAAGGGGACATTAAAAAGGAAATTGGGCAAGCACATATAGCCCTGGAGCTTCATCTCATCCGTTCCTGAATTAATGGCTACCTCAGAAGATTTCAGTGTCTAAACGGCCTTTGTGATAACTCAATGAGCATCAGAAATACTGTTTTTAGTGCGAACTCTGCTGTAGATAGAATAGCACATTCTAGATATTTGTTGGATGCCAGTCAGGGACATACCAACTTTAATAAAACATTTTAATTCAAGAAACTGCCATATATTAAGAATCCCTGGCCAAATTTTAAGACTGGGTTTCCCAAAAGGGAGTGTCTTTGAATATTTTGAACAATTTCTTCCAGCTTTTTCTGCAGTCCACACTGAGCTGCCATTTGTGAGGAAGGCTAGAGGTAGTCCTTGATTTACACAGTTGAGCACAAAAATTTCCATTGGTATGCAAAGCAGTTGTGTCGCTAGTGCTAGTTGTTCCTGACTCTAGGGGGCGGTGCTCATCTCTGTTTCAAAGCCGAAGAGCCAGCTCTGTGCGAAGACATCTCCGTGGTCATATGGCCGGCATGACTAAACACCACAGGCACACGGAACACTTTCCCACCAAAGGTGGTCCCTATTTTTCTACTTGCATTTTTACATGCTTTCAAACTGCTAGGTTGGCAGAAGCTGGGACAAGTAACAAGAGCTCACTCCATTACGTGGCACTAGGGATTCGAACCGCCAAACTGCCAATCTTTCTGATCAACAAGTTCAGTGTCTTAGCCACTGAGCCATCCCCTCCCTTGACTTTAACTGTTAGTTTTACATTAAAAGAAGCTTATTGTGCTCTGTTCATGAAGTCAGCCAGATTTCCCTCCATATTAATCTGGAATATCGTGGAAATTGATGAGTGGACAATGGAAATAGTTTCTCTGGGCCATTTTTATTGCTGCGTAGTCTGGCTCAACATCTTTGGAAAGATAAAGATAAGGCCCCAATTAGTGGGCTGAAGATCTAATGTGACTTGGGACTTAGGAATGTTTTGCTTACAGATATGGGTTTCATGAGTGATTTCAATGAAATATGGTCCTTTATTGAAACTGTGTATAAAACTATATATAACATACATAATTGCAAGAGAAGCGCTCATAAATATAATTTGTTGTTGTTCTGCTCTCTTTTTTCTTCTACTCTTTTTTTTCTTTTCAATTGATTTTTCCTTCTGTTTGGTTTATGAAACGCAAAGAAAAAAACAGACTTCGTAATACTTTATATTTCTTTTCAGATCAAATAAGTACAAAATGCAAAACAGCTTGCTACACGCTATACAACTACTTTTATAATAACTCCCTTTAAAGAGGTCTTTCTTTTTGTTAGTTGTGATGCCGTGTCTGACCCATCGCAATCTCATGGACATCCTAAAATATACTATACAGTGACACTTCGGTACTCAACATTAATTGATTCCTGGAGGCACAATGAGTACCAAACACTTTTTCCCATAAGGAAGTCCATTTAAGCTCACTCCTACTGCTTCGGTGACTCCATCTAGCCACCTCATTCTCTGTCGTCCCATTTTTCTTTTTCCCTCCGTCTTTCCCAGCATCAGGCTCTTCTCCTGTGAGTCCTTCCTTCTCATTAGGTGGCCAAAATATTTGATCTAGCCTTCTAAAGAGCAGTCAGGGTTGATCTCCTCCAAGATTGACCGGTTTGATGGCCTTGCAGTCCAAGGGACTTGCAGGAGTCTTCTCTAGCACCATAGTTCAAAGGCCTCCATTCTTTGGCGCTCAGCCTTCCTTATGGTCCAACTTACAGAAGAGATCTTACAGAAGTATTATCTATTTCCCAATGTTTAAAATTATCTGAATACTATGTTTTGGTCCTGTTTGGAAATGTTTCTTATCATAAGAAACTCTCATTTACCATATGAATGTAATTTTCTGAGTTTCTTGAGTCTGGTTATCTACTAGATACAAATGCCCATGGAAAAAGATGAATGAAGTCTACTTGGGGAACTCTGGGCTGATAAAACTTTCTCTGCGTAAGGCAATCCAATGTGCCTAGTTCTGTCCTCATTTTAAATTCTTAACTCACCATATAAATTTTTCTTTTCTGCTCAGAAGAGATTGGTAGATGTAAGTCGTTGTAATCAGTAATGTGTATCTGGGGAATTAACTTGAAGCAACAATAGATTTCTTGAAATGTAATTTATATATATCTGCTGTTCTCTCAGACTTTTAATTCTCTGCTGTACATCTTAGATTAGAAAGCCTCAGATTTAATCACATTTCTGGAATGTAGCTTTTAATCATCTTTGTGTGCCCAATGGCGATAGTTCTTCTCCGGCTTCATTCTTTGCTCTCCCTTTCTAATTGACCTGGGCTGATCTCAGACTCTATGACAGGTTGAACCTGGTTAGTGTTTGTATGGGGGACTGCTGGGAAATCTCAGAGCTATAAACTAGATAGGAAAGTTTTTTTTTAAAAAAGAAGAAGAAGATAATGGTAACCCCCCCCCCTTCCTTCCATGCTCTTGTTGAGAAAACAAGATGGAGGTGTCCATCAGTCAACAAAGTTTGATCTCAACATGAAGGAGATATTACCTCATCTACCTCAAAGAGTAACAAGAACTCTATGAAAGTTTTGATTTTATAGTAACCTCTCTTGAACCTCTCTTCAATGTAAGTTAAAATTAAAATTTAAAAAGTTGCATCAATTAAATATTTAAAAGATGTTGAGACTTTGGGAAAAGTGCAAAGAAGAGCAACTAAGGCAATTTAAGGCCTGGAGACTAAAGCCTATGAAGAACAGTTGTAGGATTTTGGGTTTGTCTAGTCTAGAGAAAAGAAGGACTAGAGGGGACATGATAGCAGTGTTCCAGTATTTCAGGGACTGCCACAAAGAAGAGGGGGTCAAATTATTCTCCAAGGCACCAGAGGGAGGACAAGAAACAACGGATGGAAGCTAATCAAGGTGAAAAGCAACCTGGAACTAAGGAGAAACTTCCTAACAGTGAGGACAATTAACGGCTTGCCTTCTGAAGTTGTGGGTGCTCCATCACTGGAGGCTTTCAAAAAGAGACTGGGCAATCATTTGTCTGAAATGGTATAGGGTCTCTTGAGAAGAAGGTTGGACTAGAAGACCTCCAAGGTCCCTTCCAACTCTATTAGTCTATGTCAGGGGTGTCAAACTCAGTTTCATTGCATCAGGGTTGTGTGTTTGACTTGGGGGGGGGCAAGGTGGGCATGGCCAGGGTGGGTGTGACCAGCTCGACGCCATTCGTGTCAGGCGCCTGTGGTGGCCTGAGGGGTCTGCCAGTGAAAACGGGCTCCAGACCTCCATTTTTGGCTGCGACAGCCTCCTGCAACCATCCGCCAGTGAAAATGGAGCTCTGTTTTCACTGGCAGAGACACCACGGGCCAGTCCTTCGCTGTTTCCAGGGCGACCCCATGGGCCAGATCTAAGCACCCCGGGGGTCGGATCCGACCCTGGGCCTTGACACCCCTGTTCTATGTTCTATATTCCACATGTTTGGAAGCAGTTCCATGTGAAAACATGCATGGGTATTCCAGCTCCTGCTTTCCATGAGCTCTTCTTCTCCAACATACCCCTAAGCTTTGATCCTTGCTTGGTTGTCAAGGGTAGATTTATACCTTGCAAAGGTATAACTAGAAGCCTTCCTTCCTTTTTTTACTCCTCCCCTCCTCGAGGCACTATCTTCTGAGCTAGGAAATTCTGCCAGGGTAACTTCAAATGCAGCCAGGTTCCATTCAACCATTATTAGCTGCTCAAAAGAAGTGAATGAGGCAGAGCGAAAAGTCTGCAATAATTTATTCTCCCCGTTGGTCCCATTTATAACTTTATGTTAACCCACCGAGGAGGGTGTTGCGTTTAATCTGAGGTAAAAAAAATACACTGGAAAATGAAGAGGCTGTCGATGGAAACAGGAGCTCTGTTGTTCAGTTCTTCCCGCTGGCATAAATCACAAAATGAACCCTATCCGTCCAATATCTTGCATGGATACCCTTTTTTGTTTGTTTCACAAGATATCAAACCTGTTTATACCGTCTCATTTTCCAAAAAAAAGTATCTGGCTCTGGCTGTGCTCTCTAAGAATAGGTGTGTTCTTTATAAATTCCAAAGGATGCAATTTTCCACAGAAAAGTTATTTTGGGAAATACCTTCATGGAAGATGGCTTTTATGCAGTAACCAACTGAGTTGAATCAAGGAAGGAAGACCTTATCCAGCTTTCTGAAAAGCATCATCAATGCTTGCCTGGACCAAATGCCAAGTCTTTAGAACTGCAGATGGAAAGTCCTATCGCATTTATAAGTTTTAGCTGATAACCCAGCGCTGCCCAGGTATTTATTTATCCCAACCCTCCTTCCATGAACGTTGCCACAATTTCTAATGTTGGATTTTTCCCCTTACTAGAGGGAGCCACTGTGAATCCATTACCATGGCAACTCCACAGCACTGTACAGTGGAAGCCATTTTAAGGCACAACAGGCTGTATCTTAACAGAACAGAACTATCTTAACAGAACAGAACACATACCCTGAGAGGTATTAGGGATGTCGTACCCCCACAGTATTTGTTTTTAGAGGGTAAGTAATCTGTGTACCAAGTTTGGTTGAAATCGCTCGAGGCATTCAGCCAGTTTGCACCTATTCGGGAGAACTGATTGTTAACTTTCTAAGCAGTTCGGAGAACCGGTTGTTGGAAGAAATCCCCTTTTGTTTTTTTCCCATTTTACAGGGTTAATCCTGTAAGCAAGGCCGGAAGGAAACATTCTATATATATCCATGATGGTGAATCTATGGCATGCGTGGCACAGGTGGCACGTGGAGCCATTTGTCAGTGCATGCGAGGCATTGCCCTGTCATCTGACAAGCATGCATGCACGCGCTGGCCAGCTGACTTTAGCCTTCTTTTGTGGCCATTTTTTTGCCCTCCGAGGCTTCCTTGAAGCCTCCGGAGCACGAAAAACCAGCCCTACGGGCAAACCGGAAATTCAGGAATGTACTTTGGGGCAAATTATGATATGAACACCATCCCCTATTGTCAGGCCCAATCCCAAAGACAACACTACAAAGTCCAATTGAGTTCAGTCCTTTATTTGCTTGCATCTAGTGGACAGAATCTTGCCCAACAAAAGCTATAACTTCTAAGATATTAGATTTGTCCTGAGAGTTTCTAAGGCAGGGGTGTCAAACTCAATTTCATTGAAGGCTGCATCAGGGTTGTGTTTGGCCTTGGGAGGGGCAGGGGGCGTGGCCAGCTCAACAGCACTCGTGTCAGGAGTGCGTCTGGTGGCCCGAGCATTCTGCCAACAAAAACATGCTCCTAAGCTCTGTTTTTAGCTGCGACAGCCTCCTGCAACCCTCTGCCAGCAAAAAAGGAGCTCCACGGGCCAGTCCTTCACTGTTTCCAGAGTAGCCCACGGCCAGACCTAAGCACCCCGTCTGGCCCCTAGGTCTTGAGTTTGACACCCCTGTTCTAAGGTGTGGCTACTCTGAAGCTTTCCCCCCTACGTTATCTGGTTTGGAACCATGCACACTGTTAATCTGAGCCTCTTTCTCGGAAGGCTATGAGATTGCAAAATTCTGCCACGTTGCTCTTTCGTGTGTCTCTTTCATCACACCTGATGTGTACTTGTGTGCAGTGTTGCAACATGAAAAGGAAAGTCTGGGGCTTCCATTATAATACCACAATGTACAGTCAGTGCCATCCTTTTCCTCGTTCCTACCAGGAGCAAGAACCATCTGCGCCTTACTTGAATGTAACTCCAACATCTTAACTACTATACAAGTAGTCAATTTCTATGCAACAAAATTTCATTTTAACGTATGCCAATTAGTGTACATTCAGAGTGACAATACAGTTATTCTAAATCTAGTCCTAAAGTTACAAACACGTGAGCCCAGAATTTCCGCAGTTAAGCAAGACAGTTGTTCAATGAGTTTTGCCCTATTTTACAACCTTTCTCGCCACCGTTGTTAAGGGAATCACTGCAGCTGTTAAGTGAGTAACATGATTGTGATGTGACTTTACTTGTTAGAGGGGTGCAAAAGGGTCGTAGGAGACAGCAACTGCCATAAATATGAGCCAGTTGCTAAGCATCCAAATTTTGATGATGCGACCATGGGGATTCTGAATGGCCATAAGTGTGAAAACAGGTCATAAGTTACTTTTCTCGGGGCTGTTGTAACTTTGAACAGTCACTAAACAAGTGGTTGTGAGTTGAGGATTACCTGAAGAAGTGCACTGTCTCTCAGAGTTTAGATTAACAATTTTGCTAACATGTTTATAGTTCTCCGCCACCCTCCCTGGTACAATTAATGCTAATGTTTTCACTTCTAGTGAATTCCAATCCTTCATTTTGTATCTCAAACAATGGGCCTTAATCATAAAATTCTAGGTTTGCTTTTCAACGCTTTTCCCAAATTGCTGCTGCTTCTCAGGACAGCACTTGGGAATTCCACGTAGTTTCTTGCTCCCAAATTATCAATCCAGCCAAATCCTTCAGAATATACATATATTCATATATATAAACACACACACACACACACACACACACACACACAGACACTTAATGGGAAAGGACACAGCGCGGAGCTGCCAGCTGGTGAATTTGTCTTTTCGCAAGACACCTACTGCTCTCTTCGGAGCTTGTGTTCATAGCCGAAAGATGCATCTTGTGCTTTTTGGTGCTAATAGCACAAAGTCTTGGCTTTGTCCATCGTCTCGCTAGCTCCGAAAGAAATGATTATCCTTTCCTTATTAGCAAATCACTCGGATACGAAAATCCACAGGTAACTGTTTCAGAAGGATTTTGAAGCATGTTAGGCTAGGGTAGATCCGATGAAGGGAGCTTTGGCTGACAAATTTTGTGCTGTTTAATGAGATTTGTTTGCTGGAAAAACTGCGATCGGATTCCTCCTGCTCTTTGTTTCAGAAGCTGTGTGTGTGTGTGTGTGTGTGTGTATTTAAACTGGATAGGCCTTGTGGAATTAGGAATCAGGTGTAAGTATAATCTTTATTGTCATTGTACTTAAACACAACGAAATTGATAAGGGAAGCAAATTATGTTATCAAGCAGCAATTAATTTCAAGATAGTAAAACAGAATCTGTTAGGAGAGCATTTGGGCAGTGACACCTCGATTGATACGTTTAAGGTAAAGGTAAAGGTTCCCCTCGTACATATGTGCTAGTCATTCCCGACTCTAGGGGGCAGTGCTCATCTCCGTTTCAAAGCCAAAGAACCAGCACTGTCCGAAGACGTCTCTGTGGTCATGTGGCCGGCATAACTAAATGCCAAGGGGACATGGAATGCTGTTCCCTTCCCACCAAAAGTGGTTCCTATTTTTCTACTTGCATTTTTTAAGTGCTTTCAAACTGTTAGGTTGGCAGAAGCTGGGACAAGTAACGGGAGCTCACTCTGTTACTCGGCGCTAGGGATTTGAACCGCTGAACTGCCAACCTTTCTGATCAACAAGCTCCGCATCTTAGCCATTGAGCCAGTTGTGACTTAATTCCCCATACTTGTTTGATGCTTACAGTACCTAATGCCTACAAAGTATTTACTACAGGTAGTCCTTGACGTATGAGCACAGTTGGGACCGGAGCTTGCATTGCTAACTGATGCAGTTAAGAGAGCGCCCAATGTTACGACATTTTTGCTGCAATTGTTAAGAAAGTTATTATGGTTTTTAAGTGACTCCGACTCCCTGCATGGATTTTTGCTTATTGTGACATTCTCCTGGGAGGGTCATAAACGGTGATCACATGAGCCCCGTAAATCTGTAACCATTGTAAATACATGCCAGTTGCCAAGCAACCAAATTCACATGACCATGGAGACACTGCAGCGGTCATAAGTGCGAGGAGCAGTTGTAAGTCACTTGCTGTTGTAACTTCAATTGGCCATTAAATGAATGGTAAGCTCAGGACTCAAATACTTTGGCCACCTAATGAGAAGGAAGGACTCCCTGCAGAAGAGGCTCATGCTGGGAACAATTGAGGGCAAAAGAAGAAGGGGACAGCAGAGAATGAGGTGGCTGGATGGAGTCACTGAAGCTGTAGGCATGTGCTCAAATGGATTCCAGAGGATGGTAGAGGACAGGAAGGCCTGGAGGAACATTGTCCATCAGACAAAACTTTGCAACTAACAACAACAACAAGCTGAGATCTACCTGTATTACAAAAGTTATGTTATTGTAGAAGCTGGATTTATTCATGGCTAGGACCCTGCAGACGGGGGTGGACTTTGAAAGCTTCCGTTACATTTTTTGCACAGGCAGAAAATGAGACTTTAATGCTTGTTGGATTCTAATCACGCAGCCTGGACCATCCCAGAGTTGGTTTTGGAACATCCCCTGTGCTTGGCAATGAAACATTGGTCTGCAGCTGAATTAGGACACACGGATCTTATTCCCTGATTTAATTTAATCAGGATCAAGTTAATGATACCTGCTCAGACATACAGAAGTCCTTAGCCCATTAACTCAGCATTGTTTACATTGACTCCTCATAGCTCACCCTGATTTCAAAATAGGTTTTCCAGCTTCGGCTGAAGATACCAGTAATTAAAGCTTTGGTCGGTGTGCAAAGTACATGTCTTCTTGCTTATTTATGGGATCTTTTCTGTTCTTAGTTTGGCTTCTCCCACCTCCTGGAAGAGGGCAGGGTGGGAGAGAGAAAAAGGATGAGCTGCTTTCCCTTTACGTGGTTAAGTCTTGTTTGCAGAAGAGCGTCCTGTCAGCTACAAGTGTCTCCTTTATTGACAAGATTAATCTCATAGAGTCCTCTTCTGTTCAGCCATCAGAGTGACAGGAGCTCTGGTTTCTTTGAATTGGGTCATTCAGAATCAAAAGCAGGAACTGAATGCAACCTTCGTCTGCTGGCTGGGGAATTCTAGGAGTTGAAGTCCACGAGTCTTAAAGCTGCCAAGGTTGGGCACCTCTGATTAAGTGAAAGCATCACACAAGATATAAACTGTGTAAACTTAGAAAAATGCACACCCGTATCAGACAGCTGAAACTTATATAAAATCATAATTACAGGCACTAGATGTAATACAACATTAATCTGAGATCTTAAGAGAAGGTGTCCCACCTTGAGAGGCAACTGAACTTTCTTGTTATTCTTTGAAGAGATTTTGCTTCTCATCCAAGAAGGAGCTGAAGAAGCTTCTCGGATGAGAAGCGAAACATCTTCACAGAATAACAAGAAGGTCCAGTTGCTTCTCGAAAAAGCACCTTTGGCACAATCATGACCTGGATAATTAAGAATCTCCAAAGACATTAGGAGAAGGTGGACTATTTATACCATTCTGATGGACCCATGGCAGGAGATTTTAAGAGATGATGAGATGAATGAGATAGGAAGATATGTTATATGTTTCTGTATTTGCATAAACTTCTCCTAGCTTGCCAATTAAAGAAATAGTACAGTGTTTGGCTTAAGGATGTGTCAGTCTCCTGTTTGTGGATCCTGGATATGACCAGAGAATTCAAAATCCAGTATCTCTCATCGCATAGGACCTGGGGTGGAATGCTACTGGTTCGGACTGGTTCGCCTGAGCCAATAGCAAAGACGCCAGCTGCCTGAACCAGTAGTAAAAAAAATACTGTTCACTTACTTTGCTGTTTGCTTACTCGCTTGTCAGGCGCACTCGGTAGCAGGCTTCTCCCATCCGCCCAGACATCATTTTGACACTCTGTGCATGCGCGGAAGGTTCTGTGCATGCACGGAGGTGGCGTGCGCTCACATTGCTACCGAACCGGTAGCAAAGGTAAGTGGATTTCACCCCAGCATAGGACTATCACAGCAGGCTGTGTCAACTGGAAATTTGTAGGTAGAATTGTGATGAATTAGTTTTGCCTATAAATTCCAACGGATGAGTCCCGAGAAAGTAAAATGGATGAAACTGTTTTAGCTCTGGTTTGCTTATCCCCCCCCTCATTCTTGGTGAAATATGAAATAGAATATCTTCATTGGCTTTTTTTTCCCTATTAAAAACAAAATGACAAGTCTGGGATTTTAAAAATAGCTGCTTTGGGGATACCCAAACAGGGCAGGTAATATAAAAGCTGTTTGTAAAAGCAGCACCGAATTTACCTGTTAAGAGATTTGCAAAAAATCTTTGCTTTTTCTTCCTTTCCCCAGTTTTGTGTCATCATCATTTCCATCTCGATTTCTGAAATAAACGTTAGATTTTCTTTTTTAAATAAAATATTCAGAATCATTATTTTCAAGTTAGTTTTATTTATTTTGTCCTTGAGCACTTCTATATATTAGAATTTATAGCAGTTCCCCTGAGGATACAGCTAGAGAGAAAATATTCTGTTTATAAGCCCAGACCCAGGATTCTATCGTGTTACATATTGACTCCCATCAAAAGCAACGTACTCGTACATGTTTCCACCTAAAACCTCTTTTTAAATAATAATTAGGGGGCCAAGACTTGATCAGTTTGATAATAAGAAAGGCATTTGCAAAAGGTAAATGTGGATGTTAACAAGTCATGCTAGTTTGTAATTTAAGGATTATGTAAAATAATCTGTTTTTTATATACAGTATATATGTAAAACTGTTCTTTGCTAAGCAACGTATTTTTCTATAGTAAGAGGATCAACTGCCATATGCTGTTAATGCATAAACCAAACATTAGGTAAAAGTAAAGGTTTACCTCGCACACATGTGCTAGTCATTTCTGACTCTAGGGGGCGGTGTTTTTTATTAAAAGTTTTAAAAAAGTTTTACAAATATATACCTCCACTCCCCCACCCGAACCTAACCCGCCAATCTAATAAATAAAAATAAAAAAGGAAACTCTGCTAGTTGGAATGAATGAGAAATGCATGTTGCCTAGATATAAGGAAAATAAAGTTTTATTTATCACTAAGAGCCAGTATGTGATCAGAAGGGAGAACAAGATTGAAAGGAAGTGGATCATCCTGATAGATTCCATATATTCCTTCCTGAAACAGCACTGAGGATCTCTATGGAGATTCTCAGTCATCCAGGTCATGGTCCAGTTGCCTCTTGAAAAAGCACCTTTGGGACAGCATTGAGGACCAGAACCTCAGCAGCCTCTAAACTTAATGCACTGAATATGTGTTCCTAAAGGACAGTGGTCCAAGACTTCAGTTCCTGTAGAAGATTATGAGTCCCAGACTAAAGTTCTGACTACATATACAAGCTCCAACGTGGAATAAAACTGGTCTTGTAGTGCCTCCTGGTGGTCAATAGAACTTAAAGGTAAAGGTTCCCCCTCACATATGTGCTAGTTGTTCCTGACTCTAGGGGGCGGTGCTCATCTCCGTTTCAAAGCCAAAGAGCCAGTGCTGTCCAAAGACGTCTCTGTGGTCATGTGGTCGCATGACTAAACACTGAAGGTGCATGGAACACTGTTGCCTTCCCACCAAAGGTGGTTCCTATTTTTATACTTGCATTTTTACATGCTTTCGACCTGCTAGGTTGGCAGAAGCTGGGACAAGTAACAGGAGCTCACTCCGTTATGTGGCGCTAGGTATTCGAACTGCCAAACTGCCGACCTTTCCGATCAATAGACTTTATTTTCCTTATATCTAGGCAACATTTAACTTCTTGACCCAATGCTTATGGGAAAAGCCATATTTGTAATGCTTATTGTAGTGTTGTTCAACTTTAGCTACTTTAAGTTGTTGGTTGGCACATTCTGGGAGTTGAAGTCCACACGTCATTAAATGGCTAACATTGAGGGACACATTTTCATGGAAAGCCATCAAGGTTTGGAGCCATTCAAATTACAGAGTTCTGCTACTGCACTCAGCAACAGAACATTTCCTAGATCCCTTAAGTGGTTTGCTTAATGAAGGAGATCCAGAGCAAGCCCACTCCACCAGATCTCTGGAGAAGAGCAGTCCTACAGGTAAACTGGCCCTGTCCAATGAAATTGGACTACACTCCTAGCATCCTCAGTCAGCATGGCTAGTGGATAAGCCTGGTGGAAGTCATAACCCCAAACACTCAGAGACTAAAACTTGAGAACCATCACATACTCTTAAGTAGAACTATTTTTTTCCTGAATCAAAACAAAACAAATGCCATTTTATTACGTATGTGTTAAGCCTGTCATTGAAAAAGCCAACATCTTATGATAGGATTCAATATTCTCTGCCCAGTTTGAATATAACTAGGGCATTGCAGTGAGTCATAGTAGGCAGTAGAACTACAATTTTGAGTCACGGAGGCATCATTTACCTCCACTCAGATAGCAAACATCCACAATTGTATCTTCAAGACGTAATCCTGAAAGTCAAACAATGAAGTCATCCATATAGACTCATCCCTATATTTACCTAGTAGCATCTGCTCCAAGGACATCAAATGCAGCTTAGGGTAAAAGCTTAGAACATTTCTTTTTTTCCCTTTTTTTAAAATGATTTTTATTGAATGTTTTAATCTTTAAAAACAAAGAAAAAGACAACAAGAAAGAACAAAACACAAAACACACATAACAATATAAAGTAATTATACAGCCTTCTGTATCGGCTTTCCTGCTTAGCCTTTATAGTTCTCCATTCTGCATTGCTTTTCTACTGCTTTTAACTTGCCTATAATATAACAACAGTAGTACTAATGCTTATAATAATATTAATTATTTATATCACCATATATTTAAATTGTCTATTTTCTGTTTTGGCTTCTGTTTTCTAGCCACTTATAAATTTTATTCCATACTTTATAGAAATCCGATTCTTCTCTTTCTTTTATTTCCGTTGTCATTTTGTCCATCTCTGCGCATTCGAGTACTTTTCTAATTATTGTTTCATCTGCGGGTGTATTGATTTTTTTCCAGTTTTGTGTGAAAGCAATCCTGGCTGCACTGAGTATGTGTATGATTATGTATTGAGATTGTTTATCCATGTTTTGGTCTAATAGTCCTAATAAGAATGCTTCTGGCTTCAGTTCTATTTTTTGCTCAGTAATTTCTTCCAACCATTTCCGAATTTTGCACCAATACTTCCTTGTGATGGGGTACGTGCACCACATATGGTAGAAACTTAGAACATTTCTATTATAAAATATTGAGTGTTGATCTCCAAATATCAAAACTTTTTTTTAAAAAAAATCTATAAAGGAGGCAGCCCAAAGGGTTGGCACCCGTGACCCGTCAAAACCGCGGAGGACAAAATCGCGATCGACGAAAGCGCGCATGTGACGTCATCACAGCGCGACGAAAAAAATTAAAAATTGAAATAAAATTAAAATTAAAGCAAGCCGATTCACATAAAGGTAAGGGTTAGTTTAGGTTTAGGGTTAGGGTTAGGTTAAGGGTTAGGGTTAGGTTTAGAGCGTTAGCGTTACGTTTAGCGTTAGGTTAAGGGTTAGCGTTAGGTTTAGCGTTACGTTAACAGTTAGGTTTAGGGTTAGATTTAGGGTTAGGTTAAGGCTTAGGTTTAGGGTTAGGTTTAGGGTTAGGTTTGGGGGGGTTAGGGTAAGGTTTTCGCTTTATTTTTACATTTTTCGATCACAGCGCGATGTTTTCGTCGCGCTGTGATGACGTCAAATGCGCGCTTTCGTCGAGCGCGATTTTGTACTCCGCGGTTTTGTGGTGGAACCATTGGCACCACCTTCTGCCCACTTTCCAAAGCCGATGTACATAAAATGACAATTTGCTGCCAGAAAGTCAGCAGAAAATAGACACCATCACGGATTGATGTTCACGTATCAACAGGAGGTGAAAAAAAACAATTAAATCATTCTGTATTAACAGGCCCTGCACCGAGTAGCTCCTTTGTTTTTTCTTCTTAACACGTTGTTTCAGCTTCAGCACCCAAAGGAGGAACAATGTAATTGAAGAATGTGCTTCTTCTCCTAACAATTATTCTGCTGTTCTCTTGAATTTGCATAAGGAGAGGGAAATTAGCAGAGAGGGGAGGGGAACAGAATTATTATTTTTTATTTTTGCTGTTAGAAAAAGATTTATCTTCTCGGCCCTAAACTCTGGAACTCTCACCTACTTCTAAAATTCTCCCCATAAGTTGGTTTCATTACTAACATTGCAAAACTGGAAAGGGAAGGTTATATGTTGCCTGCTGGCATTATTCAGAATGCTACTGTTAAAGAGAGGAAGGGAGACCTGTACCAATGGGGTTAGCCAAGTCTTTGCATTGTTGTTTACACTTGGGGTTATTTTTCTGCCAATAGGGGACAGAACTTTTGGGGTGTCTCTGGCATTTGAGGAAGCTTGAATTGTAAATAGTAGCTCTGTATTATAATTTCTATCTCAGAACCTAGAAGGAAAGAGGTATAGAAAGAGGTAAGATGATTAAAGGCCTGAAGACTAAGTAAGACATATGAAGAACCATGGCAGAAATTGGATATGGCTAGTTTAGAGAAAAGAAGGACTAAGGGTACTATGATAGCAGCGTTCCAGTATCTAAGGCACTGCTGGAAAGAAGACTGGATCAACCTGTTCTCCAAAGCACCTGAAAGCAGGACAAGAAACCATCAATGGAAACTAATCAAAGCGAGAAATGACCTAGAACAGTGGTCTCCAACCTTGGCAACTTTAAGACTTGTGGACTTCAACTCCCAGAGTGCCTCAGCCAGCAAAGCAAAGCTGGCTGAGGAACTCTGGGAGATGAAGTCCACAGGTCTTAAAGTTGCCAAGGGTGGAGACCACTGACCTAGAACTAAGGAGAAATTTCCTAACAGTGAGAACAATTAATCATTGAAAGAACTTGCCTTCAGAAGTTGTGGGTGCTCCATCATTGGAGGCTTTTAAGAAGAGTACGGACAGCCATTTGTCTGAAATGGCATAGGGCCGTGATGGTGAATCTATGGGAAGTGTGCCACAGTGGGCACACGGAGCCATATTTGGTGGCATGCCAGCCATCAGTTTCTGCGCGCATGTGCATGCTGTTCAGGTGATTTTTTTTGCTCTCCCCAGGCTTCAGGAAAGCCCGCTGGGAGGCTGGGGAGGACGAAAACAGTCCCAACGGCCCAACCAGAAGTTTGGAAATGGTCCATTTCCAGAGGCCTCCGGTGGGGCGGGGGGCAAGGGAGCCATTTTCGCTCTTCCCAGGCTTCAGGAAAGCCTCTAGAGCTTGGGGAAGGAGTTATGCGTGCATGCATGGGGGGATCGCGCATTAATGCACAGGCAGGTGGGAGGATTGATTGGGCGTGCACAATTTTGGCACGTCGTAAGAAAAATATTAGCCATCATTGGTATAGGGTTTCCTACCTGAGCTGGTGGTTGGGCTAGAATATATCCAAGGTCCCTTTCAACTCTATTCTTAAGTATTATTGTGGTTGTTGGGAGTTTTCAAATATTTGGAAGAGACTTCACACACTTTCATTTATTTATTTTTACTGCTTTCATTCCCAAGTCCTTTAGGATGATTTCCCCAAATATGGACTTTGTTTGCTCATCATCCCAATATGAGAAAAAAATGATCCACAAGTAGTTGGATGTTTTGCCTGAACCTGTTCTTTGAAACAGTGGTTATATATAACTTTTACTTCATGTATGTAGTTCACATTTTCTGAGTCTCTCTAGATACACCCCCAAAATGCTAAGCACATCACCAAGCTTCTATAGAGATTGAAGTATGAATGGCCATTGCAAAATTGAAAGGAGACTATAGATTTCTGATACATAAAACACAATGACGTAAGCAGATGCCAGGGATTGATGATAAGACATCGTCCAACAGGGTTCACTATACTATATTGCAGTTTATCCCCGATACATGAGCAATTGTCCCCATGTCTGGGGATTATTACTCCATGCAGAGCTGAACTGCATTAAATGAAAGTGAAGTTTCTTTTCAGGATTAAAAATTGGCATTTCCTAGCTCTTGGAGGTCTGTATTTGATCACTGGCTGTCGGTCTGTGTCCAGGGGATGTAATCCTGATGGATGGGTCCCAGTGATTTTCGATGGGATTCTGGCATGTTAAATTCCAGTGAATGGAACCCGTCATCGATAGACAAAACCACAACGCTGAAGGTCAGAGAAAAAACAGCCTCAGGACATTATCATCAGGGTGAGCCTGTTGAAATAATACTGTATTGCTGGAAAGAGCAGAGATAGACTCAACAAATCTTCCTGTGGAGGCAAGGCACTATTTCTGTCCTGCATCGGAGAGTTGAATGAAATGGGGACCACCCTTGCTGCTGTTGTTATTATTATTATTATTATTATTATTATTATTATTATTATTATTATTATTATTTATACTTTATTCATTAAACATGAAACTCATCCAACTGAACATTCAAAAATGAATCACAAATACCATTTACTGGTGCTAATGGTTGATACGGTTTGCTGCCAGCGTCCTAGGTGTCAACCAAGTACCTTCTTAAAATATAAGATGCCCTATATAATAAATATAAGAAAGCCCTATGAAGCGGTATATAAGTCTAATAAATAAATAAATAAATAAATGTTCCGAGTAGCACAGTTTTTTGCAGTTCCGCTGGTGTTATTGCAGGAAGCTGCAATTTGTTGATGTATCTTGTAAAATTCTTGGACATGGTGCCAAGTGCCCTGATGAAAATGGGTATCACTTACATGATTATGATTATTATTGTTGTTATTATGGGATGGGTGGGACTTGCAGAGAAGGCTTTTTTTATTTTAGCTCAGCAGAGGGAACCCATTATCCTGGATCTAAAGTTTGCTACCAACTTTGCTGCTGTTATCAAGGTCATAAAATTGGGTGCCCACATTACTGGACTTACGAACGCTGGGTGTGTGACTTTGGGCCAATCAACAGGAGACAATGTTCTAGTCCCGCTTTAGGCATGAAAGCCCGCTAGGTAATTCTGGGCCAATCACCAGGAGAGGGTGGGTTCTAGCCCCGCCTTAGGCATCAAAGCTAACTAGGTAACTTCGGGCCAATCAACAGGAGACAATGAGTTCTAGTCCTGCCTTAGGCGTCAAAGCCAGCTAGGTAACTTTGGGCCAATCACCAGGAGAGGGTGAATTCTAATCCCACCATAAGCATGAAATCTAGCTGGATTACTTTGGACCAGTCCCTCTCTTTCAAGCCAAACCACCTCACAGGGTGGTGGTTGTGGGGAAAGCAGGAGAAGGAAGGGATGGATGTTAGGTATGTTTACCACCTTGAGTTACTTATAAAATAATAAAGGTAGAATAAAAAATAAGTACAGATTAGTAATATATAAATAAATGTAAGCAATTGAGAGTCCCTCAATCATAAGATGGGTGGCATGTAAATTTAATAAATAAAAATAATAATTTAATAAAGCAGCGAAGCAGATCCAAGCTTTTTGGGCCCTACCCAGGCAGTGTTACCAAACAAGAAGGAATCATTTTACCTTAGGTCCTTTCACCCGTTTTCTGATACTTTTGCAGAGCAGCCACAGGTAGAACTGAATGCCTCTGAGGGAATCTTTCCACGACTAAGCAAATTGCAAAGCTCCTTTTATTGATATTTACTTAAGCCTTGAAAGTTTTGGATTTTTATGGCCACCTGATTGCAAAACAATTTTGTTTGGCAGATCTTGTAGAAACAGCATCCTAATTTTTATTTTTTTATTTTAACTGTCAGCCGGATTTCAGCCCCACATTTTCCTTTTGACAAATAACAATTTCAGGTACAAACTATCAGAGCTTTTCACCTTTGGGCTCAGATTTACATGGTTTTTTTTCCTTTTGTTTCCTTGCTTTTCTGTTATAAACACCATTATTGAAGTCTGCAAGAGAAAAAAAAAGCTATTTGCCAACTCTGCCTGGTAACATTTAAGGGCACTGTTACACACAAGATTAAGTATGATAGCTTTTTAATGACTTGTGCTGCTCACTTTTGAACATAGAATAGATTGCTGTATATTTTGGTAAAAGCAACTGTGTTCCCTGCTTGCTTGCCTGCTTGCTTGTCTGTCTGTTATAGAAAGAAACCCTATAAGGAGAGCAGTAGCTACACAACCACCCACAATCTCCACACCGTGTTGCAGGATGAGATTGCAGTTCCTCCCTTAAAGGAGGAACTGTTGTGTAAGAGAAAAACATACGCTTGGCATGCAGAAAGTGTCACTGTTTGGCAATGGTGGTTTAGCAGGTTGAGGTACGGGATGAATAGATAAAGGAACTAGCTATGTTAATCTAGCAAGCTTCATAGTTGTCTTCCAATCCTTGAAGGGCTGCCACAGGGAAGAGGGGATCAACTTATTCTCTATAGGACCTGAGTACAGGACAAGGAGCAATGGGTGAAAAGCTCTTTAAAGAGAGATTCAGCCTGGAAGTAAAGAGGAGTCTCTTGACAATAAGAATGACTGATCAATGGAACAGTTTGCCTCCTGGAGTTGTGGTGTGCTCTATCACTGAAATTGTTCAAATATATATATATACTGGACAACCATTTGTTCAAGATGGAGTAAGGATTCCTGCCTTGGGCAGTGGGATCGATTAGAAGACTTCCAAGGTCCCTTCCAGACCTACGATTCCATGATTTTATGAAGAGATGGAGTCTACCGACAAACCGAAGTCTCTTGCACACTTGTTACACCCTGTTTTCTGTCTCCACAGCTGTCCCTTCAGGACCTTTTGTGCACCGTGCACCAGAGCAGGGGTGGAGAACTATGGCCCTTTTATGACTGGTGAACTTCAACTCCCAGAATTCCCGAGCCATGGCTGGCTCAGGAATTCTGTGAGTTGAAGTCCACCAGTCATAAAAGGGCCACAGTTCCCCACCTCTGCCCTAGAGAAAACAGACAAAACTGAAATGGTGGATAAGGCTTCCAAGTGGGCCAGAAGCGAAACAAAACAGCCTTGTGGCGCTCCCCTCACACCCATCTCTTCTTCTTTGTGCCAAACTGAATCAAGGAACATGGGGCATTAGAACCGTCCAATACTAGTTCTCAGATAGGAGATGGGAGCAAAGGACTTTTTTGTTTACTGCTGTTATCTGAATTTACTCCGTAGTGCGTCTTTCTTCTATCGACCCTCCACCCCCCCCACCCCCCACCCCCAAACAATGGAAGAAAAAGCTTAGTGCCCTTGGCACAGTTCTACTGCTCGGTTGAGATTTTAATCATTTCTTTTCAATTCAAACTGCCAGTTTAAGGTTATCCTGCCTTCAGAATGTTGTTTTCCTTGGCATTTAAGTTTGACCATTTCTTCCTTCCAGGACAACACAATACTTTCTTTCTCTAGAAAAGAAAGGGTAAATTTGTCCTTTCAGCAAACAGTGGGGGTGGATTGAAAGAATATCCAAACCCACCATTCCACCAGTTCTCTCTCTCTCTCTCTCTCTCTCTCTCTCTCTCTCGCTCGCTCGCTCTCTCTCTCTCTCCCTCCCTCCCTCCCTCCCTCCCTCCCTCTCTCTCTCTCTCTCTCTCTCTCTCTCTCTCTCCCCTTTGATGGCACAACTTACAATACAATACAATAGCAGAGTTGGAAGGGACCTTGGAGGTCTTCTAGTCCAACCCCCTGCCTAGGCAGGAAACCCTATACCGTTTCAGACAAATGGCTATCCAACATTTTCTTAAAGACTTCCAGTGTTGGGGCATTCACAACCTCTGGAGGCAAACTGTTCCACTGATTCATAGTTTTAACTGTCAGGAAATTTCTCCTCGGTTCTAAATTGTTTCTCTCTTTGATTAGTTTCCACCCATTGCTTCTTGTTCTACACTCAGGTGTCTTGGGAAATAGTTTGACTCCCTCTTCTTTGTGGCAACCCCTGAGATATTGGAACACTGCTATCATGTCTCCCCTAGTCCTTCTTTCTATTAAACTAGACATACCCAGTTCCTGCAACCGTTCTTCATATGTTTTAGTCTCCAGTCCCCTAATCATCTTTGTTGCTCTTCTCTGCACTCTTTCTAGAGTCACCACATCTTTTCTACATCGTGGCAACCAAAACTGAATGCAGTATTCCAGGTGTGGCCTTACCAAGGCATTATAAAGTAGTATTAACGCTTCACGTGATCTTGATTCTATCCCTTTGTTTATGCAGCCTAGAACTGTGTTGGCTTCTCCTGGGTTCTTCAAAACAGCCATCTAACTTTTTTTAAAAAAAAATCTGTTTCTATAATCAAGTCACAGAGTGATTGTCTGGAAATGAGAGTAAAGATAATATTTATAACACTGTTAAGGTCAATTGAACATAGGAGCATTGTGTGTCTTATTTATTGATTTGATTTGTTATGATGTGGTATGTGATTGATTTGATTTGATTTGATTTTTATAGTCACCCATCTCAGCAACTACCCTATTTCGATGTGCTTAGTCTAAAATGGAGTCAGCCCTTTCTGAGCAGGTTTGCACATTTGGCTTTGAGTACATGCTGTGGATAACTGTATTTGTTTATTTATTTGTTTTATTTATTCCTCACATTTATATACCATGTTTTCCCAAAAATAGGACCTAACCAAACAATAAGCCCTAACATGATTTTTCTAGATGTTCTCAATATAAGCCCTCTCCCAAAAATAAGCCCCAGTTAAGATCGGCCGCCAGATGGACGCATTTTTTACTGTGCCCAAAAATAAGTCCTAACTGGAAAATAAGCCATAATGCATCTTCTTGGACTAAAAATTAATCTAAGACCCAGTCTTATTTTCAGGAAAACAAGGTAGTTGCCATCTCACAAACGTGTCTCTGGGAAGCTTGTCGTAGAGCCCAAAAATAAAAAGGAAGCATTTTTTTAAAAAATCCATGATAATAGAATCAACATTATTAAAAAAAGAGGCTAGGAAATAACATCTTGGATGTTTCAAGCAACAGATTTCCTTTGTGGGAAATGATTCTCTTAGGTTATTAAAGAGAGTTTTCCTGCTCAGAGAATGCTGCCGTAATGAGTTGCACCCATTTCCCAGAAGTCGAATTGGTGAAAATGCGCCTTCTTTCCCCATTTAACTTCCTAGCATGCTTTCTGCCTTCCCCTAACGAGGTTGATGATGGTATCTTGAGGTAGAGACCAAGACAATGTTTAGAAGCCATTGTTTTATTTTTAAGCATGGCAGCCTCCCACTTAATTTTTTTTTTTAATTTCAAGACAGGGAAGGCAAAGGGTTTGGTAGGTGTTGTGGTCCGCTGGCAGCAGAGTTGGACAGTGAGGAGGTTGGGGAGGAACATGGGCCAGTCCTGGGGGCTGAGGAAAGCGGGAGCTAGACAGCAGTGAGGCAGAAGAACAGCTGGAGCCTGTTCCCAGTATGCACATGTACAGAGCTGCCCGAAGACAAGAACAACTAAGAAAGCAGGGTCGACTCAAGAGTAAAACCACACCTGGGATGTAATTGGCCTCTCCCATAGGAAACAAAAGAAGAACCAACGGGGAGTGGACTTTTGCAGGAAACATTCATTCATTTGGTCTGGAAAGTTCTGTTTGTGAGAAACTCTGTGCCAAGTTTTGCTTTACTCTGTGTTTTGACACTAGTTATCTGGCAGCACTCCATATGAGATAAGGTGCATGTAAATTTGAAATATTGTTTGATAAGCCTTGCTGACTGTGAATGAAAGGAGTTCACAGTCATGTAAATAAAAGGAGTTTTGTTGGGACTAAGACTTTGCTTCTGCTTTCTAAGGAAGCCTGGGTCAGAACAGCAGGGAGAAAGAGGAGGGGATGTCTGCTCACCCATTGGTGCCTACAAGTGCCATGGAGATGCTGGGACTGAGCATGAGCTCCAAAATGCCTTGTAGAAAGGGAGTTATGATGGCATAAAGACAGAGGTCCTGGTGTTTGTGAAAACAGATCAAAAGATACAAGGTAGAGAAGAAAACATGCCAGTCTTTTTTGAAGGAAGATGCATTTCTCCTGGCCCTCTTGAAGTTTTGGGGGCTTTGATAACTGATAGACAATTGGCCTTTTCTTTTCAACCTGTTGTGGTCTGCCAGTGGCTATTGGAGTTGGCAGCATATTCGGACAATGAGGAAGTTGCGGGGGAAACGGGACATGGACCAGTCCTGGAGTCTGGGGAAGGCTCGGACGAGGGCTCTGTATCAGAGGCAGAGAGGGGGACAGAGCCATCTGACAGTTATCAGCTGCCTTCAGAGTCAGACATCAGTGAGGCAGAAGAACAGCTGGAGCCTGTTCCCAGTGTGCGCATGTGCAGAGTTGCCAGATGAACGGAACAGCTAAAGAACAGGGGTCAACTTGAAGTAAGGCCACAGGTGGACAATGAATGGTCCCTCCCAGAGGAAATAAAAGAGGAGTGAAAGGGGAGTGGAGTTTGCAGGAGACAATTAGTTCGCTTAATTGATTCGTGACTCTCCGAGATTCCTTGCCAAGTTTTGCAGATATCGGTCTGGCAGCTCTCCAAGCCAGATAAGGTCTGTGAGTGTAAATCCTCCCTTGAAAGACTTCGCTGGATGTGAGCGAGCAGATTTCACAGTAAATTAATAAAAGGGGTTTTTGTCGGGACAAGGAGTTTGCTTCATGTTCTTGGGAAGCCTCGGTCAGAACACAACCAGTAGAACTGATGATGCTATCTAAAGGACCTGGTCAATCCTCTCTCTCCCTTCAAACCTGTTAGAATTTGGAGGGGCAATTCTAATCCTTAAAAGCATTCATGAGACACCTCCTGAGTTAATTAAATGAGAATAAAGTAACTCCAAGGTGCCATTCTGACTTGGCCATCCATCCAGCCATCTCAAAATCACTTTCCATCCTGTACGGCTCCCTGGTGTTTTCAGCACTATGCTTTTGACCAAAGCTTTTAAAGATTCTCTTCTGAGCTGCCTCATTGCTTCTACCTGACTGGATTTATGCATTTGATCTTTTTTCCAAAATCAGTCCTGTTTCATTAGGGATCTTGCTCTAGCAGCAGGCCGTCCAAAGGAAAGCATTGTTATGGCTCTCGTGGCTTGCACCTAGGTGAAATGGCCCAATATCTTGCATAATTCAACCTCTTTCAACTTAGCCAAGTGAGGAAAAAAATTCGAAGTCTTCGGGGCTATTTGCTTCAAAGCAGGCAGACCTCTTGCGACAACTGGTCTGGCCTTGCAATTGTGTGTGGTTCTCTTGCTGAGTTGCTTTTAAAATAGGCTAAAGGTAAATGTTGACCTTGCAAATATGTGCTAGTCCTACCTGACTCTAGGGGGAGGTGCTCATCTCTGTTTCAAAGCCGAAGAGTCAGCGCTATCCAAAGATGTCTCCGCGGTCATGTGGCCGGCATGACTAAACACCAAAGGCGCATGGAATGCTGTTCCCTTCCCACTAAAGGTGGTCCCTATTTTTCTACTTGCATTCTCACATGCTTTCAAACTGCTAGGTTGGCAGAAGCTGGGACAAATAACAGGAGCTCACTCTGTTACGCGGCGCTAGGGATTCGAATCTGCTGACCTTCTGATCAACAAGCTCCGTGTTTTAGCCACTGAGCCACCGTGTCCCTTTATAAAATAGGCTGCATATAGGTTTTTTTAAAGAGGTCTTTTATCCACCCAATGTACCCTGAGGTTAAAGGCCAGGCTACTCTACTGTACATAGTTGAGGCTAGAACTTGACAGTGCAGTCTTTCTGCCTAAGACCATGGTTCTCAAGGATGGCAGCTTGAAGGTCTGTGGTCTTTAATGCCCAGAATTCTGGGCATTGAAGTCCCCAGATCTTCAAGCTGCCAACCTTGAGAAACAGTGATTTAGGAAATTAAAAAATGTTTAGAATGGAATAGAATAGAATAGAATATGGAATGAAGAATAGAATAGAATAGAATAGAATAGAATATGGAATGAAGAATAGAATAGAATAGAATATGGAATGAAGAATAAAATGGAATAGAATAGAATAAAATATGGAATGGAGAATAAAATGGAATAGAATAGAATGGAATAGAATAGAATAGAATAGAATAGAATAGAATAGAATAATGGCCAAGTGTGATTGGACACACAAGGAATTTTTCTTTAGTGCAAAGGCTCTCAGTGTACATAAAAAGGCAAGATATATTCAAGAATCATAAGGTACAACACTAAAAGATAGTCATAGGGTACAAATAAGCAATCAGGAAACAATCAATATCAATATAAATTGTAAGGATACAAGCAACAAAGTTACAGTCCTGCAGTCATAAGTGAAAGGAGATGGGTGATAGGAACAATGAGAAGATTAATAATAATAGTAATGCAGCCTTAGTGAATAGTTTGACAGTGGTGAGGGAATTAGTTGTTAAGCAGAGTGATGCCATTCAGGAAAAAGCTATCCTCGTGTCTAGTTGTTCTGGTGTGTAGTGCCCTATAGCGTTGTTTTGAGGGTAGGAGTTGAAACAATTTATGTCCAGGATGTGAGGGGTCTGTAGATATTTTCACAGCCCCCTTTTTGACCCGTGCAGTGTACAGGTCCTCGATGGAAGGCAGATTGGTAGCCATTGTTTTTTCTGCAGTTCTAATTATCCTCTGAAGTCTGTGTCTGTCTTGTTGGGTTGCAGAGCCAAACCAGACAGTTATGGAGAAGCAGATGACAATCTCAATAATTCCTCTGTAAAACTGAATCAGCAGCTCCTTGGGCAGTTTGAGCTTCCTGAGTTGGTGCAGAAAGAACATTTAACTTGGGGATTTTTTTTAAATGCACAATATTGCTATCAAAATTGCACAAGGAATTCCAGGTGGTGCTTATCTGAAGCCATTAGCTTAAATGGGGGGGATGGGGTTTCCCTAGATTCAAAATGTGCTGGCTGGGGAATTCTGGGAGTTGAAGTCCACACATCTTCAAGCTACCAAGTGTGAGAAACAATGGCTTTTAAAGCATAGAAAGAGTGCAGAGAAGAGCAACAAAGATGATTAGGGGACTGGAGACTAAAACATGAAGAACTGGGTATGTCTAGTTTAATAGAAAGAAGGACTAGGGGAGACATGATAGCAGTGTTCCAATATCTCAGGGGTTGCCACAAAGAAGATGGAGTCAAACTATTTTCCAAGGTACCTGAGGTTAGAACAAGAAGGAATGGGTGGAAACTAATCAAGGAGAGAAGCAACTGAGGAGAAATTTCCTGAGAGTTAGAACAATTACTCAGCCTCTAGAAGTTGTGAATGCCCCAACACTGGAAGTCTTTAAGAAAATGTTGGATAGCCATTTGTCTGAAACGGTATAGTGTTTCCTGCCTAGGCAGGGGGTTGGACTAGAAGACCTCCAAGGTCCCTTCCAACTCTGCTATTGTATTGTATTGTATAATTCAGCTCCTTTGTGACTGTTTTTCTTAATTTCAGGAGATTAACATACTAGCCAGATGGTAGAAGCCAAATCACGGGGGTCTGTCATCTGAATTTTGGTGCTCTTAGGGTTAGACAGGCTGAGAATTCCTTTAGACAATGATTGAAGAAATCCAATGTTAGAACAAGCTAAGTCAAACTATAAGATTATCTCATCCATTCAATGGGGGCAGCCAGGCCATGCTCTGAAAAAGCAATTTTTCTCCTTTTGGTCCCCTAAGTTACAGATCAGCCTCCTCTAGAATTGATTCCACCTTTAAGTATCTTCAGCAATCTTAGAGGGCAAATGTAATATCATTCCAGTAGCAGAGGGACTACTCCCAAGTATGATAGGTAAAACTGAATGTATAGAGTGGGTTGTTTTTTTTTTGATATGATAAATTTTATTCCGATTTGAGACTGAGACCACTTCTTTTCTCGAGAAAAGAAAACATACCTTGATCATTTTCATGTGTTTCTATTTTACTTATTGTAATTCTAGAGTCACTTAGGTAGGTGTAACGTTTTTCGTCCAGGTAGGGTACACCATTGTAAGAGCACTGCCATGGGATAGATTAATTATGGGTTGTTCTCAATTTACAATCGTTTAGAGGTTGCTATGATGGACTCCCACCCAAAAGGCTATTTAAAACATGGTTTCAGAGTTATCATTCCCCCCCCCCCCAAATCATATGACTTCATTTCTACCACTTGACATCCAGCTCACCATTAGGGCTGGTTGCAGGGAATTGTGGTCACATCACTGCATTCTCCATAGTGAGGGGGGAGGAGTATCCAGAATGGGTTGACCTTATCCTCTCGTGATTGGTTTGAGTCAGATAAGCTCTTTGGGCTCCGCCCCCTGGAAGTGAGCCTGCCCAGTTTTCTGACTCAAAACGATCGTGAGAAGTTGCTCATTCGAGAGCTCCAGGAATTTACTAGGATCTAAAGGAAAATTCATTTGGACCCGTCGAGTTTTGCCTCCCTGCTTCACACACAGCCTCCTCCCGCAGGATTGGGACTGCCACTAGCCCCCCTGGGGCGGCAGGCTGCCCTGGACACTGAGGACATCCGAAGACTCTCAGTGAGGAGCTTGGCCGGGCAGCAGGAGAAAGGGCAAAAGCCTCTAGCAGGCAGCCCTAACCAGGAGGACGGGCAAAAGCCTCTAGCAGGCAGCCGCCAGAGCTGTAAGAGCTGGAGATTTGACTCACCCCAACCAAGGGAAAGGTTGCACCTCTCCAGACCTCCAGTAATTTACAAAGGATTAAAGAAAATAAACTTGGACCCGGCGAACCCTGCCTCCCTTCATCGCACACAGCCTCCTCCTGCAACGACTGGATTGCCACAAGCCCCCTGGGGCGGCAAGCTGCCCTGGCCATTGAGTGAGATGGAGTCACTCTGTGAGGACCGTTGCCGGGCAAGCAGGAGAACCGGGCACACATGCCTCCTAGAGGCAGCCCTTGATGAGAGGCTTCTCAGGAGCAGAAGCGCTCCTCCGCTCCCCTCAGCCACGAGGGTTTTTAAAAAGGAAAACCTGTGCTGGCAGCTATCACCAGTGGACAAGGTGAGAGCCGGAAAGGCTCTAAAACAGCTGCGGGAGATGAGCGGCAGCCGCATGGCAAGCCTGCAAAGGCAAAAGCCATTTCCATGTGCTCCAGCAAAGAGGAGCCTTTTGAATTTGGAGCCGGGGGCCATCTTGAAGCCACGTGGTCCAAGATGGCGGCCCCCAGCAGCTCAGGAGGCCGGCAGGACAACAACCACCACTTGAGGAGACCTACAAAGGTGAGAGACGATCGCAGAGGCATTAGCCAAGAGCAAGGGAGGCAGCAAAGGGCCAAAAGGAGGCCTATCAAGGAGTTAAAGAGGCAGGTGGTGGATCAACCCCCCCCAAGCCTACTTCCTTGTTGAATCACAAAGGCAGCTGCCACAAGGCTTGCAGGAAGAACCACCCCCCCTACCTTTCTGGCTGCCAAGTAACAGGAGAAGGCTTCCTCCATAAGAACATTCTCCTTTAATTAGGAGACAGAGCGGGAGGGGCGAGAGGCTGACCGGCATCCGTAGCAAGCTGTGTTTGTCATGGCTAATTCTTGATTCCCCCTTAAGAAAACTCTCCTTTAATTAGGAGACAGAGCGGGAGGGGCAAGAGACTGATGGGCATCAGTAGCAAGTTGTGTTTGCCATGGCTAATTCTTGATTCCCCCTTAAGAAAGCTCTCCTTTAATTAGGAGACAGAGCGGGAGGGGCAAGACACTGATGGGCATCAGTAGCAAGCTGCGTTGTCGTGGTTAATTCTTGATTCCCCCTTAAGAAAACTCGCCTTTAATTAGGAGACAGAACGGGAGAGGTGAGAGGCTTACTGGCCCCAGTAGCAAAAACTGTGTTTTGTTTTGTTAATCCCAAACCGGCAGCCCCCTGCAGCCTGGAAAAACGCAGGGGGGGGGGAGAATATTCAGCCCAGCTGCTAAAGTGCAGCTCCCAATGGAGTCCCCAATCAGGTTACTGAAGACCTTCCAAGGGTGGGGGTGACTAGGCAAACGGCTAATGCAATACAATACAATACTATGCAATACAATAGCAGAATGGGAAGGAACCTGCAGGCTTTCTAGCTCAATCCCCTGCCCAGGCAGGATATCCTATACCATCTCAGACAAATGGCTTCCTATGGTTGATTAGGCTGACTCTGTAAACCACCTAGAGAGGGCTGAAAGCCCTATGAAGCGGTATATAAATCTAACTGCTATTGCTATTGTCATTGCCACCCAACAGCTTCTTAAAAACTGTTGGGGCTCTCACAATGTCTGGAGGCAGGCTGTTCCACTGATTAATTGTTCTAACTGTCATGAAATTTCTCCTCAGCTCTAAGTTGCTTCTCTCCTTGTTTAGTTTCCACCCATTGCTTCTTGTTCTGCACTCAAGTGCCTTAGAGGATAGTCAGGCAGCCTCTTCTCTGTGGCAACCCCAGAGATATTGGAACACTGCTATCACGTCTCCCCTAGTCCTTCCTTCCAGTAGACTAGACCTACCCAGTTCCTGCAACCGTTCTTCATAGGCTTTAGTCTCCAGTACCCTGATCCCCTGTTGCCTTCTCTGCACTCTCCTTAAGAGTCTCCACATCTCTTCTACATCATGGGGACCAAACTGAGTGCAGAATTCCAAGTGTGGCCTCCCAAGACCTTAAAAAGTGGGATTAACACTTCATGGGAGCTTGATTCTATTCCTCTGTTTATGATGCCAAAAACTGGGTTGCTCTTCTGGCAGCTGTTGCACACTGCTGACTCACATTAAAGGGGTTGTCCACTAGGACTCCCAAGATCCCCTTCACAGTTACTACTGTGGAGCAAGGTATCCTGTACCTGTGCACTTCACCTTCATTGCCTAAAGGTAGAACCTTACTTCCTTGAACCCCATTTTCCTAGGTAGTGCCCAATGTTCAAGGGTATCAAGATCCTTCTGTAGCTTTAGCCTGTACTCTGAAGTGTTGGCTATTCCGGCCAGCCGGGGGTCATCTGCTAACCTGATGACCCCCCCCTCCCCCAATCAGCCGTTAACAAACAGAGAGCTAACAGTCATTCCGGCTCCTTCTTATGACCGCTTGAGATAACAGCAGTTCTTAAAGAAACAGTACTACTATCATGGCATATATTTTGCTATCCCAAATGTTAGCTTACACACCTAACACCCTCATTCAAATCACTGATGAAGATGTTGAAGAGTACTGGGCTCAACACTGAACCTTGGGAGACTCCCTGCACTCTTCCCTCCATGAAGAGGCAGTTCCATTGAGGAGTACAGGTGGGTGCACCAGTTACCAAGGCACCTGGGGTGACTAGGTCTAACCCACATTCTTCTACTTTATCTAATAGTAGGTTATGGTCTACCTTATCAGGACTTGCTGAAGTCCAAGTTAACTATATCAATGGCATTCCTATGGTCCACTAGGGTTGTCACCGTAATCTAATATGGCCAGTCTGGTATGATCTGTTTTTGACAAACCCATGTTGGCCTTGGGCTCTCGAGACGGTTTTTCTTCCTTTCTGAAGGGGGGGAATCACATCAGCAATTCTATAGTGGTTCTCCAGTACTCCAGGATCTCTGATAGATATAGTTTCAGTTGTTTGGAGATTTTGTCCACCAGCTCCTTCAGACCCCTGGGTGTAACCCACCCGGTCCTGGGAATTGGACCTTGCCTAAGATAGACAGGCTACCATTTCTTCCCTATCTCATCTTGGGTTCCTAATCTGAATTTGGGATGCGGTTCTTGATAGGTTGGATTGTTTATCCCTTCGGGTAAAGACAGATGCCAAGCACGAGTTAAATAGTTCGGCTTACCCCTGCTGCTTGTCACCTTCGGGCCTCTTCTCCCAGCAAGAATCGTTTCCTTAATCTTTCTTGGTTTTATCAGGCGGGAAGATGCCCCCTTTTGTATGTTATTCTATTTCATTATTATTATTGTGGTTGTGGTTCTTGTTGTTATTATTATTAATTTACCTTTGTGGCAGGCCTTTATTGTGAGCCTTAGCTCCCCTCACTCCATCTTTACACACACTCTAGTGGCCGCCCATTAAACTCCGTCTGTGTTTACATTCTGAATATCTCTGCGCTAATCCTAGCCATAGAATCATAGCACCCTTATGGCCGGGGGGGGGGGGGGAAAGGGGGTCAGACAGGCTGGTCCCCATGCCAGAACCCACCACAAACTCAGAATGGGATGCCCGACTATGAGAGATCGCAGAAGCACCTCAGATAGCCTATGAATTTAGACAACATTCGCTGAGGGCAGAACATAGAGCAGGGGTGGGCTCATCAGAGCCGGCTGGCTCAACCGGACCAAGGGGACAACTTGGAGCGGAAGCTGCAGCCAGTTGACCGCTTGGCGGTGGAGCGGAGCATCCTGAGGAAAGACCTCTTCTCCCCCAGGGTGATAAGGACTATCCAGGCCGCCCGCAGGCCCTCCACAGAGCGCATCTATGGCTCCACGTGGCGGGCCTTTGACTCTTGGTGCAACTCCCGGGGGTTCAACCCCATCCAGGCTACGGTGCCTCAGGTTCTGGACTTCCTCCAGGCGGGCCTGGATAGAGGGTTAGCTCCTAACACAATTAGGAGACAGGTCTCAGCCATCTCATCAGTTCTCCTGTGTGGCAGAAATCAGAGCCTGACACACCACCCCATGGTCAGGCAATTCCTTAAGGGGGCCTCCAACCTCAGACCACCTACGGTACACAGGTACCCTTCCTGGGATTTACACAGGGTATTGGACGCTCTAACGGGTGCCCCATTTGAGCCATTACAAACAGTTTCCCTTAAGTTCCTGACCCTGAAGGTGGCTTTCCTGGGGGCCATCACTTCCGCCAGGCGGATATCCGAACTGCAGGCGCTGTCCACCAGGGAGGATCTCTGTGTCTTCCACCAAGATAGGGTGGTGTTACGGCTGGATCCATCCTTCATTCCCAAGGTGTGCTCCTGCTTCCATCGAGCCCAGGAACTGATTTTGCCCAACTTCTGTCCAGACCCTTCTCACCCATTGGAGAGGAAGGGGCACACTCTGGACGTTAGGAGGGCTCTGAGGATTTACCTCAGGAGAACCAGGCCAAACAGGAAATCCGAAGCCCTGTTTGTCTCCTTCCAACCAGGATCCCTGGGTAATAAGGTAACTTCCACCACTATCGGCAGGTGGCTGCGAACCTGCATTGCCACTGCTTACCAATCGCAGGGGTTACAGGCACCAAATCATATCACAGCCCACTCCACACGGAGTGCAGCCACATCCACGGCCTGGGCCACACAAGCATCCCTGGCCGAAATCTGCAGGGCAGCCACGTGGGCTTCCCCCTCTCCCTTTGTTAGGAACTATAAGTTGGACTCCTTTACCTCGGCAGAGGCCTCGTTCGGCTGCAGGGTGTTGCAGGCGGTTCACAGGGCAGGACCCGTGCCTCAACAGGCCTGAGTGGGGGACATATGGCCTCAGGGATCTCCCTCCCTAGGGACGTGCAGGCTTTGGTACGTCCCATTCTGGATACTCCTCCCCCCTCACTATGGAGAAAGGGCGTTGGTACTTACCTGATACGCCTCTTCTCATAGTGGGGGGAGGAGTATCCAGTCCCTCCCTGACTATGTTTGTACAACTAAGTGTTATGTTCATTGTTTATATTGTTATTTAATTATTGATGTTGAAGACAATAAAAGCAAAAAAACTGAATCAAGAATCTGGAGCGAATGATGCAACGAGTCGGAGAGAGCTCTTCGTCATAAAACTGGGCAGGCTCACTTCCAGGGGGCGGAGCCCAAAGAGCTTATCTGACTCAAACCAATCACGAGAGGATAAGGTCAACCCATTCTGGATACTCCTCCCCCCACTATGAGAAGAGGCGTATCAGGTAAGTACCAACGCCCTTTTTATGACACTTTTTTGCCAGTTTCCAGCAAAAAATACCTATAGGAATACTTCAACAACCATAGTTTTTTTTCTTAACAACCTGTTGGCTTATCATTTGTCTGAAGTGGTGTAGGGTTTCCTGCCTAAGCAGGGGGGTTGACTAGAAGACCTCCAAGGTTCTTTCCAACTCTGTTATTCTATTCTATTCTATTCTATTTGTAATATGTAGGACACCTAATATGAACCTCCACAAAAAAATCATAAAATTAGATATAGTCAGATGGGGAGCTTGACTTACAACTGTCATGATTTGTGACAGAAATACTGAATTCAATTTATGGTCGTGAGTCAAGAACTACCTATAATCCTAAAATGGATAGATGTTATACTGTACTATATCAAATTATGCCGTAAGAGTATAAGTAATATGATCAGATTACTCTGTTAATTATATTTAATGATGGTTTTATGTGATTTCTCCTCTATAACCCTAGTAATGTTTTATTATTACAAATTACATAGTGTAACTTTTAATTGGCCAACTTTAATCAAAATAGAAGTTTACTTGTGGGAATCTCCAGAACTGGTCAGAAACTGCTGAATACCACTTCTGCCCCAGTCCTTCTTTTCATAAGACTAGACATAACCCGTTCTTTATATGTTTTAGCCTCCAGTCCCCTAATCATCTTCGATGTTGTTTCTGCACTCTTTCTAGAGTCTTTTCCTTGAAAATGTTTCACTTCTCAACCAAGAAGCTTCTTCAGGTCTAAATGGTGGAAAATGGAAGGATTTATAGTCTTAGCAGTCATTTGGTAGTTAGTACTCTAGAAAGTCACTAATTTTCCCAGGAAAGTCCAGCTGCATTTTGGGAAAGCACCTTTGGGACAATATGTATTGTAATGTTCATACCTGAACTCCACATCATAAGCTACCTTCAGGAGATAAAAACACACATTATGCTGTTCATTTATTTGTTGCTTCAATCTAGACTGCAGGTACCTAGAAAAGGAAGTGAATTTAGTGAACTTGAAAGAAGAATTGTCACAAGAAGGGGAAACCTTTGTGATGTGGGGCAAAAACAATATCACTTGTTAACAATCCTTTAGTGCATTTCATAGGGTTGCGGGGGCTCAGTGACTAAGACACAGAGCTTGTCGATCAGAAAGGTCGGCAGTTCGAATCCCTAGCACCGTGTAACAGAGTGAGCTCCCGTTACTTGTCTCAGCTTCTGCCAACCTAGCGGTTTGAAAGCATTTAAAAATTGCAAGTAAAAATATAGGGACCACCTTTGGTGGGAAGATAGCAGCATTCCATGTGCCTTCAGCATTGAGTCATGCTAAACATGACCACGGAGACGTCTTTGGACAGCGGCTCTTTGGCTTTGAAATGGAGATGAGCACCACCCCCTAGAGTCAGGAATGACTAGCACATATGTGCGAGGGGAACCTTTACCTTTACCTAGTGCATTTCATATATTTAAAGACACAGGATCTGTCAAAGGCTTTGGTGTATAAGTAAACCTCTTTCTCTCTCCCCATTTCAATTAAACAAACTGGGGGGAACAAATCATTTATTATTATCCTTTGCTGGTGGGAAGGGAAGCCAGGAAGCTGTCATTCTTATCTCTCTGTCCTTGATGAAGGGGTGGGTGACTTATCACAGGAAAACAACTCCATTAGTGTTTTACTTTTGCAATATCAGGATAATTGCTTGTGCCCCGAGCTCTTGCTCCCATGTGTGTGCCCGGGTGGGTGCTTTGTCAGTATTTATCAGCGTGTTTGCCAGGAACCCATGTTGCTTGGAGGCTGATGCATTATTTCTCCTAATAGGCAGGGGCACCAGAACCCCAGCCATTAATATTGCAGAATCCTTAGCGCTGATAAAAGGGAAGACAAGCATTGTCTGAAAGGATGTGGGGTTTTTTTTTATCACCCGGCCCCGTTGTAAACGTGCTATCGAAGGAACTTACTTAAGGGACCGAAGCTTGCAGATTAGGAAGCAGGGGGAGAGGTTTCATCCAGCGACGCTGAGTTTTATCTCAAATCACGCCAGCCATCGCTCTTCAGGGCTCTTGCTTTGCCGTCTCCTAGACACTCAAGCAGATCCAGCAGAATTCTTTTTTTTATCTTTTCTTTTTTCTTTTTTTTTAAATTGCCCTCGGTGAATAAGGACCCGTCTTTAAGTTGCAAGGCTGGCAAAAAGGTCAGCGGTTCCAGAATAATTGCAGTGGCAGAAGAGCAGCGAAAGTTAGAAAATCGTGTGTTTTCCTGCAATATTCTTGCTGGCCTTTGCCTCCAGCTTTTAAGATTCATTGTTTAATCTATTTTATATTGCTTCCATTAGAAAATACAGGTAGTCCTCACTGAACAATGGCAGCTGGGACCGGAATTTCTGTTGCTAAAGCGATGTGTTTGCAAAGTGTGATGTTGCATGACACATCACTTAACAGTGGCAGTTCCGACAGTCCCATTGTCTTTAAGTGAGGCTTGCAGGTCGTTAAGCAAGGACCTCCTCACAACTTCCTGCCAGCTTCCAACAAGCAAATCAATGGGGAAGCCAGCGGGAAGTCGCAATTCCCAGGCGGCTTGCAAGCAGGGCAGTGGGCAGGCAAGTGGTTGCTATGGCATGGCGCAAATGCAGTAGGGCAGTGGTCCCCAACCCCCGGTCCGCAGACCGGTGCCGGGCCGTGGAGTACCTGGCACCGGGCCGCGCAGCAGCCGGGGGCCATGATCGCTGCAGCGGCCGGGGGACATGATCGCTGCAGCAGCCGGGGGACATGATCGCTGCAGCGCAAAGGCTCCTGGGCCGTGCGCAAAAGCTCCTGGGCCGTGCGCAAAGGCTCCAGGGAAGAGAGCCCCGCGCTGGTACGCACGTGATATATAAACAATCAATGTGTCGTCGCGAACAACGCCCCCCCCCTGCGCGCGCTCAGCGGGCCACGGTAAAATTATCAAAGGCTGACTGGTCCGCGGCAATAAAAAGGTTGGGGACCACTGCAGTAGGGCAGGGGATGGCTGCTGTCAGGGAGGGTGTGCAGACAGCTGCCAAAGGCAGGCTGTGCTGTGAACCGGAATGAGACTGTACTCCTCGTACACTTTGCCGCCCCTTGTTTGACCCCTGGGCTTCTCCTTCAGTCATTCACCTCTACCATTTCGCTTTGGGGTGAGGGGAATACAAAGAATTTTCTAGCTCTTCCCCAACATTTCGTGGAGGGGGAGAATGCAAAGGATTTTTTTAGCTCGGACCCGAGGCAACTGGAAACTAGACACAGAACACTTCCTCCCTCCTTCCCTCTCTCTTTCTCCCTTCCCTTCCTCTGATTGGCTGGCGGCTAACTGTCTCCGGAGCCCAAAAGCCTGGGGTGAGCAGTATTTATCCCAAAGGCCCATGACAAAGGAACAAAAGAGGCTGGGTTCCATTGCCCAGGACGAACAGCTAGGGTCCTAACAGCAGAGGCGAAATGCTAGAGGTGAATGACTGGGGGAGAAACCCTGGGGGTGAACAAGGGGCGGTGAAGGGTTGGAGAACAGTCCTAAACCCCGCTGCAGACAGATGTGCAAGATACTCACGATCTCATCCTCCGTAGCCCAAGGTCAGCAGTTAATTTTCCCAAGGGATCACATGCAAAACTGAGGCTGTTGAAGAGAGCTAAACATATAGGATTGTGGGTCGGAGAGGGACAGCCAAAGGGCTGGATGTGGCCCATGGACTGTAGAATGCCCAGGTCTGCTGTAGCCAGTTATTTCAGGAGCAAAAGGGGGGGGATGGGGACAACTTACAGGAGCCACTTGTGACTTTTCCTGCTAGCTTCCACATTGACTTTGCTTGTGGGGAGCTGGCAGATAAGGTTACAAACGGCAATCACATGACTGTGAGGATGCTGTAACTATGAGCCAGTTTCCAAGCACCTGGACCACAATCACATGACCACAGTGATGCTGTGACAGCCGCAAATTCGAGGACCAGTAGACAGCACCATTCTTCCAGTGCTATCATGGCATCAAATGTTCACTGAATGAGTGGTTGTTAACCAAGGACTGCCTATATACAATCTCATGAAGTGGACATGAAAGGACACCAAAACAGAGAAGTAAAGTCCTGTTTCTTTCCACTGGGACCAACTTGATTGAAATAGGCTCTGGGAGAGGAATTTATTGTCCGTTGTCCTTTTGAACTGCATTGTTTTCTGGCATCCAACCAGCCATTCTTTCATTCATTCATGGAATCTATATGGTCACCCACCCAGCTCAAATAATTGCAGCCGTGGGCACTGGGAGGCCATTTAAACTCTATGAATGAGTGAATAACCGATGTGCCAATTGGCACCTCCTGAATTTGAAGGAGAGCTTTCTGCAGTGGGCACAGCCAGACTCAGAATGGCTGTTACACATTCAGCTCTTGGGAGTGGGCTTTTATTGTCAGAAGCTGGTTTGGAGGCATAAATGTATGTCCTATGCAGAGGTTTATGGAAGAAGAGTAGAAAAGAAATACATTTGAATTAGGGATTCTTATTTTTTTTGTCTGTCTGTCATCCATCCATCCATCTATCCATCCATCATCTATATCTATCTATCTATCTATCTATCTATCTATCTATCTATCTATCTATCTATCTATCTATCTATCTATCTATCATATATATATATATATAAAAGTCACAACCCCTGGTATGCCCAAATATTCCCAACAAGGGAATTCCCAACAAGGGTGTGGCTAGCTGATGAGAGCTAAATAGCTTGAAATAGATCTATACTAGTCTCCCTTTATTTATTTATCAGCATAAATATAACAATGTATATATATATATATATATATATATATATATATATATATATATATATATATATATATATATATATATATATATTTATTTATTTATTTATTTATTTATTTATTTATTTATTAGATTTTTACAACCCCTGGTAAGCCCCAATTATGGGAGGAAGCTAACTGCTTCCATCATCTGTCATTCGGCTCGTCACAAGAGTCCATCATGACAGAAACCCAATATTTTTACTGTTGCCTTTGTTACACACACACACACACACACACACACACACACACACACACACACATATATATATAATCTATCTATCATCTATCTACCTATCTATCTATCTATCTATCTATCTATCTATCTATCTATCTGTCTAATCATTTGTCTGTCTGTCTATATCATCTGTCTATCATCTATATATCATCTATCACCTATCACCTATCTATCTATATCATCTACCTGTCTATTTATATCATCTATCATCTATCTATATCATCTGTCTGTCTATCTATATCATCCATCTATCACCTAACTATATCTTCTATTTATCATCTATCTATCTATCTATCTATCTATCTATCTATCTATCTATCTATCTAGATGATATCTAGTTATCTAGTTATCAAAACAGATGTTTGATGCTGTGCAGTAAAAATAAGTTTGCGGTCTTGTATACAATTAGCAATTTGCCCATACAGTTCCAACTGTCAGATTTCTTAATCTTATAATAAAAGAAACCATCAGGAAGTCATTAAAAAAGAAAGGGGACTAATTAGAAAGCTCGAGGGAAATGGGAATGTTTTACAGGAAAGCAGTTGTCCCCAATGACTTTAATTTGTATGGGACACTTTGCCTACTTTTTGTTTAAAAAGCTCAGGGCCAATACCACCCATCAGGAACACTCTGCAAATGTGCCAATCATCCTTCGTTTTACTACTGTTTACAACATTGGGCACTCTCGGGGTTGGGCCTTTTTATTTTTGAACAGAGGTGCCCTCCTATTGTATGGAAAGAAAAATCTAAGATGGCTGCTCCCTGCCTTCTTGGTATTGATAATGCTTTTCAGGTATGGATGAAAATAATGTCTTATGCCTTTAAATCAATGTTAAAATATGTTTACTCCAACTTCCAGAATTCTCTACACAGCATGCTGGCTAGAGAGTTCGGGCAGCTGAAGTCTATGTTTCTTAAAAGACACAACACTTTGAGAAAAAAATGGTTTTCTTTGAATGTATGAAGACAAAAAAGCAAAATTTGGCTTAAAAACATCCATATTCTTAATCCAATGCTACTGACATTGTGTAGGTCCACAAGGACCTCCATAGAGAGTACATTAAAATGTGCTAAGATTTAAGTGCTGTCTTATATTTGGGCACTCCTTGTAGATATCTTGTTGACTTAAAGAGAGGTGCCAGATTGCTCAGGAGATCATAAAAAGTGATCATTTAAAGTCTAATATTTCCCTGCCAGGAATAGCCCAATGTGCTGTCAGCAAAGGAAACCAACCACTTTGCTTTCTAATTTTAAATGAACAGATTTCTCACAACACTGGGTGGGTGCAGCACAGTGGTGGATTTCAATTTTTTTTAGAACCTCTTCTGTAGGTGTGGCCTGCTTTGTGGGAGTGGTGCCAACCATGTGACTGGGTGGGCGTGGCCAACTTGTAAAATGTGGTGAAACTCACTTAATAACACCCTTGCTTAGCAACCAAAATGTTGGCTCAGAAACGCGCAGCACCGAGTGGCAAAAAGGAAGCACTTCACATGCACTCGTCTGAGCCACAACAAGGAAGAGACGCTGCCTCGGGGGCATTCGTGCACCGGAAAATGAACTTCTAGTTTCCGGCGTGCACATGGACACTGGCCAGCAAGTCTTCTGGTTACTGCCATGCTTGCACACGGGCCAATCAGTTGACCAGAAGAGGAACAGGCAATGCCACGCATGCCAGGTGACATGGCTCCGTGTGCCACTTTGGGCATACATGCCATAGGTTCTCCATCATAGGTCTAGAGATAGCGGATGGGATAAGAAACAGAGGTGGTATTCTGCCATTTTGGACCAGTTCATCCGAACCGGTAGTGGAAATCGCGGGTGGCCCCACCCACCCACCCGAGCTCTATGCCATCCTATTTAGGCACATTTTTTGGCCAAATCGCATGGGTGGAAGGCTGAGTGCATGCGTGGACGGAGGACGCGCTCACATTTGCAAACCAGTAGGGAAGATAAGTGAATACTACCCTTGGATAAGAGGCTTAGAAAGGACACATACACATACCCCATAGTTTCTTGGTTTGTACAAGAGATGCGGGAGAATTATCCTTTCAGACTTGGAAGACTAATGTCAGCCTCATGAAATTAACTAGATAGGAATCAAAACCAGTTGAGCTTATTCTACTCCATGGTAAAGCGACAGTGATAGAACCCTGCAAGACTGAGAATGTTATTCCCCCCCCCTCTCCACCAAGAACTAGGGTTGCTAAAAATTTTGAATCCCACCCCTGGTTCGAGCGCTGGGTACAATAACAGGTCTTCATAATACAAAGCCTTCAAGGTGTCGTGGACCTGATGCCCCATGCAGGTCTCGACCCATCAAGCCAAATCTGATTCTCTTAACACGTAATCCACTCTCCAAGGTGTTCCGGAAACACCTCTTTGGTCTGACATTCCATTAAAGCATGAGAACAAGGTTGATGGATAGCGCACTCTTTAGTGGGCTATATATCTCACAGCTGGGGCAGTTCACCAGAGGCGCCATGACTCATGCTTAGCCTTCATAAACATGGTTTCCCCCTGCTAAGAAAGACAGTTATCACCGCCAGATCTGAGAGAGGATTTTACCCAAGCCAGCCATACTGCTTATTGACACCAGCTGTTTTGGACACCTAACATGTTCCTGAATGCTGATGTGCTTCTAGCATTGCTGGAAAACCGTGAATCACTCTTCATAGGAGAGAAAAAAGCTGAATTACTGGGAACCGGGAAGCTGTTAGGACAGCCACTTTATCTTAAATATCACATTTGTTGCAGAGAGAATGGTCCCCTGATCGTTGGAGGCCTCCACAGAGAAAGATTTTAGTCTTTATATTTATTTTACTATTATTTTTCACCTTTAAAAAAAACATTGTTTTTTTTTTAGTTGCCTTGAGCGCTCACCAGACCAGAAAGATGGGATGTAAATCAAATAACTATAGCTGTGTTTTCTGTCACCCGGTCTTTTTCTAATTCATTGACTACAGTGCAGGCTACAGATTATATGAAAGATGAAGGGTAATAAATTGGAACATTTTTAGCTCCTCCGGTTCAAAAAATTCCTTCCCCGCGAAGTTGTTTTGAGGGTAGGATGTATAATTTGCAATTGCAATTTAATGCATTCCGGGAACGGCATGCAATTTCTCCCTGTTTTCTACAAATTTTACATGCATCTTCGCTGCTTTCAGACTTTTTAGTCCAGATGATAATGTCGCCTAATGCCTCTGAAATGAAAAGTGCTTGTAAATGCATGAATAGTGTATGATTAATATGCTTGGTTTCCTTCCTCATATCACTCGTGCACAACTTCGGCAATTTTAAGTTGTGTGGATGTCAACTCCCAGAATTCCCCAGCCATCCATGCTGGCTGTGGAATTCTGGGAATTGAAGTCCACACATCGTAGAAGTGGCTAAGGTCGAAATACACTGCCCTAGAGGAAGGGAAGCCTGATACCCTCTTTCAAGGGGTTCTCATTGCCGAACGAGCAGATTTTAGACAAGGCAACAGTTTGGCAGGGCCTGGTCTGTAAGGCGCAACCTCTTAAGCATCACACCAGTACAAATCTGTTAACTCAGCTCATGTTAATCCCAATGAAATTCCTGCCAAGTTAGCGCCCCACATTATTTAAGTAGGGAAAGTGTTTGCTTCTTTCTGTGTCACCTTCTCCTTTCTCAACTTTGCCCTCAGTATTTCTTATAACCTGCATCTTCATTTGTGGTGTTTTGCTCTTCGGTCCCAATGATATGGGATGATGGGAATCCTTTCTTCAGTTTTGCAAGGCCTGTAAACCATTGCCCCAAGTGGGCTTTGCAATAATTTAAATGACATTTTAAAATCCCTGGAAACCATCTCTCTCTCTTACTCTCCTCTCCTCTACCCTACTTTATCCTCCCTTCTTCTCTCTCTCTGTTCTTTGTCTCTCCCTCTTTCTGTCTCCCTCCTTTCCTCTCTCTCCTCATCGTCCTCCCACTTTCCTTCTCTCTCTCTCCCTTTCTCTCCCTCTCCCTCTCTGTCTCTCCCACTCTCTCACTCTCTGTCTCTCCCTCTCCCCATCTCCCCCCTCTCCTCTCTGTTTCTCCCTCCCTCCCTTCCTCTCTCTCTCTCCCTGTCCCCCTCCCCCATCTCCCTCCCTCTCTCCCTCCCCCTCTCCTTCTCTGTCTTTCCCTTCCTCTCCCTCTCTCTGTCTCTCCCACTCTCACTCTGTCTCTCCCCATCTCTCTCCCTCTCCTCTCTGTTCCTTCCTCTCCCTCTCTATCTTTCTCCCTCCCTCCCTCTCTCTCCCTGTCTCCCTCCCTCTCTCCCCATCTCCCTCCCTTTATCCCTCCCCCTCTCCTTCTCTCTGTCTCTCCCTTCCTCTCCCTCTCTCTCTCCCTGTCTCCCTCCCTCCCTGTCTCCTACCCTCTTTCTGTCTCCCTCCTGCTCCCTCTTTCTGTCTACCTCCCTTCCTCTCTTCCTCTCTCTCCCTCCCTCTCTCTGTCTTTCCCTCCCTCTCTCTCTTTCTGTATCCCTCCCTTCCTCTCCCTCTCTCTCTCTCTCCCTGTCTCCTTCCCTCTCTCTGTCTCCCCCTCTCTCTGTCTCTCCCGTCCTCTCCCTCTCTCTCTTTCCCTCTCTGTCTCTCACTCCCTCTCTCTCTTTCCCTCTCTCTGTCTCTCCCATCCTCTCCCTCTCTCTTTCCCTCTCTGTCTCTCACTCCCTCTCTCTCTTTCCCTCTCTCTGTCTCTCACTCCCTCTCTCTGTGTCCCTCCCTCTCCTCCCTCCCCCATTTCCCTCTCCCATACTCCCTCATCCAGTTCCTATTTGAATAGGGGGTATATCTCCTAAACAGGAGTCCCTTGAAGTCTTGTGCTTCTAATAACCAGCTTTTCATTTCAGGATGTCTTCATTTCTCTGATCTGAATCAGAGAAAACTGCCTGATTCACTTTTTTTTTCTTACCCACCAGTCTTTGCTGTTGAGATTGCTCAGAAGCCCATGGCTGGCTTTTATCAGGTGTTCACACATTGGCTTCCCATTTTTCTGCCGAGGAGTGCTGCAAGTTATCTGGAGGGTTTTGAAGCAATTAAGAGGTTTTACATTTCTAGTCTCCTGACAGTGTCACTTCCCCTGAATCATTTGGAGATGTAAAAATTCAATATTATAGACCTTAATATACTACGCAAAGGTTCTAGTGCATAAACAACCTGCGAGGCAGAGTCTCTTTCCTCCCTGCTTTGCATATAGAGAAGGGATCTTAGATCATGTGGCTCAGGATGATAGGCATTGCAATCCTTTACAACTGGGTATGATGTTGGGTAAGTTTCATATAGACCTGGGGTTCCAACCTTGGCATCTCTAAGATGGGTGGACGTCAACTCCCAGAATTCCCCAGACAGCCATATATATGCTCTATATACATAATGGCGAAACTATGGCATGCGTGCCCAAAATGGCACCCAAAACCATGTTACGCATGGCTTTGCTTGTTTGTCTTCCGGGTTTCTAGTGCACATGCACACGTGATGATCAGCTGTCCTTCATGCGCGCATCAGTGCCGAAAACCGATCCGTGCATGCGCCCTGGCCAGCTGATTGTAGGGTGTGCACATGGGCTAGAACCCATCCCTTCACATGCGAGAAAAGACCGAAAACCAGTCTGCACATGCACGCCGTCCAGCTGATTGTCAGGTGCACATGTGCGCTAGAATCTGGAAGTCGGCTTTTCCAGAGCGCAGCCCCAACAACTGTGCTCATGCGACATTTCCACTCAACCTTTTCGGCACTAAGAGCCATGGTGGCCCAGTGGTTAGAGTGTAGTACTGCAGGCACCTTCTGCTGATCACTGGCTGCCAGCAGTTTGCCAGATCAAATCTCACCAGGCTCAAGGTTGATTCAGCCTTCCGTCCTTCCAAGGTGGGTAAAATGAGGACCCAGATTTTTAGGGGCAAGAGGCTGACTCTGTAAACCGCTTAGAGAGGTCTATAAAAGCACTGTGAAGTGGTATATAAGTGCTATTGCTATCACTGCTCTCTATGCATTAAGAAAGCAGTCTCAGGATTACATCCCAGCAGCAATTTTTACAGCCGCTCTTAACCTCTGCATCCCTCAGTGGAAAGTCAACTGAAGTTCCATTCTAACTGTGTGGGTTTCTGTCCCTGCAGGAGGCCTCCGGGGAGCCACCGTGGTGGATGCTTTGGATACCCTGTACGTCATGGAGCTGCAGGAAGAATTCCAGGAAGCCAAAGATTGGGTGGAGAAGAGCTTTGACTTGAATGTGGTGAGTCAGCCTTTGAATAGGTTTCTCTATTCTCTGGCAGAAAACCTCCTGGTGTATTTTGAACACTGGTGTTTTGACTGGTCCTCCGCCCTGCACCCCACACCCCAAACTGGCACACTGTAAAAACAAGCCGAGAATAGGACAGCGTACAGTTGAGCTGGGAGGTAATAAGGTGAAAGGATTAAAGGAGAAAGGCCTTGATCACCAGATCAGCTAATAATCCAATCAGCGCCTCTATCAGTGGTGGAATTCAAAAATTATTACTACCGGTTCTGTGGGTGTGGCTTGGTGGGTGTGGCTTGGTGGACATGGCAGGGGAAAGATACTACAAAATTTTCATTCCCTCTCCACTCCAGGGGAAGGATACTGCAAAATCCCCATTTCCTTCCAATCAGCTGGGACTCGGGAGGCAGAGAATAGATGGGGGCGGGGCCAGCCAGAGGTGGTATTTACTGGTTCTCTGAACTACTCAAAATTTCTGTTATTGGTTCTCCAGAACTGGTCAGAACCTGCTGAATACCGCCTCTGGCCTGTATCAATATTTTTCAACATTGGCAGCTTTAAGATGGGTGGATTTCGAATCCCAGAATTCCCCAGCCAGCCTGGCTGAGGAATTCTGGGAATTGAAGTCCACCCATCTTAAAGCTGCCAACGTTGAAAAACTCTGGTCTATATCTTTGTAGATCGCCTCCTTCCTCTTTCCATCTTCCCTGTCGGGAATACCTCCGATCAAAAAGATGGATCATTTGAGAACTAAGCAGCTACGGGTATTTGGAGTACAGGCCTTCCAACTGCCAACCAATGTTTTGTAGAGGTGCAGCATCTTCATCACTCCACCATCTTGGCTCTTGAGCTGAGAGAGTCTAGTAGGCCCAAAGTCACTTAGCAAGCTTCCTTGGGTGAGGCTTCCCTTGCTCGGTCTCCTTGTGGCCAAAATGTCTATGCTGTGCCTTTGACTGCTTTTTGGTGCAAAGGAGAACTGATGAAGTCCTTATAGATGACTTTCCAGGTCAGCAGTCACCCACCGGTGGTCTGTGGACCGCTGGTGGCCCATGAGAAAATTATCTGCATTTTTTATATCGCACTAAATCAGGGGTCCTCAAACTACGGCCCCTGAGATGGATACGTGCAATGAATGTTTATGTTGCTGCGAAGAGTCTCCCCCTTCGGGGTCTTTTTGTGCAGGTCGGAGGGGGGCAAATATTCTGACTTGGGCTCTGCTTCGACCTCCTGGTGTGGGGCTTTGTGTGAAGGCTAGAGGGAAGCACCACTGTTGGCGAAGAGACTGAAGACCTTGTTCCAGTGGGACTGCATCATGGCCTGGAACTGGCTGACCATCTCAGCCCACTGAGCCTCCAGGCGCCAGTACCTGGCCTTGCACTCCCACAGGTCTTCCCTCTGCTTGGAAAGCCTCTGCTCATAATCCTCCGTGAGGTGCTTCTGCTGAGCCTCCTTCTCGGTCAGATCCAACTTGAACTGAGCTGTTTTGCCAACTCTTTCTCATGGTGGCTGCTTAGCTCCAACAACTGCTTCCTATTGGGGCCCTAAGGAGCCCGGCGGGGAGGTGAGGAGTGCCTGGCAGGGGAGGGGCAAGTAGTCACATGACCAAATAGCCACACCCAGCCAGCCAGCCATTAGTCAGATCATATTAGTGGTCCGTGGGATTTATATTATGAATTTAGTGGTCACTGAGGTCTGAAAAGTTGGTGACCCCCTGCTCTAGGTAAACATCCTATTTTTTAATTGGGGGGGGGCATTACACCAACAACTATAGCTGCATGGTTAGCAATGAAAGTTGGTGAGAATTATACTTACAAACATCTAGAAGAAATGCAGTTTGAAGCAGAGTAGAATTTTTAAAGATGTTTAGAAGTTCCACAAATGGGATTCAACTAGACACAAGTTGTATTACTATCCCATTAGAGTTTAGGAACTTGTCTCTGTACTTGAAGGGACTGTGTTTTTTTATTTGTTTATTTATATTCTTCCCTTATTATTTTTACAAATAACTTAAGGCATTGAACATATCCAGCACACCTTCCTCTTCCTATTTTCCCCATACCAACAACCCTGTGAGGTGGGTTGGGCTGAGAGGGAGTGACTAGCCCAAGGTCACCCATCTGGCTTTCATGGCTAAGGTGGGAGTTGAACTCGCGGTCTCTTGATTTCTAGCCTGGTGCCTTAGCTACTAGCCCAGACTGACTTGCATTGTGTTTATTGTTTTGTTCTCCATGAATTTGTTTGTTTCCAGGTTGGTTCTCCCACGGTTTTTATAATGCTCGAAATAGCCCATAAATTGTCAGATCCCTAAAAGTGATGCTGCCATTCAATTGGGAGGAGGGGGGCCTCGGAGTTAAATCACTAGCTGTACCTGTAAAAGCTGAGTTTTATAACATTACAACTGGTTTCCTGTCACAGGAAAACTGAAGGTCCCAGCGCCTCTGAAGGGATGTTTATGATGGCCATGTGGGATTTCTTACTTTAATGTCTAACTAGAAATAGCCATGGGAACTTGTGTTTTATTCGACTCTCAGGGCAGAAGAGTTAAGGAAACATCTTCACACTTGTGTATTGGTCGGAATCTGCATTTGGGCAAAGGGGAGGGGTCATTATCAGTTTAATCCCACTTGTATTGCCTAAAGGGTTTCAGATGCTGCTTTGCCTCTAATGGTCTCCATCCTGCTTGATTAAAGGTTCCTTTTGAAATAATCCATTTCAAGAGTCTTTACTTTCTTAAGTTAGGAGAGGAGCCATTACATAAATACTTGGTTCTCTGAATCCCATCCCATGCGCTAGTTCAGGGATGTCAAACTCAAAGCCCGCGGGCTGAATCCGGCCCATAGGGTGCTTAGATCTGGCCCACAGGACCACCCTAGGAACAGAGAAGGACCAGCCCACAGTGCATCTGCCAGTGAAAAACTGAGCTCGGAACGGTCGCATATGGCTCTCCCAAGCTCTGTTTTCGCTGGCAGAGTGCTCAGGCCACCACAGGTGCCCTCGACACAAGTGACGTTGAGCTGGCCAGGCCCACCATAGCCATGCCCAGCTCAGCCTCCCTCCGAGGTGAAACACAACCCCCAATGAAATCGAGCTTGACATCCCTGCTGTAGTTTATCCTGTTTGCTCCATCACTTTGTTTAGCCTCTCGACAGTCCCTCTATTATTTGAGTTTTGTGTTGCTGCAGAAACTGAGGTCCTCCAGGTCTCTGAGTTTAAAACCAGGGGTGGGATTCTACCGGTTCGGACCGGTTCAGGTGAACCGCTAGCTCCGACGATCAGCTGGGCCCTCTCGCCTACCCCTGCGCTATACTGACCTATATCTTCTCAGCTGACTTGCGCAGCAGAGCAGATTGCTGCGCCTCAGCTGTGTTACTCCCCAGAAGTAACACAGAAAGTAAGCATTCTTAAAACTGTGCATGCGCGCAAAGCACGTGATCACCAAAATGGTTGTTAAACTGGCAGGATCCCACCACTGTTTAAACCCATTGTGGACGGGCAGCCCTGCTTACATACCAACAGGGCAGCATTTCTCACGCCAGACTGCCTCTCTGTTTTTGCTGCAAGGCTGTAGGAAAAGCAAAGGAAATTGCCTCTCCCTCTCCCCCCCCCTGGAAAAGCTTTGTTTTGAAATAGATGACCAACATGGGCTTGCAAATGGGCAGTCGTGCCTCGTAAATTTGGCTCAGTGCTCTGTGTTTGGAATTGGATCAATAGGCCAACAGACAAACTAGAGAAAGGTTATTGATCTGTATTTTCACAAAAGCTCTCCCTTCTGGCCCACAAATCAATCAGCAGCAGCCTTGCGAAGAGCCGTGTCATAGGTTTCACGGCAGAAGAGACTAGATATGGACTGAAGGTTTCTTTTCATCCAGATGAAACAGGACAACTCAGTTAGAAATGAAGCGCTTACGGTAGGGGTTCCTCAACCCTGGAAACTTTCAGATGTGTGGACTTCAACTCCCCAAATTCCCCCAACTAGCAAATTCATTTTATTTTTGAAAAGTTTTTTGTTTTTTGTTCTCTATATACAATTATAGGTATACATACACATACTTATTATTCCTTTTTTACATTTGTCGTTCTTGTACATTTGTCATTCCATTTACAGAGTTATAATATACCATTTGGGTTGCTTTGTTTATCATTCCTCACCTGTTTTGACACCACTTTCTTTTCCCTTTCTTTTTCCCTTCCCTCCCTCCCTTCCTTCCCTACTTTCTTCCTTCCTCTCTCCTTTCCCTTCCTTCTTCCCTTTCCTCTTCCCTATTCCTCTCTTCTTCTTCCCCTTCCTGTCCTCTCTCCCACTCTCCTTCTCCCTTCCATCTTCCTCACCTCTATCTTCCTTCCCTCCTCTTCCTCTCATATCCTCTCCTCCTCTTCCTTTCTTTTTCTACTGTTGTAGGTGTCTCTTCCAGCTCTTAATTTTTATTTTCTAGGGGTGGTATTTTCGCAGACCCAAAAATAGTTGAATATCATTTCTTGCTCCCTTTCCTTCCCAAATCTATCCTGATTATGTTTCCACCCCTTTGTATCTTACTTTTGAATATATACTTATATATTATTATTATTTTTCTTCCCTTTGCAAATTCATATTTGTTGGGATGGGGCAAGATATTTATCCTAAGGCTCCAACAGCCAACATTTTCCAGATTACAGATTCTGAACCCTCCTTGTCTCTAAATTTCAATACCTATATTTGCCAAGAACTTAGAAAAGGGAGCTTTGAAAATATTGCTAAACCTTGGCAGTTTGAAGATGGATGGGCTTTAATGTCTAAAATTTACCGCCCAGCAAACTGATCGGAGAATTCTGGCAATGAAGTCCACACTATCTGAAAGTTGCCAAGATTAAGAAACAGTGATTAGGATATTTAAAAATATTAAACGTAGGACATTTGAAAAAATACCATGTATGGTGCTCTCTGAGCTTGGTTTTCTTGTAGACTCTTCATTACCAAACTCGGTAACCTCATCGGTGCACTGCAAGTTAATGTTTTCAAAAGTGAACTTAGAATTCGAAGTGATGTTACTGATGGCTGCAGCATCCATTCATTAGTTGAGTATAATAGCAGGATACACATATTCCCAAAATGAACTGATGTGCATTGCATGGAATATAAACGCCACACACTGGTTGTGAACAAGGTCAGAAAGAATGCAAGCCCTACTTTCCTGTTACTCCACACCTGGAATAGTGCATTCAGTTTTGGTTGCCATGATGTAAAAAAGATGTGGAGACTCTAGAAAGAGTGCAGAGAAGAGCAACAAAGATGATTAGAGGACTGAAGGCTAAAACATATAAAGAACGGTTGCAGGAATTAGGTATGTCTAGTTTGATGAAAAGAAGGACTAGGGGAGACATAATAGCAGTCTTCCAGTATCTCAGGGGTTGTCATGAAGAACAGGAAGTCAAGCTATTCTCCAAAGCACCAGAAGGCAGGATAAGAAGTAATGGGTGGAAACTAATCAAGGAGAGAAGCAACCTAGAACTAAGAAGAAATTCCCTCACAGTTAGATCAATTAATCAGTGGAACAGCTTGCCTCCAGAAGTTGTGAATGTTCCAACACTTGAAGTGTTTATGAAGATGTTGGATATCCATTTGTCTGGAGTGTTGTAGGGTTTCCTGCCTGAGCGGGGTTTGGACTAGAAGACCTCTAAGGTCCCTTCCAACTCTGTTATTCTATTCTTTTCATTTTCTTCATTCCTCCTATTATTCTATTCTATTCCATTCTATATTTCCTATATTCTTTTATTCCTATATTCCAATTCCTGTTTTTCTAAAGGGCCCTTTTACGTAGTCCAGAAATACCTCTTCTGTCTGGGGGTGTGGAGGATATTTGTGAATTCACACCTTTTGTAAAAAGCTGGTATTTATTCAGAGGACAAACCTGAATTGGCAGGAAGAAATTTTTGAAAGGGATAGTTTGACTGCAATTGCTTTGACATTTTGCTGCTCCAAGATTTTTATGAGTAAGGGGCTAGTTGGAAAGTTCAGTCCACTGCATCAGTGTTATATATATAAAAAAACGGAAGGGAGGGGATTGCACAAGCTTGTTCCCATTGTCTCCTTTCCATCCAAACTCACTGACGTAAACCGCTCTGGGGGTCTAATTATTATGTCTCCCCCCCCTTTACGTGAATGGATTTGTGAATTCCTCAAAAGCTAAAAGCACAGAGAAAAGACTGTGGAGACAACAAACAGTTGCTCTTACTCTGGCATTTCACTGTTACAAATGCTGAGTGTCTATGTTACTATTGCTGTTAAATTTTTATAAAAAACATTTTATCTGTTGCTGCTCAGGATCGAATGATGCATTTTATGTAATTTTACAATTGATAAGGAATGAGGTGGGGCTGCGGTGGCTCAGTGGGTAAGACGCTGAGCTTTTTGATCAGAAAGGTCGGCAGTTCGGCGGTTCAAATCCCTAGCGCCACATAACGGAGTGAGCTCCCGTTACTTGTCCCAGCTTCTGCCAACCTGGCAGTTGGAAAGCACGTAAAAAATGCAAGTAGAAAAATAGGAACCACCTTTGGTGAGAAGGTAACAGCGTTCTGTGCACCTTCAGCATTTAGTCATGCCGGCTACATGATCACAGAGACTTGACACTGGCTCTTTGTCTTTGAAAAGATACAGAAGGATCTTGACAAACTTGAACATTGGGCACTATCTAATAAAATGAAATTCAATGGTGAAAAGAGTAAGGTTCTACATTTAGGCAACAAAAACAAAATGCACAGGTACAGTATAGGTGGTACCTTGCTCAACAGTAGTAACTGCGAAAGGGATCTTGGAGTCCTAGTGGACAACTATTTAAATATGAGCCAGCAGTGTGCAGCAGCTGCCAAAAAAGCCAACACAGTTCCAGGCTGCATAAACAGAGGGATAGAATCAATAAGTGTTAATACCACTTTATAATGCCTTGGTAAGGCCACACTTGGAATACTGCCTCCAGTTTTGATTGCCACAATGTAAAAAAGATGTGGAGACTCTAGAAAGAATGCAGAGAAGAGCAACAAAGATGATTAGGGGACTGGAGACTAAAACATATGAAGAACGGTTGCAGGAACTGGGTATGTCTAGTTTAATAGAAAGAAGGACTAGGGGAGACATGATAGCAGTGTTCCAATATCTCGGGGGTTGCCACAAAGAAGAGGGAGTCAAACTATTTTCCAAGGCACCTGAGGGTAGAACAAGAAGCAATGGGTGGAAACTAATCAAGGAGAGAAGCAACTTTGAACTGAGGAGAAATTTCCTGACAGTTAGAACAATTAATCAGTGGAACAACTTGCCTCCAGAAGTTGTGAATGCCCCAACACTGGAAGTCTTTAAGAAAATGTTGGATAGCCATTTGTCTGAAACGGTATAGGGTTTCCTGCCTAGGCAGGGGGTTGGACTAGAAGACCTCCAAGGTCCCTTCCAACTCTGCTATTGTATTGTATTGTATTGAAAAGGAGGTGAGCACCGCCCCCTAGAGTCGAGAACAACTAGCACATATGTGCGAGGGGAACCTTTACCTTAAGGGATGAGATATGAGAAGAGGGTTTTTTTAATTGAAATATTGGAGAGAACCAGCTAGCAGCACCAAAGGCATTCTAGACATTGTCTCCAATGTCTGCAGAAGCTGTCTACAAGAGATAGAGATAGAGGAAAATGTTCGTTTTGGGGGTTAAAATGCAATTTTTTTTTTCCTTCTGGAGGTGGCAGGCTGGAGAAGGTGGTCTGGCTGGCTGGGGAATTAAATTAAATTATTATTTATTTGTCAGTGCACAAATTCTGGAAGTGGAAGTGCACAGGTCTTCAGGGTTCTTTCCATCCATGCCTTGCAAGTGTCTCTGCTAATGATTGTGCAGCGAAGGATATTAAAAATGTGTTTTTATATCTGCTCCTTCAGTTGCACTTACTTATCTTTGCATCCGCATATCCGGCAATGTCCAATCTGAGACCTTCTTATTTTTTTCTTCCAGCAGAATGGCGAAGCTTCCTTATTTGAAGTGAACATCCGCTACGTTGGGGGACTTCTGTCTGCGTATTACCTGACGGGCGAAGAGGTTGGTACCGCTGATCCATTTGTCACATCTGAGTTGCGATATGGATTTCCGCACGGAGAATCTCAGAAAGCCACACCTCTTCCCTTGCCTAAAACCAGCTAAAAATGGTTCCTCTTGATAAATATCAGAGAACCGATGATAGCGGTTAATTAAGTTGGGCATAATTACTTGGCCTGGCTCATCCAGTAGGATTTTCCTCCTGTGGACAATTTCTTCTGGACAGTTCACTGGGTTGGTACATTGGTCTCTGCAGAAATGCCACTGGCCATGGTTTCGGTTTTGTGTTCTGAATGTATTAAGGACTTGAAGCTAGAGAGAAGGAGTTGTGTCCCTCACAAGGGTCACATTAAACACTGCTGTGAACTACCGTATTTTTCAGAGTATAAGACGCACCAATATTTTGAAGAGGCAAATTTAAAAAAAAAGGGTTTTGCACTCTGCAGACCTCCCCAAAATGCCCCATTTTTCACAAAACTGGACCCCTTTTTGTCAAAAAGAGGGCATGAATAGCCTTTAGGAGGCTTTTAGAGTGCTCCTGGGGGGTGCCCCCCCCCAAAAATGAGCAAAAATGGCCTGTTTTTCACAAAATGGACACAAGTAGCTGTTAGGAGGCTTCTACAGTGCTCCTGGGGGGGGGGGAATTGGCAAAAAAAACAGCCCGTTTTTTGCTCATTTCTGCCCTCCCGAGCCCCCAGGAGCACTCTACAAGGCTCCTAAAGGCAATGCACGGCCATTTTTGCAAAGGGGGCAGGGTTTCAGGAGGCTAAAAATGTTGTATTCAGTGTATAAGACGGACCCAGATTTTCACCCTCTCTTTTGAGGGAAAAAGGTGCGTCTTATACTCCAAAAAATATGGTATCTTTTATGTTTTTAAAAGTGACAACCACTTTTAGCTCTTCCACCAAACCCCAAAAATCTTGCTTGGCATTAAAGTCACGTGTGATGAGCTCCTAAATTTCATGGACTCGGTCCAAAACATTCTTCATTAACTCAACAAGGGAGAAATGCATCTGTGAAGGCATTAATTGCCATAACCTTCCAGTATTAATTCTTGGAACTGAACTACTACCTAGGCAAGTGTTTCCATAAAACATAGCCACAAGCAGGAATCTCTTTAGTGAGAACTTTTATTATGAAATTTAGGATAGGCAGTAGGCTTAAAGGGGGATTGATGCACTTTTATGCTTTGGTTGTCGATCTGCTTCTGGGTGCAGTTCAAGGTGTCGTTATTATCAGTGGTGGTATTCAAATAATTTAACAACCGGTTCGCTGCCCTAATGACCAGCTGGGTAGGCGTGGCTTGGTGGTCATGTGACTGTGTGGGCGTAGCCAACTCAATGTCACTCACGTCGATGGGCGCTTCGCCTTAGCTTTTACAATGCAATAAGGGTTAACTGGAGAGGCAGTTTCTGTAAGCAGGGCCATAAAGATTAGGCTAGAAACAACACCAGAACGTTTCCTTCCTGCCTTCCTTACAGGATTAGCCCTGTAAAGTGGGAAAAAACAAAAGATTTCTTCCAACAACCGGTTCTCTGAACTGCTTAGAAAGTTACCAGCCGGTTCTCCTGAATAGGTGAGAACGGGTGAATCCCACTACTGGTTATTACCTTCAAAGCCCTTTATAGCATGGGTCCAGGATAGCTGAAGAACCCCCTATAGCAGTGGCTCTTAACTTTTGGGGCACTAGGGACCGGTTCCGGGGAAAAAGGTTTTTCCATGGATCAGAGGGGGGGGCGTGGTTTCACATGCTGCCTGCATCCCGTGGATAGGGTTCTACTTGTTTGCACGGCACGGTTTCTGGCATGCCGTGACCCAGTGCTGATCCATGGACTGGGGGTTGGGAGCCCTTGCCCTATAGCAGGAGTGTCAAACGCAAGACCTGCAGGCCAGATCCAGCATGCGGGGTGCTTAGATATGCTTAGATCTGGCCTGTGGAGCCACCCTGGAAATAGCAACGCTTTTTTACTGGCAGAGGGTTGCAGGAGGCTATCGCAGCAGAAAAAGGAGCTCAGGAGCCCATTTTCGCTAGCAGAATGCTTGGGCTGCCAAAGGTGCCCCTAACATGAGTGACGTCAAGTTGGCCATGCCTCCTCATCACACACCACATGCCCCCCTGACATCAAACACAACCCTGATGCAGTCCTCAATGAAATCGAGTTTGATACCCCTGCCCTATAGGAATGGCCCACCCCATTTGTGCTGGAAGAAGGTACCTACTGAGGATCTCATCAGCCAAGTAATTTTGGCTGGTGGGATCCAGGAATCGACCACGGCTTTCTGCCATGGCTCCCACCTTTTGGAATATCTTACCTTCAGAGGTAAGATCCGTCCCCCGCTCTCTTTTAGTCTTCAGGAGAAGCCTTAAAACCAGGCTGTGGGGTTTGGAAGGAGAACCCTGTTTCGTCCGAGGTGACACAGTGGTTAGAGTGCAGTACTGCAGGTTACTTCAGCTGACTGCTAGTTGCAGTTCAGCAGTTCAAATCTCACTAGGCTCAAGGTTGACTCAGCCTTCCATCCTTTCGAGGTGGGTAAAGCGAGGACCCAGATTGTTGGGGGCAAGAGCCTGACTCACTTAGAGAGGGCTGTAAAAGAACTATGAAGTGGTATATAAATCTAAGTGCTATTGCTTCCTTCCTTCCTTCCCTCCATCCCAGCAGTTAGAATGCAGTATTTCAGGCTGCTCACTGCCAGTAGTTCGATTCTGGCTGGCTCAAGGTTGACTCAACCCTCCATCCTTCCGAGATCAATAAAATGAGGACCCAGATAGTTGGGGGCAATAGGCTGACTCTGTAAACCACTTAGAGAGGACTGTAAAGGCACTGTGAAGCGGTATATAAGTGCTATTGCTATTGCTATCCTTCAAAGAATATTCTTCCATTGGAGCAAATGGTCTCAGAGGTGACCTTGCTTCCCAGGCTGATGACTGGAACCGAAATGAACTTTGCAGCATGATATAATACCGCAGCAGTAGAGTTCCTGCTTATTTTTCCATTGTTCCACGGTACACACTGAGACTGATTGCACTATATATTTTTGATGGCATAGAAAGGTTGCACAAAAAATTTCTAGGACAGAAACTGGAGCAAAGCAGTAGTTTGGCCTCCTGCTGTGGCTTTGCATATAGAACAAGGGAGCTGCGTGGCTCCAATGACAGATTGTAAGACCCTTGCAGTGCAAAAGTGTTATATGGTCAGCTTTTTGTCTTTTGAAAGGAACAGTGAAGCACAGCAAGTTGTGACGCCTATTTTTTTTCTTCCCAAAACTGGATTTATTTATTTTTTTTACTTAATTCTTACAAGTTAGCTTTGCTACTGTGGCCTTGGCAATGCTGCTTTCCTCATTTAGACAAAAGCTTTGGATCCTGCACGATGTCTCTGTAAATCACTTCACGTTCTTCCCTTTATAACAAGTAAACTCTTGATTAATATATCTGCAGAAGGATGCGGCTGTTTCTCGCTTTTCAGCAAGTTCAGTTCCTGTAGCGACTGAAGCAAAGGGGGAATAGGAGAAGAAGATGTCTCCGTTCTCAAGCTTTCAAAAAAGACTTCAGCAACTGACTAGATCAGGGAATTGTTCTAAAGCTTTACAGGCAGTCTTTAACCTATGACCATATTTTAGCCCTGAATTATAGTTGTTAAGTCATGGTGGTTGTTATCACAGTGCACCAGACAGAGAGGAAGAAGGGGTGTGTGAAAAGCTGATGGAGATACTTACTTCTCTGTCCCCACTCAAAACTGTTTTCAGTCCTGGCCAATGTCTTAATTCATGATGGTGTCAAAAACAACATTGATTTTGATGCCTTTTAGTGGTGCAGTGGCTAAGGGGCTGAGGTGGTTGATCAGAAAGGTTGGCAGTTTCGGCAGTTCGAATCCCTAGCGCTGCGTAACAAAGTGAGCTCCCTTTATTTGTCCCATCTTCTGCCAACCTAGCAGTTCAAAAGCACATAGAAAATGCAAGTAGAAAAATAGGAAGCAGCTTTGGTGGGAAGATAAAACAGCGTTCCATTCGCCATCGGCATTTAGTCATGTTGGCCACATGACCACAGAGACGTCTTCAGACAGCGCTGGCTCTTTGGCTTTCAAACGGAGATGCGCACCACCTCCTAGAGCCGGAAACGACTAGCACGCATGTGCGAGGGAACCTTTACCATTACCTTAGTGGAGCTTAGAGGTGGAGGAGAACTTTCTTGAGAGCTGAATGCATTCAGAAAGAGACATCATTGTTGGGGTTCACGCCCATTGTTGTCTCCCTCCCCCTCCCCTACAACCTTCCCTAATATATTGTCTGCCAGATATAGAATCGTAAAATTGTAGAGTTGGAAAGAATGTCAGGGGTCATCTAACCAAGTGTTTTCCAAACAAGGCAACTTTAAGGTGTGTGGACTTCAACTCCCATGCTGACTGGGGAATTCTGGAAGTTGAAGTCCACATATCTTCCAGGTGACAAGGTTGAGGAACACTGACTTATTTTTCTGACTTATTTTTCTTTCTATGTACTGGCACCTGAGGGGGCTTTCCAGGCACTCCAGTGGAGAGTTTTTCTCATCACCCACAAAATCAGAGGGGCTTTTCCAAGCTGTGGACCTGTTAATTTTTTTAAATCCTGACCTGCAAAGCGATGGCTGTGGTATTTTATTTGTAGATCAAATCCCACCCTTAGAGAAGTTGCTATGGATATGTTCTGACCTAGGCTTCTCCAAAAAGTACGAAGCAGATTCCTGGTCCTGACAAAACCCCTTTTATTAAACGAATGTGAATTCCTCTCATTCACATTCAGCAAAGGCCCAGTCGTTGGCAAGCAGTCTTTCAAAGGAATATTTATGACCACAGACCTTATCTATTTTGGAAAGCTGCCATGTAAATATTTTCCAAACGCAGTGCTGTTCAAGGAAAGACACAGAGTCCCTGAGATTCACAGACAGATCTTCACACTCCTGAAATGAATGAACGAATGAATTGTTTCCTGTAAAATCCCACTCCTCTTTTATTTCCTATGGGAGGGACCATTCACTGTCCACCTGTGGCTTTACTCCCAAGTCGACCCTGATTTCTTAGCTGTTCTTTTCTTCAGGCAGCTCTGTGCATGCGCACACTGGGAACAGACTCCAGCTGTTCCTCTGCCTCAACACTGTCTAGCTCCGAAGGTAGCTGATAACTGCCAGATGGCCTTGACCCCACCTCAGCCTCTGATGCAGAGCCCTCATCCGAGCCTTCCTCAGCCTCCAGGACTGGCCCTTGTTCCTCCCCAAACTCCTCACTGTCCGACTCTGCTGCCAGCTGTGCTGGCCAACACAGGATACACTTGCCTGTGTTTGATTGAAGTTTATTGTTTCCCCCTTAAGCTCTATCAAGTTCTTGCAGATCCCTTGGGGTTCCTCAGAAAAGGTGGAAAAAACCCAAGTCACCCTTTTCACTGGAGCTTCCAAGGATTGAATCCAAGATTTTCCATGTGCAATATATGCACTTCATCCTAGCTATCGAGGGCCTTCTATTTTTTCCTTAGGTTCAAAAGGCTGAATTTTTCTTGTCTTAATTTCCAGTCTGGGTTTTTTAATCTTTAATACGAGTGTTTGTGTAATTGCTGAATTGGCACATACAATTGCTTGAATAGTTCACAATAGGCGTCTACTGAATAGCAGTCCTTGAAAAACGAAATGAAAGAAGATTCATTTCCTTTCTTATGACGCCTTTAGTTTCAGTTTGTAAGGGGAAATAATGTTGAAATAGTAAAATAGATAGAATCTTATTAATTGAAACAATATTGTTTTAACGGAACAGGGACAGCAAACTGCACTGATAAAATCGAGATTTTTAAGACCTTTTAAAACAGACCAGGCATCAAAGTTTCTAGTGCCTGTTAAAGATCACCCCCACTTACACACCCTACTCCTTGGTGGGACGATCCAGAAGCCACCATCCAAAGCCATTACTACACCTCAATCTTGGAGAGATGGCACAGAATTAAGATTTGTGTGTTTTCTACAGCGGAAATCGTGAGATGGGTCCTCATCTATTTTTTATCTCATCTGTTTTCATGATTTTATTGTTGTTATTATTTGGCCACCTGTGCTCTAGTTGTCAACAGGAGCTAAACTGCATTCACACTGAGAAAAGATGCTCACAGCTGTTGCATCCAAATATTGCCCATTCATTCAGTCTGGGCAGAAGAACATTTCTCTGGAAGTAGCACTAGTGCTTAGCAATAGCATTTAGATAGCCCCATAATACTTCACATTACTCTCTTAAGTAGTTTACAGAGTCAGCCTATTGCCCTCAACAGTCTGGGTCCTCATTTTATTGACCTCGGAAGGATGCAAGGTAGAGTCAGTCTTGAGCCCCATTACAAACTCCAGGCTGTGGGCACAGATTGCCTGCAATGCTGCATTCTAACCAGGGATTGGATTCAGTCAGTTCGGATCGGTTTGAGTGAACCTGTAGCTCCGACGATCAGGTCGGTCCGCTCGCCCACCCTTGCGCTTTGCTTACCTATTTCCTCTCAGCTGATTATCGCAGCAGAATGGATTGGCGCACATCAGCTGTGTTACTCCCCAAGAAGTAACGTGGAAGGTAGGTTTTGGTAAAATTGCGCACGCGCGCATAGTGTGCATCAGGCGCACACGAAACACACACACACACAAAACATGTGATCACCGAACCGGTTGTTAAACTGGCAGGATCCCACTACTGATTCTAACCACTGCACCACCAAGGCTCCTGGTGTACCAGGAAGTCCTTCCATGTGGCTGAACACATGGAGATTTATGTTAAGAAACCCAGCTCCCATTTATTACAGTATCTGCTTCCTCACTTCCTCCTCTTTCTTTCTTCCAACAGGTCTTCAAGAGCAAAGCTCTAGAACTTGGGGAGAAGCTTCTCCCGGCCTTTAACACACCGACCGGAATCCCACGAGGAGTCATCAACCTGGGCAGGCAAGGAACAGTCATGTGTTGTTGCTAACAAATAGAGAATAAGAGGAGAAACCTTCCTGGATTTAACCCCAATCGAGCCCAAAGCTTCTGTCGTTAATGAGACATTTGTTATAAGTGAATTTTGCCCACAGTTGTTAAGTGAATCGCTGCAGCTGTTAAGATGGTTGTGAAGCAACTCTGGCTTCCCCATCGGCTTTGCTTGTCAAAAACTGACCACATGATCCTGGCAGCTGTCATAAATATGAGTCAGTTGCCAAGGGTCTCAATTTTGATCACATGACCATAGGGTGTTGCGATGGTGGTAAGTATGAAAAACAATCATAAGTCACCTTTTTCCGTGCCATTGTAACTCCGAATGGCCATTTAATGAATTGTTATAAGTCGGGGACTATCTGTAATGTTTTCAACAGGAGCCAGGTCAATGCTGTCAGAAAGCAAATATGGACAGCTTTCAGTTTCTCCCACAACCTGGCACTTTCTATCTATATGGAGGCTGAGATTTCTGGGTATTTTAGGCTACCAGTGACTTATTAGCCCAGCCTAATTTGGAGAATTTTCCTGTAATTCTTGCAGTGGGATTCTCATTGCCTTAAATCAATGTTTCTCAAACTTGGAGATTTTAAGATAGATGGACTTCAACTCCCAGAATACCCTAACCAGCTCTAGGGAATTCTGGGATTTGAAGTCCACCTCTCTTAAAGTCTTCAAGGTTGAGAAACGTTGATCTGAAGCCATACTGGCCAGGGAATTCTGGGAGTTGAAGTCCACATATCAAAGTCTCCAAGATTGAGAAACATTGATCTGAGGCAATACTGGCTAGGGAATTCTGGGAGTTGAAGTCCACATATCAAAGTCTCCAAGGTTGAGAAAATTACCTTGGATCCTGAAGTTGAACTTCTCCCCAAATCATAGCTTTTTTTCCTGTTCATAGGGCAGAGCTTCCTCCCAATCTGACTGTGTTCCCAGGTGTTAATAGAAACCAGAATGACTCAGACCAACCTTCTTCCCCTAGTTACTTGAACTGACACTTTTTCAGATCTAGCTTCTGTCATCCCAAATTGACTAGAGCTATTCTGGCTGATAATTGGAACTTGAAACCAATACAGTGGAAACTGCCAGGCTGGAGAAAGATTGGCCTGAACTGAAACCAAAGTTGGCATAGTTGACTAATTTCTGAATTTCCCTCGGAGGGAATCGAAAAGCATTTTCTGCTTCAACGTGCTTGTTCTCTGCAGTCATAACCCCTCTCGGCCCTTTTGTTTTCATAATCACAGGTTCCCAGCTGTTCTCTTGGTTTCAGCTTACTCGGGGCATCTCTGTGTTGGTTGGGTGGTAGGAATTTGAAAAGTCCTTGCCTGAGATTTTGGGGTGCCCTCAGCTGAGAGAAAGAGGTGAATTAAAAAGAACTGGTGATTTTGTGAACCCCAGTCCTGTATTATTATTATTTTTTGCCATCCTTTCATCCTGCTGCATTTCTGCAATATCTCTGGTCTGACTTTTACAATTTTTACAATGTTGAGTTTAGTTCAGCATGTTCCTCTGTACAAAATCTAATTTTTGCTCTTTGAATTGTCAGCCTGAATCCTAGAGTAATTCATCTTTGCCTTGAATGTCATTCTTGGTGAGCGTTCTTAGGGCAGTTAGAATATCACTCCAGACCAGGTGTTCTCGGACTCAACAACTGCCTGGAGAACATTGAGAATTAAAGCCCACTTATTTTAAAACTGAAGTTTTTGTTAATTTGTTGCTCTAGATCAGAGCTCCCCAACCCCCAGTACTGGTCCATGGCTTACAGGAACAAGCAAGCAAAGCCCCATCCATGCACATGCAGAACCATGAAACCACACCCGCACCTGGTCCATGGAAATACTGCTCTCCACGGAACCGGTCCATGGCACCCACAAGATTGGAGGCCACTGCTCTAGACTTTCCAATTTTTTCAATAATTTGGCTGAATATAGTCCTCCCTCCCTCCTTCCCTCCCATCTTTTCCCCTTCCTTCTTCCCTTCCTCCCTCCCATCTCTTTCCCTCCCTCCTATCTTTTTCCCTCCGTCCCTTCCATCTCTTTCCCTCCCTCCCATCTTTTTTCCTTCCTCCCTCCCATCTCTTTCCTTCCCTCCCTCGCATCTCTTTGCCTCCCTCTTCATATCTCTCTCCTTCCCTCTCTCCTCCCCATCTCTTTCCCTCTGTTCCTCCCTCCCATTTCTTTCACTTCCTCCCTCCCATCTCTTTCTCTCCCTCCCTTCCATATCTTTCCTTCCCTCCCATCTTTTTCTCTCCCTCCCAACTCTTTCCCTCCTTCCCTCTCTCCCTCCCATCTCTTTCCCTCACTCCCTCTCTCCCATCTCCCTTCCCTCCTTCCTTCCTTCCTTCCTTCCCCTGAGACAAGGAGCTGCGGATTGCTCACCACTGAACCATATATCCCCAAACCAGGGAACCTGGCTAGCATTGAAATACTTGGAGGCCTCCAGAAGAACAACGTGCCTTGATTAGGAAGTGCAGAAGCTGTGTGAATGCCAAAGGCTCGTGCAAGGGGCTCCTAATCCAGAGGGACATAAGGGGGACATTCAGCAAAATGGGGGGATTTTGAGGATCAAAAGTCTGGCTAGGAAGGGAATTGGCCCAGGTTGTCCAGCTATTACGCTGAGAGATATAAACAGGCCAAGAAGAATCTCTTTTTCTCCCCTTTTCAGTTTTCTATAATTTAGAAGAATAACTTGGACCCCTTCCTGGAGGCAAACCAAGCGAGATTTATGACACAAGAAATTTCTTATGATTTCAGCCTATTAATCTTATTTTGCTGAGCCGTACCGAAAATGTATTGCTAAGCAACCACCATTTTAAGTAACTAAAATGACATAAATTTTTAAGAAACGATACCAAGGTGTTGAGGTTAGCATTTGTATGTATAACTTTTAAGTTCATATTTTTTTGAGGGTGGGGAATAATTCTCCAGGAAGCCAAGTCAAGGACTTGCGTTTACCTTCCTGCTTAAAGTTGAGATTAGAACCACGAGGAGAGGCCAGTGGAGAGAAGAAAGGGCAATTGGTTTGAGAACACCAGAAGGAAGAAAAGCCATTTTAAATTTAACCCTCCATCCTCATTCATTTGAAAACGAACAGTCTGGTTTGCTGTGAGAATAATCTATATTAAAGTTAACCTGCGAGAAGCACTTATTGGTATCATTGCTCTGAGTGGTGCCATTTACCAATGAGTGGGACGATCAGAGTATCCAGGTAAGGAAGAAACACCACTGGAGATAAAAGATGGATTGTCAGCATCTCTTAGGATAGGGTGTCAAACTCATGTCATCACAGTGGCATCACATGATTATTGAGACTTTTTTCCCCTTTGTTAAACCCAGCCTGGGCGTAGTCAGTGTGTGACGCATGGGACAGGAGTTTGAGAGCTCTGCCTTAGGACAAGGGTCTCCAAACTTGGCAATTTTAGGCAATTTTAGTGGTAGGGTTCAAAAAAATTTACTGCCAGTTCTGTGGGTGTGGCTTGGGCCTGGTACAGCTTGGTGGGCGTGGAAGGGGATGGATACTGCAAAATCCCCATTCGCTCCCCACTCCTGGGAGGAGGATACTGCAAAATCCCCATTCCCTCCTCATTCCTGGGAGAAGGATACTGCAATATCCTCATTCGCTCTCCACTCCTGGGAGAAGGATACTGCAAAATCCCCATTCCCTCCTCACTCCTGGGAGAAGGATACTGCAATATCCTCATTCGCTCTCCACTCCTGGGAGAAGGATACTGCAAAATCCCCATTCGCTCCCCACTCCTGGGAGAAGGATACTGCAAAATCCCCATTCCCTCCTCACTCCTGGGAGAAGGATACTGCAAAATCCCCATTCGCTCTCCGCTCCTGGGGGAAGGATACTGCAATATCCTCATTCCCTCCTCACTCCTGGGGGAAGGATACTGCAAAATCCCCATTCGCTCCCCACTCCTGGGAGAAGGATACTGCAAAATCCCCATTCGCTCCCCACTCCTGGGGGAAGGATACTGCAAAATCCCCATTCCCTCCTCACTCCTGGGGGAAGGATACTGCAAAATCCCCATTCGCTCCCCACTCCTGGGAGAAGGATACTGCAAAATCCCCATTCCCTCCTCACTCCTGGGGGAAGGATACTGCAAAATCCCCATTCGCTCCCCACTCCTGGGAGAAGGATACTGCAATATCCTCATTCGCTCTCCACTCCTGGGAGGAGGATACTGCAAAATCCCCATTCCCTCCTCACTCCTGGGGGAAGGATACTGCAAAATCCCCATTCCCTCCCCACCCCACTAACCTGCTTTCCACCTCTGTTCTCCTGTGCAGAGCAGCAAAAGAAAACCCAACCCGATCAGCTGGGACTCAGGAGGCAGCGAATAGATCATGGGTGGGGCCAGTGAGAGTTGGAATTTGCTGGTTCTCCAATCTACTTAAAATTTCCACTACCGGTTTTCCAGAACCGGTCAGATCCAGCTGAATACCACCTCTGACTGTAGGACTTGTGGACTTCAACTCCCAGAAATCCCCAGTCAGTTGAAATCCACAAATCTTAAAGTTGCCAAGTTTGGATAATGGAGGGATACCTATGGCTTTTTATGTTGCCCACCAGAACTTGAGGTAGTGAGGAAAGGATTGGAGTAAGAGCAAGGAGAACCAGTTTCTACTTCCCCTTCAGCCATGGAAGCAACCTAGGTGGTTTTGGGCTTACCACTCTTTCTCAGCGTGATGGAATGTAGTAGGTTGGATCCCCAGAAGGGAGGGGCTGCATTCCAGAGGAGCAGGAGACAATTCAGTCCAGATACTCTGTGTGAGAGAAAGAGGGTGAGGATAACCCCTCTCTAATAGTTCCCAGAGTATATGTTTAATGTAGGCAGAAGGCTGCTTTGGTTTGACAAGGTTGATGTCTGGTCCCAAAATCCAGAAAGGCACACAATAATTCAAATGGATTTCTTTATTTTTCCACATCTATAGGCAGAACGTTGCAAAACACTCTTATTATCTGGAACTACAGGTAGTCCTTAACTTACGACCACAATTGTGCCCCAAATTTCTGTTGTTGAGTGACATATTTGCTAAGTGAATTTTGCCCCATTTTATGACCTTTCTTGCCCTCATTTGTTAAGTGAATCACTGCAGTTAAGTTAGTAACCTGGCTGTTAAGTGAATCAGGATTTCCCATTGAATTGGCTTGTCAGAAGGTCGCAAAAGGGGATCGCATGATCTTAGGACAGACCAACGGTCATAAATAGGAACCATTTGCCAAAAAAAATCTGAATTTTGATCACGTGTTCATGGGAATGCTGGAAAAGTCATAAGTGTGAATAATGGTCATAAGTCACTTTTTAATGCCATTGTAACTTTGAATGGTCATTAAATGAACCTTTGTAAGTTGAGGACTGACTGTAATGGGCAGGCTCCATTACAGTCATAACTTGAGGACTACCTGCATAAACATAATCGGCTTTCTCCTAGATTGGTCCAAAGTCTAGTATGTTGTCTCCAGCCAGGTTCTTAGGACAATAGTGATGGTGAGCAGCAAGCTATTTGTCCCCCAATAGCTGATCTTCAGGTTGCCTCAACAGCATCCTCATAGCTGTTGGCAAACCGGCTCAATATTATTATTTTTTATCTTCTCTCAAAACCACTTGTAATTTAGCTCCCTGAGATGGCTAGGTTTAAGGGAGATCTGTGGTGGATTTGCCCCACAATCCCTTGTTGGAGATAGATGGGATTCACCTAAAAGCATTAAACTGCACTGAAACCCCCCATCTTATTGAACGGGGCTCCTCAATGCTGCAAGTTTTTATTTTAAAAAAGTTAAAAGTGTTGGTCCTTTCTGGCATCCATTGCACCAACCTCTTAGCGCCATCTGCTGCCTCCCTTCTAATTCCTCCTTTCAGATAATCACAGCCATGATCACTGTCTTTTGGGGGAAAAGAAGCCTTCCCCACAATCTGCCTCCCATGCTAATCAAGAGTTATTAGGATCAGCTCTTCTTCCGGTTTTTGAAATGGCAGTCATTGAACTTCTCTCAAGCCGGCAATTACGGGGCCTATTTTCAACCCCATCCTAAAAATAAAGGCTGCTCTGCAGAGGTTGAGATGATCTTAATAGACTGTAATCAAGATGGTTGTGTTGGCTGATTGGAGAAGATGAGTAAGGAAGCAAAAGTCCGGGAAAGTTCCTACGATTGCTATGCTTTTTTCTTCTTCTTAGCTCTCTGTAAATTTCCTACAATTTAACCACTTGCCAAAACCAGAATATTTGTTGCATTTCTCGGTGGCCTTGGATCTAAAGCTCTAGATCCGTGATAGCGAACCAAGGGCACATGTGCCCAAAGTGGCACGCAAAGCTGTGTCTCCTGGCATGTGCGGCCTTGCCTCTTTGTCTTCTAGGTTTCTGGGGCACGATCAGCTGTCCTTCGCATGCACGGAAGTGCCGAAAACCAGTGTGCGCATACACGCTGGCCAACGAATTGTCGGGTACACTGTGTGCAAGAACCCGAAAGTTTGGCTTTTCCAGAGCACGATCCCTTTGCCCGTGCGGGAGTGCTGAAACCCAGCCTGTGCATGTGCACTGGCCAGCTGATCATCGGGTGCGCATGTGCGCTAGAACCCGGAAGTTCCACTTTTCCACAGCACAGCGCTGATGAGCGTGTGTGCGTGCAATGTTTCTGCTCAGCCTTTTCGGCACTCACTGCTCTAGATTAGTGTTTCTCAACCTTGGCAACTTGAAGATGTCTGGACTTCAAGTCCCAGAATTCCCCAGCCAGCATTTGCTGGCTGGGGAATTCTGGGACTTGAAGTCCAGACATCTTCAAGTTGCCAAGGTTGAGAAACACTGCTCTAGATGTTTGCTTTTGACCACAAATTGTCCCTGTGCTGCCTCTTCCATACACTAAGCTTACCTCTTGAATGTTTACGTCTTCTAAAAGCACAGTCATGCATGTCAAATGCACGCTGTATCCAAAGCTGCTCTTCGTTTGGCTTACCAGACTTAATAGCCTATGGGTATTTATGTATTTAAATACATCCGATTGCCAACAAATGCAGAGGAACAAATGCAGAGGAACAATGGCAGTGTTCAAAAAGAAACACGTGGCCTCTCTGACTTTTTATATCTCTACCTGCTAAGTGCTGCAGTGCAGATCCATGTAGATCATCTCCTGTGCTGTCTGTCTGTTTTCTATGTAGCCAGACCAAGTGCCATCTCAAACAGCAAAAATGATACACCATTATTCTCAACTAAGTTGCTGGAAATAAGGAGAAGGATGTAAGTGGCATCTGGAGAGATGTGGACTTTAAACATGTTAGGCTTAAGAGGCCTTTTCCAGCACAGATGCCCATGATCAGATTTTTGGCCAATTTAACCCAGTGTTTTTCAGGAACGTGGAGGGGAAAGCTGAGGTATACAGTAACAACTAATAAGTAAATCCCTTTAAGATTCATGGACTTCAGTTCCCAGAATTCCATTCATGCTGGCTAGGAAAATCTGGGAAGCCGAATGAAGTCCAAACATCTTAATGTTTCCACCGTTGGGAAATGCTAAAATAAACCCACAATTGTACAGACTAAGCCATGCAAAGAATAGGTCACCTGTAATAGGTCACCCATTATAGTGGGTGGTGAGCACAGCACAAAACCTCCTGGGCTGTCCCCCTGATACCACTAGATGAGATCTCTAAGGTTCGCTGCCTTAGAAGAGTGAGGAAAATCCTCAGGGACGACTTACACCTGGACAGCACGTCCTTCCTCTCCTGCCATCGGGAAGGAGATATAGAAGCATAGCCAGCTGCACAAACAGGCTGAAGAACAGTTTCTATCCGTGGGCTGTCAGACTCCTGAATGTGAAACAGCATCATAACCACGTAGTACGATGGGCTTGCAGGGCCGGCGCAACATGTAACATGTTCACACAGGTGCAATAGGACTAACATGATTTATTTGGGTTAGGCATTTCCTGTCTTCACTGTGAGTTGTATTGTGTTGGGGGGGAGGTGCACTGCTCAATCAATCTCATTGTACATATGTTGTGCACTGACAAATAAATAATAATTATTGGAGCTGGATCAAGCTTGAACAGTAAGGGAAACTGCCTGGGATTCTCACTTCTTGTATGCTTAGCTCTTTTTTTTTCCTATTTCCCCCAGTGGCATGAGCTGGAGTTGGGGATGGGCATCAGCGGGAAGCAGCATTTTAGCTGAATTCGGGAGCCTCCACTTAGAGTTTATGCACCTTTCAGAACTGTCTGGAAATCCCATATACGCCGAAAAAGTAAGTATGCCCGCTCCCTCCTTTCCTTCCTTCCTTTTTGCTCTTTCTTTCTCTTTCTTATCAATTGGTGTGAAGTGATTCCTCTCCCTCTTTCAACCTGCTACCATGTCTCCCCACACAAACACGTTCACCTAGGCACCCAAAGCAGCCTCTAATGAAATTCGCTTTGTGTCTGTAACAAGTGCCCAGATTTGAGAAATAGGAATCTCACACCTCCACCTCAATCACAGCCATAATCATTTTGGCAGTTCCAAATCAAGGGTGTCACTTCTGCTTGTGGTTATGGCAGAGCACCAGCAAGACAGGGGTCTCCAACCTTGGTAACCTCAAGGCTTGTGGACTTCAACTCCCAGAATTGAACTCTGGGAGTTGAAGTCCACAAGTCTTGAAGTTGCCAAGGTTGGAGACCCTTGCTGTAAAAGGTTAGGGAGCAATTGCCATTAACTCAAGAGCTGAAGCTCAGGATCTCCTTCAGGCCAAGTGTTTTGGCTAACTCCATCCAGTTGCTGCTATCCAATATAAGAAAGACACTGCCAATCAGTGAAGTCTTTAGAACCATGTTTCTCAATCCTAGCAGCTAGCATGGATGGATTTTGAACCCTACAATTCCCCAGCCCTGCTCGTTAGGGAATTCTGGAGTTGAAATCCAGCCATCTTAAAAGTTGCCAAGACTGAGAAGCACTGCTTTAGAATATCTGCCATTTCTCTCTGATAGCTTCTTCTATTTCTTCTCTTGAGAAATTGCATAGTGATGGGGCTTTTTCCAAAGTGGTTAGAGGCCTGAGTCCTTCTCCTGCTGCAAACTTTTTAAAGATTCAGAAGAAACCTTGAAGAGCATGGGATGATTATTTGTAAGAGTTGGTAGTAGCCATGGGTATACTTTAAATCTGGTGATTACTTCATGCCCTTCCTCAGTAGATTCTTGGCATGCTTTTGGAGTCACATTTTGCCAGCAATTGTATAGGATTGATCTCCCCCACACACACACTTATATTCCTATAACCAGGGGTGAAATGCTACTGGTTCGGACCGATGCTCCCAAAGCAGTAGTAAAAAATGCTACCTGTTCAGGCGAACCAGTATTTCCAATGATCAGCTGTGACATGCAATTTAGATTAGCTAGAATTGTCGGATTTCTTGCTTCCTAGCTAATCTAAATCACATGGCACGGTGGATTCCCCCCCCCCTCGCTGTTCTATTTACCTTTGCAGACTTAGAAGGCTTCAAAATGCTTCTTTTTTAGTGGTCTGCGGCGCACCTGAGATGCGCAAGGCGTGCACTCGCCAACAGACTAACCAAACCGGTAGCGGACTTCGGAGGATTTCACCACTGCCTATAACTGTCGATGGGAATGAGAACCTAGCTGTTGTAAGGCACCTACCACCCACTAAGAGTATCCCAGAATTTGAAGGAAACTTAAAGAAACTATTGTAGTGACCAGTTTTGGGCACCACAATATAAAAAGAATGTCGAGACTCTGGAAAGGGTGCAGAGAAGAGCAACAAAAATGATTAGAGGGCTGGATGCTAAAACATAAGAATGATTGCAGGAATTGGCTATGTCTAGTGAAAAGAAAACTGGAGGAGACATGATAACAGTGTTCCAATATTTGAGGGGCTGCCACAAAGATGAGAGGGCTCAAACTATTTTCCAAAGTACCTGAAGGCAAGACAAGAAACAATGGATGGAAACTAATCAAAGGGAGAAGCAACATAGAGCTTCCTAAGAGAGGAAACAATTTACTAGTGGAAAAGCTTATCCTCAGAAGTTGTGGATGCTTCAACAGTGGAGGTTTTTGAGAAACGATTGGACAGCCATTTGTCTAAATGGTATAGGGTCTCCTATGCGAGCAGGGGGTTGGACCAGAAGTCCTTTACAACTTTATTACTCTATTATTTTCTAAGCCTTCCTGTCAGGATTAGAACTGGCATCCCGTACAGCAAAGAGGTGGTCCCTGAGACCCCAAGACTCCAGAAATTCTTCACTTCTGAACTATTCTTAGATGGGATGTGACTGGAGAACAGCTCCTAACCCAACTTTAAAAAGGCATCCATCTGCCTGCTTGCTAAGTGGGAAAAGGGTGGTTAGGATGCAAAAGGAAATTTGAGTGGCAGGGAGATAGGCATGGAGGAAAAATGCTAGGTAAGCTGGAAACCAAAAAGAAAAATAAATTTGTGTCTGTGTGTGTGTTCGTTCCAGTATAACTCTGGAATGCCTCGAGTAATTTCAAACTTGGTACATAGATGACTTACTCTCTAGAAACAAATATTGTGGGGGTAAGACACCCTTAACACCCCTCGGGGTGTGTGTTCTGTTAAGATACAGCCTGTTGTGCCTTAAAATGGCTTCTACTGTACAGCACATTGGAGTTGCCATGCTAACGGCTTCACAGTACTCCACAAGGGGGCTCCCTCTGGTAAGGGGGAAAATCCAACATTAGAAATTACACTTCTGGGGGCACAGGGAAAACATTTTTAACTAATTTAATCGTCGCCAAAATAAAGGCTCGGAGAGAAGTTGCTCTTGCCGTCGCCTCTTCAGGAATTGCACCGACGTTCATGGAAAGAGGGAGGACAGCCCATTCCGCACTTTTGTTGCCACTTGACATTGCCATTCCTGTCTAATACAGGATTGGGATAAATAAATACCCGGGCAACATCATGTTCTCAGCTAGTAAGATATAAACATAGCATAGAATGAGAGAAAGGGATAGCACAGAAGACGTGCTGGAGAACAGAGGAAATATATAGGAGTTTAAATAGAGGGGAAAAGGGATCAGCTGGAAAGGCAAAGTTGAAGCTTTAAACAACAAAGAAACAGACCACGGGGATGGAGATTATGAACATGCAACCTTAATGGAAAGCCTTTGTTGAAGTCCGGATTAACTCAAAGTGCCTCGTCCTAACATATCCCTTAATGTAGGAGAGAGGATGATTCTTGTCCAGTGATTTTCCAAGAGGTCCGTTGAGCAGCCCACTCGCCTACGTCCTGTCCCTCCGTCAATGCAAAATCCCGGCTTGTTAATGGATTCGCCCACCCAGAGCATGCTGTCAATTAAAGCTAAAGCTGTATGAAAGCTCGCACAACGGGTGCCGATTGTAAACAGCCATCTGGAGGGAAATGGACTTGGTGAAAAGCTTTATCAGTTCATTAGCTCCCAGCTAGAGATTTGTGGGCTTTCTTTTTTTTTTCTTAAAAAAAATAGGACATTGCTAATCTACCTGCGTGTTCAGACTTGCATTCGGGGTCTTCAGCGGAGAGAGCTGCACCCCTAAGGTGCAGTGGGAGCCAACTTGACAGTTGATAAAAGAATGGAGCGCACCAACCCTTGATCCTTGTGAGCTTTAAAAGCCAAGCTTGCAATCTTGAGCCTGGGGCCAGGTTGCCTTCCCTCCGTTTTGCCAAACGAAGCTACAAGGTTTAAACAGGATACATACAAACCCAATCGCTGGTTCCAAGCAAGGGAGTGCAGACCTCGGCACTTCAATCACAGTTGGTGTTCACACAGTACAGTGCGGTAAAGAAAAATGAGTCATTACCGAACACATCAAGTTTGCATCAGGCCTAATTAGCTGGATGTCATAACAAACGCATGTGGTAGCTTGATTAGAAACACTGCCTGTAAAATGAAGGTTCCTTGAAACTGGTGAGATTGAACACAGATTAATGGCCTGATTTTATCTTCTTTTAGCACGTGTCCTCTTCACTCTTATGGTATCCTTACAGAGCTGAGTTGGTCTAGTGCAGGGGTATCAAACTCAATTTCATTGAGGGCCGCATCAGGGTTGTGTTTGACCTCGGAGGAGATGGATGGGCTGGCCAGCTCCGTGGCATGACAAAACCGCACTCGACTAAGCCGCGCCCGATTAAACCGCGTTGCTGACGTCATCAACAGGGCGACAACAGCGAGCGCAGAGAAAGAAGGGAGCTTTAAATAGCGCTTTGAAAGCAAGCCGATTCAACTTAAGGTAAGGGTTAGCTTTAGGGTTAGGGTTAGGGTTAGGGTTAAGTTAAGGGTTAGGGTTAGGTTAAGGGTTAGGATTAGGTTTAGGGTTAGGTTAAGGGTTAGGTTAAGGGTTAGGGTTAGGTTAAGGGTTAGGTTAAGGGTTAGGGTTAGGTTTAGGGTTAGGTTAAGGGTTAGGGTTAGGTTTAGGATTAGGGTTAGGTTAAGGGTTAGGATTAGGTTTAGGGTTAGGTTAAGGGTTAGGTTTAGGATTAGGTTTAGGATTAGGTTTAGGGGGGTTAGGTTTAGGTTTAGGGGTTAATTTTAGGTTAGGGTTAGGGTTAGGATTAGGTTTAGGATTAGGTTTAGGGGGGTTAGGTTTAGGTTTAGGGGTTAATTTTAGGTTTAGCGTTTACAGCGTGCTTCTGTCTCCCTGCTGTTGTCGCCCTGTTGATGACGTCAGCTACGCGGTTTCGTCGAGCGTGGTTTCGTCGAATGCGGTTTTGTGGTGGAACTGGCCAGCTCAACGTCACTTATGTCAGGGGCACCTGTGGTGGCCCGAGCGCTTGCCAGTGAAAGCAGGCCCCTGAACTCCGTTTTCTGTTGCCATCGCCTCCTGCAACCCTCTGCCAGCAAAAACAGAGCTCCGTTTTTGCTGGCAGAAGCACCGCAGGCCAGTCCTTCCCTGTTTCTAGGGAGGTCTAAGTACCCTGCAAGCTGAATCCAGCCCCTGGGCCTTGAGTTTGACACCCCTCTTCTAGTGGTTAAGGCACCAAGCTGGAAAGTAGGGGACTGTGAGTTCAAGTCCCACCTCGTCATGCAAACCAGCTGGGTGACTGAGCCACTCCCTCTCAGCCCAACTCACCTTACAGGGGTGTTGTGAGGAAAATAAAAAGAAGATATATTGCATGTGTTCGCCACCTTCAGTTATTTGTAAAAATAAAAAAGGCAGGGTATAAAAAAAAAATAAACATAATGTATCCTCTGTAATGGGAGCTGAAAAGGGTCTTCTGCAGTCACGACATAAGCCTAAGATTGAAAATCAGGCTTGTCAGATATTACATCTTCTCTATCCTGCTCTATGGGGTGGAGAGTTGGTCTCTGACAGAAAGCCACTTGAAGAGACTAGATACAGTGTTTCTCAACCTTGGCAACTTGAAGATGTCTGGACTTCAAGTCCCAGAATTCCCCAGCCAGCGAATGCTGGCTGGGGAATTCTGGGACTTGAAGTCCAGACATCTTCAAGTTGCCAAGGTTGAGAAACACTGGACTAGAAGCATATGAAATGTGGATTTGCAGGCGGCTATTACGTATAAGCTGGGTTGGCAAAATCAGAAATGAGGAGGTGATAAGCCCTCTGGGAAAGCCAAGGGAAATTATCAAAACTATTAAAAAGCGAAAGTTAGAATATTTTGGACATGTGATGCGACACCCAGAAAAATACAGCATCCTTCACTTAATTCTCTAGGGAAAAATTGTAGGCAAACGAGGTCCAGGCAGAAGAAGAACATCATGGCTTCAGAACCTATGGGACTCAGCAGCACTTTTTTGTGTAGCTGTTGACAAAAATAGGATGGCCGAGGTCCGATGATGGATGTGGCACAAGAAGAAGAAATGGGAGCTGAAAACAGCCAACCAGAACAGCTTGTATTCCATTGCAGTTTAGTATGGGAAACTGCTCTGGTGCTATTACCTTACGTGCACCTTCTGAGGTCAGGGGTTTCCTCAGCCACTAGAAGGTTCCACAGCCAAGGGGAAACTGGCAAAAATGTGTTGGATGCGGTTGCTTGGCAACAGAGGACATTTCAGAGTCTGCCTCTTGTCACGGTTTCTTGCAGTTTCTCTCTGGCGTGGGGATCCTGTGGTGTTTTTGGCCGATTTGGAAGAGCTTGCTGGAGAAGCAGCTGCTTGGGGATCTGCTGCCACAGATGGCATTCATGAGGATGGGCCTATCAGTGATAATAGCTACCGTATTTTTCTGAGTATAAGATGCACCTTTTTCCCTCAAAAAAGAGGGTGAAAATCTGGGTGCGTCTTATACACCGAATACAGCAAAACCCCACCCCCTTCACCACAATGGCCATGCATAACCTTTAGGAGGCTTTCAGGGTGCTCCTGGGGGCTGGGGAGGACAGAAATGAGCAAAAAATGGGCCATTTTTTGCTCGTGTTTGCCCCCACCCCGCAGGAGCACTTTACAAGCTTCCTAACAACTATTCATGCCCTTTTTTCAAAAACCAAAACAAAATGGGAGGTTTGCAGAGTGCAAAAACTTTTTTTTTAATTTGCCTCTTCAGAACCTCAGTGCATCTTATACTCCGAAAAATACAGTAAATGAAACCTTTGCCTTAAAACTGGCTCAATCAATGGTCATGATGGTGTTGAGTTTGTCAAATGAACATTCACGGAGTCCTCGACTTTTCATTTAGTGGCTGTTCAAAGTTACAACGGCCCTGAAAAATGTGACTTAAGGATTGTTTTTCACACTTATGACCGTCACAGCATCCCCATGGCCATGTGATCAAAATCCAGCCACCTGGCCACTGGTTCATATGTATGACCGTCCTGGGATCAGGTGATCCCTTTTTGTAACCTCCTGAAAAGCAAAGTCAATCACGTTACTAACTTGGCAGCTTCAGTGATTCGCTTAGCAGCCATGGCAAGAAAGGCTGTAGAACGGAGCAAAGCTCACTGAAGAAATATCTCACTTAGCGACATAGATTTTGGGGATCAATTGCGGTCGTAAATTGAGGACTATCTGTATTGCATAAAGAAGCTTTTCCTTTTATCAGCCTGAAATCTCTCCATATTTAACCCCGGAGACACAACCTAATAGAGTCGTCCTTGACTTGCAACCGTTCATTTAGTGACTGTTCATTCAGTTGCAGCAGCATTGAAAAAAGTGATTTACAACTGGTCCTCCTACTTATGTCCAATACAGTATCCACATGGTCACATGGTCAAAACTAGGGGGCTTGGCAACTGGTATGTATTTACGACAGTTGAAATGTCCCAAGGTCTCATGTTCACCATTTTCCGGCTTCCAACAAGCAAAATCAGTGGGGGAAGCTGGATTCATTTAATGATCACGTGATTCACTTAACAACTGCAATGATTTGCTTAACAACCATGGCACAAACGATTGTAAAATGAGGTGGGTCTCACTTAACAACCTCCAGTTATCATCAATACAGGTAGTCCTCGAGTTACAACCACAGTTGAGCCCCACATTTAGGTTGCTAAGTGAAACATTTGTTAAGTGAGTTTGCCCCATTTTGTGACTTTCCTTGCCACTGCTGTTAATTGAATCATGGTATTTGTTAAGTAAGTAGCCCGGTTGTTAAGTGAATCTGGCTTCCCCATTGACTTTGCTTGTCAGAAGGAGATCACGTGTCCCCAGGACATGGCAAATGTCATAAATACGAGTCAGTTGCCAAGCAGCTGGATTTTGATCATGTGACCCTGGAGATGCTTCAACGGTCGTAAGTGTGAAAAACAGTTGCACGTCACTTTTTTCAGTGCTGTTGTGACTTTGAACAGTCACTAAACGAAAGGTTTAGGATTGAAAAGATGTATTTGATGGGTGGTTTCATTATTAATAAAATCTATTTATTACAAATAGCAAACAGTTTATAATAGCTTTTTTCTTTTCCAATCTCCTTCCAGGTAATGAATATCCGCAAAGTCCTGAATAGAATTGAGAAACCTCACGGACTTTACCCGAACTTTCTCAGTCCGGTCACAGGGAACTGGGTACAGCGTGAGTATTCAGACCCTGTTGGCTGAGCCAAAGGGATGTTTATCAATGCATGTCAGACTTCTAGTGTGACTCCTGAATTAAGGCAAAGATTTGCAAATTATTTCTTTCCTCAATGCCAATTGAGAGACTCCTTCTGCAAGCCGCCTCAAAGCAAGTCCTTTGAACAGGTGTGAGGCAGCCATCTCTGCTGTCTTTCTTGCCAAGTGTCTCTTAATACACAAAACCACAAAAGACCAAACAGGATGGTAGGCGGATTTCAACATATCTACAATATCCATCTCCCCATTAGGAGTGAGGGATATTTCTTTTCCCCCGCTTTTTTTTTGGGGGGGGAGCAATTCCCTTCTACAGTTACAAAACATGGATTAGAAATCCTTTACAGGAGAAGGCAGTAAGAGGGACATGGTGGCTTGGTAGCTAAGATGCTGAGCTTGTCAATCCGAAAGGTCGGCAGTTCCGCGGTTCGAATCCCTAGCGCCGCGTAACGGAGTGAACTCCCGTTACATGTCCCAGCTTCTGCCAACCTAGCAGTTTGAAAGCACGTAAAAAATGCAAGTAGAAAAATTGGGACCACTTTGGTGGGAAGGGAACAGCGTTCCATGCGCCTTCAGCATTTAGTCATGCCGGCCACATAACCACGGAGACGTCTTCAGACAGCGCTGGCTCTTCGGCTTTGAAACGGAGATGAGCACTGCCCCATAGAGTCAGGAACGACTAGCACACATGTGCGAGGAGAACTTTTACCTAGGGAAAGCAGAAGGAACCTGGAAGGATAACAGCTGGGGCTCCCGATCATACAATATCCAAACTGGTGGAGATGGAAAAGGTAGAGTCATATAGGAGCACTTTCCTAGAAGTGAAGCAGAATGTAATTTTGCAAAAAAAAAAAAAACAGCTGGAGCTTGAGACCTAGCACAGGGTTACACTTGAAACGAACCAAAGGAAAAAAAATAAGAACAGTGTTTCTCAACCTTGGCAGCTTGAAGATGGATGGACTTCAACTCCCAGAATTCCCCAGCCAGCTTGAAGTCCATCCATCTTCAAGCTACATTAGAGCATAAGGAGATGTATATGCTTTTAGGCTGCTATCTAACAAAATGAAATTCAGTGATGAAAAAAGGAACGTTCTACTTTTAGGTAAGAAAAACAAAAAGCACAGGTACAGTATATGTGGTACCGTACTCAATAGTAGTAACTGTGAGAGGGATCGTGGAGTCCTAGTGGACAAAAAGAACTTTGGCAGCTTCAGTCTAGCAGAAAGAAGATTTAGGGGAGACAGGACAATTATTATCTATTTGTTAAAATTTATTGTATTACAAATTGTTAAAAAAAATACACCAAAACGCAAAAAAATGGGAACTACAAAAACAAAACCCAGAAGCAAACTGTAAACATGTGCAGAAGAAAAACAGAAAGCCATAATGAGCAAAACTCAAATGAAGGGGGGAAATGATGAACCAGCTAGGTATGCCCGTTGTATATCAAGAATTAAACAATGTAAGGAAATGTCAAATTCAGAGTGGGGGAAATACTCTTTTCTCGCAAAGCATCATGCCAAAAAGAGAAACATGTGGCACCATTTTTGCTCATTAGTGGAGGGAAAAGTATTTGCAAAAGTGAACGATTCCACACATGCTTTGAATCCAATCGTTAATGTCCAGAATAAGAGTGCTTTTTCAATTGCTCCAAATAGCTTGCTTAGTAATTCCCCATGCCTAAAATAACCAAATTGGAGGAGACAGATGTACTGAAGTGAATTAAGAGAAACTACAGGGAAAATGGGCAGGGATTACTTTCCTTGGCCATAGGATTGGGCATGTCCAGGTTCGCCCTAAGCTTTCTCTCAAACCATCCTAAAATATACTATACCCATGATGGCCAACCTATGGCATGAGTGCCAGAGGTGGCATGCTGAGCCCTCTCTGTGGGCACAGCCACCTTCACCAGCTGCTCTTCTCAGTTCCGTCACACGCATGCATGCTGGATAGCTGGTCTGGTGTGCATGCGCACTGGCCAATTGCTCTCTTCTGAGTTCTGCCGTGTGCATGCATGCACATGTGTGCAATGGGACATAAAAGAGCGGCTGTTCACCAAACACATGTGCACCACCCAGCTGCTCTCTTCCAGGTTCTGGCACTCCACCGCTGCACACACAGTTTCGGCACTAGGTACCGAAAAGATTAGCTATCACTGCCATAGGGTAACAGTAGATGAGGGACACGGTGGCTCAGTGGCTAAGACGCTAAGTTTGCCGACCAGAAAGGTCGACAGTTTGGTGGTTCAAATCCCTAGCGCCGCATAACAGAGCGAGCTCCCATTACTTGTCCCAGCTTCTGCCAACCTCGCAGTTCGAAAGCATGTAAAAATGCAAGTAGAAAAATAGGAACCACCTTTGGTGGGAAGGTAACAGCCTTCCGTGCCCCTTCGGTGTTCAGGCATGCCAGCCACATGACCACAGAGATTTCTTCGGACAGCACTGGCTCTTCAGCTTTGAAACGCAGATGAGTACCACCTCCTAGAGTCGGGAACAACTAGCATATATGTGCGACGGGAACCTTTATCTTTACTTCACATACATTTGTATCATTTTACTGATGGTAAATGATGAGGGGGTATATACATTTGCATCCTAGGTTAGATGGCATAGAAAATAAATTTCACTGGTGCTTATTCTTTCTCTTGCTCTCTCATAACTTGTTTTTTTCTGGCTTTGGGGGAGGTGACTCGTATGTCCTTGGATACCCTGGAGTATTGATGCTGAAATTAAAAATAAAATGCCCCCATCCCCAGCATGCTATTCCCATTATAATCTGTTCAGGTTTTGCCCCCAGGCAGATTTCCCTGCAAAGGTTCTGCAGCAGGGCAGTCTGAAGAGGTAGCCATGGAAAAGTCCTCAGTATTCTGGAGACATCTTCACACCTGGCGCCAGGGTGTTTTCTCTTCCTCCCCTCCTTCAACCTGCTCCTTCAAATGTCTCTAATATTCATTCCAGGCTTCGAATCCCACTTAACAAAATGCCAATGAACTCTCCAGATGCTGTGAGTTCAATCTGTGGCTGAGATTTTTTTTGACTTGCAAATTTCTGAACTTGCAATGCAATCGTGTCCCTGAGTATTTTGTGCTGTTTTGACACTTGACTCCAAGATTCTCTTCTTCCTTTTCCCTTCACAAGGGAGGAAGTGGCTGACAGAGAAAGACAATGATGGATAAGGCTGTATTTTTACTTCCGTTCAAAGGGAATTGCAAAATGTGTTGGGAACAAAATCAGCTTCCTGAACAACTTTGTTTCTTTGTTTATTTATAAACCAAGTTTCTTGCCCTTAAGGTGATGTTAAGAACATAAAGGAATCAAAGAATTATCAAACTGAAGGAAAGTGCATTATATGACTTCATAGCAATAGCACTTAGACTTATATACCTCTTCACAGTGCTTTTACAGCCCTCTCTAAGTAGTTTACAGAGTCAGCCTATTGCCCCCAACAATCTGGGTTCTCATTTTACCCACCTTGGAAGGATGGAAGGCTGAGTCAATTTTGAGCCAGTCAGAATCGAACTCCTGGCAGTGAGCAGCCTGAAATACTGCATTCTAACTGCTGGGAGGGAGGGAGGAAAAAAGCAATAGCACTTAGACTTATATACCTCTTCACAGTGCTTTTACAGCCCTCTCTAAGCAGTTTATAGAGTCAGCCTATTGCCCTGAACAGTCTGGGTCCTCATTTTACTCACCTCAGAAGGACGGAAGGCTGAGTCAACCTTGAGCCTGGTGAGATTTGAACTGTTGAACTGCAGGCAGCGGCAGGCAGCAGAAGTAGCCTGCAGTACTGCACTCTAACCACTGTGTCACCTCAGCTTATAGATACAGTATATTTTCAGTGCCAAACTTTAGTAGTCCCACAATAACAGTACTTTGTACCTTGTAGTAGAAGAATTTGGGTCCTGAACTTAATTGGTCATTCACTTTTTTACACCAGTCAAATGAAGTTGCTGGACAAAAACAATCTTGACTCCTTTGAGAAGACACCAGAGAGAGGCAGTTGTATCTGGATGATGGGCTAATGATCTGTTGTTCTTTTTTAAATTATTATTTTGCGGTCCCTCTCTCCCCTTGACCCCTTTGAAGGAATTTGGGCATTAAAAATACAAAAGAAGCAGGCTAATTTCCCAAGTGTTTGTATTCCTTTGCACGTTTCTTACTGGAGAGGACATTCTCCAATTGGCTAGAATAAAATGTATAAAACATTAGTCAACCGAAGTATCTTCAGTGCAGTTGCTTGACTTTTCTAATCACAAGTTGTCTTCTTCTTCTTCCCGTCACTGTAGATCATGTCTCTGTCGGTGGCCTGGGGGACAGTTTTTATGAATATCTGATCAAATCTTGGCTCATGTCAGATAAGCAAGATAGCGAAGCCAAAACCATGTATGATAAAGCTCTGGAGGTAAGGTGGAGAATGAAGCATCATTCCTTTTGCCCTTGATCAACAGCAAATAACAGAAACCCCACAGAGAATGGAGAAGGATGGCCAAATCAGGGGTGGGCTGCTGGGGATTCGCACGGGTTTGGCCGATCCTCAAGTCAAATTCGTACAGGTTCGGCAAATCCCTAAATGCCACTCCTGGCTGGCCAAGCCCACACCACATCACTCCTCCCCAGGAGACTCCACATGGCCCATTCATCATTCCAAGTAAGTGCAAAGGCTATGTGGAGCATCTGGGAGGGCAAAAAACAGGCCTACCAGAAGTTTCAGATGTCCAGAAATGGGCCTGTTTCCAGCCTCTGGAGCCCGGGGGAAGCAGTTTTCACCCTCCCCAGGCTCCGGAGGCTTTCCCTGAGCCTCTGGGAGGGCAGGAAATGGCCCTCCCAGAAGAGAAGATGGGAAATGGGTTAGTTTCTGGCCTTCAGAGCCCAGAGGAAGCAGTGTTCACCCTCCCAGAGGCTCGAGGAAAGACTTGAGCCTGGGGAGGGTGAAAAATGCCTCCCGCCCCATTGTGGTGGAGACAGCCAACTAGACCACGCCCCGCCAGCAAATTGGGCAGTAAACCCATTGCTAAAGGATCTGAAGCCCACCCCTGGCCAAGATTCAGATCTTACCTTTGCGCAGAATCACCAGGCTGACTTAGGCCACTGAGCCATCCTTCCAACATTAAGTTTGGTTTGGGCATCATGATTCAGAAACAGGATGTTTTCCAAATGGGATTCTCATTCCAGGTTTTCCATCTCTACAGAGGCCTCAGAAGAAAATTAAAAGCTGGTGGTTGAATCCGAATCCTAAACAGTAGTTAGTTTTAACCATGGTTTGTTTGTTTGTTCCATTTCTGTAGCCACCCATTTCAGTCAATGACTCGGAACTGCTTACGGTTCCAAAAGTATAAAAACGATGAAAACAATAAAGTAACAAAATAAATTTACACAGTAGCCAGTTATATTTATTCATTTCTTTTAATACTAGCAAACTCCACGACACATGAAATTTTGAAGAGTTTGCTTCATAATTAACGTTTAAGAATGGCTCGTTGGCCTCAGGAAACATGGCAAATGGCAGTCATTCAGAATCAAAACCATTTCAAACGGCTTTGTCAACTCTGGTGCCCTTTTGCTTCCTTGGTGAAGCAGCCTGTTTCCAAGGGCAAAGTCCTTGAAACATTTCAAGCATTTTTGTACAAAGGCTTTTGGCTGAAAAAGAAAAACACAAGAGTTCCAACTTCTGCTAGGATGCTCTCCACAGGAGGTTTTGAATTCAGTTAGAGAAGTTGTGTACAATGGCTGAACAAAACTAGGCTTACACAAGGCGTGTCCAGACGGTGGCACATGGGCTTTATGGAGCTCCGCATGGCTAGTAACACGAGATTGCAAACTTTTAACATTGTTATGTGATTTTGCATACATTAATTGTATTATCTATTTCCTTAATGGCGAACCGATGGCACAGGTGCCAGAGGTGGCACGCAAAGCCCTCTCTGTGGGCATGCATGCCATCGGCAGCTGCTCTTCTGGTTTCCGGCACACACATGTGCACCAGCCAGGTGGTCTTGGGAAAATGGCCCAAAAATGGCCCCAAATCAGGCCATTTTTGTGCCGGTTTGGGGCCGGTTTTCGGGCTGTTTTTGGCCCGGAAAACTTTCTGAAAATGGCCCAGAAAACAGCCAGAACTGGCCCAGATTGTCTTTGGGTTTCCGACGCATGCACGCACGTTCCAGTTTGGGTACTCTGTGCCGAAAAGGTTCGCCATCCCTGATCTATTTTATATGCTTCCTAAGAGAATTCCTCTTCACTCAATGTGGCCCAAGAAAGCCAAAAGATTGGCCAAGAAAGCCTTAACGGTTCCAAACTCTTCTTTATGGTAATGCTGGATAAGGCAATAGGCAACTCAGAGGATCCAATGATCCTATTCCCATTGCCATAAAAGATGATTTAATGTGTTCTCCGAACTAGCCACAGGTTTTAAGAGCAATGAGTGTGTACTATAGTCTATTTTGAAACTGGAGAAAAACCCAAGTGGACTGTATTCTGGGCTAGAGGATGTAATATTGCCAACACAGAGGTACCTATCCCTGAAGGAGTTCTGCATTTCTCATGTTTTTTTTTAGCCTGGTTGTGTGGTTCAGTTTTGGTTGAATCATGGACATTTGCAGGATGAGAGGAAAGGGCAAGGGAGCCTCAATGCATGATGATCTCATCCGCACAAATGAGGCAATTATGTAATCTGCGTCATCTCTGGTTCACGGACACCTTAAGGGTTGATTCATCCGATAAAATTACGGATGAATGGCTCAACAAGTAAATGGGTTCACGTCAATAGAAAAGGCGGCGAGGATAAATGCCGTTCCGCCTAACTTTGGCCTGATGAATTGAATATCTGCACTGCAAATTGTAGAGCTGGACTCCAGCTGTGACAAAAAAAGCCTGCAGCTCTTGAAAAGCTTTGGAAGCGGTAACTTTGGCAGGAGAAGTTAAAATATCATTGCACTCCCCACCATTGTGAAGACTTATCGAAAGCCACTTCTTTACATCTTTATTCTTCCTTTTTTATTTTTTCTCAAGTTTTCTTTCCTTGCACTTTTTGCTTTCTCTTTGCTTTCTTTTTTTCTTTAAATCAATATTAGTGTATTTTTGCTTTTATGTTTGTTTATGCTTTTTAAAAGATTCGAGAACAATCTATATCTATGTACATAAAAACAGCTGTGTGTATGTGTGTTCCAGCATAACTCTGGAACGCCTCGAACAATTTCAACCAAACGTGATACACAGATAACTTACTCTCTGGAAACAAATACTGTGGGGGCAAGACACCCCCAACACCCCCTGGGGTGTGTGTGTGTTATGTGAAGATACAGCCTGTTGTGCCATAAAATGGCTTCTACTGCACTGCCGTAAAATGTTTTCTACTGTACAGTGCAGTGGAGTTGCCATGGTAATGGTTTCAAAGTACTCCAGAAGTGGGCTCCCTCTGGTAATTGGGAAAATCCAACATTAGAAATTAGATTTGGTTCAGATATTTTCCCCCTATAAATAAATACCCGGACAACACTGGGTTATCAACTAGTTGTGTTTGCATATACTAAAAATCCTTCATATACAGCTATTGTGTTACTCCATTTTTATCTACTCTAAGCAGCAGATGCTCACTGCCTCCAATGGGTGGCTCCAATCACCCTTTGGAATCTTCCTTGGGTCTTGGCCACCAAAGTCAATGAGGAAACTAGCGGGAAACAGCAAATTATAGTCACACAAGTGCTTCACATAACAACCCTGCAGCCTCATTTAACGATTGCAACAAGAACTGGTAAAACTGTTGTCGCTTAGGGGCACAATCACATGACATGACATGACATCATACATAACAAAGTTTCCAGTCACAATTGTGGATGTTAAGTGAAGACTAACCTATACTTAAAAACTGCAACTAGCCCACTATAAGGCCACCTGTGTATTCACTGCTTCTTGCTACTGGAATTATATAGCACTGATTCTTCATGCCCTGTATTGGTTGCTGATTGGTTTCTGGATACAATTTAAGTTTGTATCCAGTTTGTTTCCATATTACAATGTACGGTGTTGAGATGCAAAGCTTTTTGAAGCAGAGACTAGATGACCACTACAATGGCCATCTCCTTTCATACACTATATTGCCAAAAGTATTCGCTCATCTGCCTTTCCTCGCATATGAACTTACTTAAGTGACCTCCCATTCCTAATCCATAGGGTTCAATATGACGTCGCTCCACCCTTTGCAGCTATAACAGCTTCAACTCTTCTGGGAAGGCTGTCCACAAGGTTCAGGAGTGTGTTTATGGGAATTTTTGACCATTCTTCCAGAAGCGCATTTGTAAGGGCATACACTGAGTTGCTGTCATTCCCAAACACTTCCACGTTCTTATAATACGCTGACAGTTGACTGTGGAATATTTAGGAGAGAGGAAATTTCACAACTGGATTTGTTGGGCAGGTGGCATCCTAGCACAGTTCCACGCTGGAATTCACTGAGCTCCTGAGAGCGATCCATTCTTTCACAAATGTTTGTAAAAACAGTCTGCATGCCTAGGTCCTTGATTTTATACAACTGTGGCCATGGAAATGATTGGAACACCTGATTCTGATTATTTGGATGGGTGAGCGAATACTTTTGGAAATATAGTGTATATCGGGTGAAGCATTGGACCATTTGCATGCATAGTTTTTGACACTACCAGTGTGCTTGTTATTTATAAACTGCTTCATTTTTCTTCATGCCACACAAATAACTCGCTTTCTCTCTTTTTCCAAATGCTGTGAAATTTAGGCCATAGAAAAGCACCTTGTCAAAAAATCGCCCGGTGGGCTAACCTACATTGCCGAATGGCGAGGAGGCATCTTGGACCATAAAATGGGGCACTTGGCTTGCTTTTCTGGTGGCATGATCGCCCTTGGAGGGGAACACGCCCCGGAAGAAGAGAAACAGCACTATTTGGATCTAGCTGGGGAAATCACACACACTTGTCATGAATCTTACATTCGCTCAGGTAAAAATCTAAAAACCCAAGCCCATTTTTGAAAAAAGGTTCTGCGTACTCACCAGTTAATACCGTGTTTCCCTGAAAATAAGACAGGGTCTTAATTTTTTTGACCCCCCCCCCCAAAACAAGCGCTTGGCCTTATTTTCAGGGAGGTCTTATTATTTTTGAGGTGAAGGAGGCAGCGAGCGGGGTCACCTCATGGCTGCTGCTGTGTTATCTTCAGGGAGGGCTTATTTTCAGGGGAGGGCTTATTTTAGTGCGTGTGTTCAAAAGCCTGATTGGGCTTATTATCTGGAGAGGTTTTAGAATTTAGAATTTAGAATAACAGAGTTGCAAGGTACTTTGAAGATCTTCTAATCCAACCCTCTGCTTAGGCAGGAAACCCTACACCACTTCAGACAAATGGATATCCAACATCTTCCTAAAAACGTCCAGTGTTGGACATCTTATTCAGGGAAATAGGGTTTTGTACACAGGTAACATCCATTAGTGAAGCCACACTTCCCAGTCCGCCCCTCATCCTCAAATACTGCTACTGGCAATCTGTTTCCAGTTACCCACTTGAAGTCACAAATGCACCATGGTATTCCAGTGGTGGGATTCAGCCAGTTCGCATCACTTTGTGAGAACCAATTGTTAATTTTCTCAGCAGTTTGGTGAACTGGTTGTTGGAAGAAATCATTAGGGCAGAGAACCGGTTCTTAAAATTATTTGAATCCCACCACTGATCATAACCCATTAATTTGTTAGTCTCCATGTTCTGCCAGAGCTGGAAAGCACCTCCAGCTGAAAGGTGTCAATTGTCAGTCTTGACCAAAAAACTGTATTTGATCTAGTGTTGGGTTCAAACCAACCAGGACCACTCCTGAATAGTCTCAAGCAGATGCTTTATTGTTAGTCGCCCATGTTACAAGAATCTTGCCAGACTGACTGCATTCCCTTGGGAACAATCAGATAAGGCTTCATGGATTCTGGGGGTGGCTAGCCTGTGCCACTTTCTGCAGTGCAAGGACTCTAACCTAGACCCTGTTTAAACACCTCCTGGAGAATCTATCACATCTAGGTTGGTTATCTTTTTTCCTCTTTTAATGTCTAAACTGAGGATCTGTCTACTTCCTTCAGTTGAGCTTGAATAGTGATGGTGTTTGCTTCTCCAGGTCAGATGTTTATAATGGAAATTTCACAGGCACTTAAGGCTTAGGATCAATTCATTTTTTCACTTCCAAGAGATCTGAAAAATGTTTCTATTTCACAGGGAAATTATTCCTAATATAGTTCTTGTTTAGTGAATTCACACATTCACCGCAAATTTTAGCTGACTCTGCAGCTATCAAAGCATCCTCTGACCATTCTGTTTTGTTGCTTTTGGCTTTGTTTTTGTTGTTGTTTCTGTGGCTAGATACCAACCTGGGCCCTGAAGCATTCCGTTTTGATTCTGGAGCGGAAGCAATGGCCACACGACTCAGTGATCGTTATTACATCCTGCGCCCCGAGGTTGTAGAGAGCTACTTCTACTTGTGGAGATTGACACATGACCCCAAGTACAGAGAGTGGGGTTGGGAAGCTGTCCAAGTAAGTCAGAAAAAGTGTTCTGAGCCTGATTCCTTTGACTAATGTCTAAACGTTGGTTTGAAGGTGTTGTCGGAGATCACATTTGTTTCCATCTCAAGTTGTGAGAATCTCACTTCTGCCAAGGGAGCTGCATTGTTAGGCAGTGCCAAGGGTATTAACTGGCCATCTGGCCCCGACATCCATGTTTTAGTAATTTACTTAGACCTTATGATTTGTTTTTAAAACAAATTTGTTAAAAACAGATCATGCCAAACCAATCTTATTTCATTCTTCAACATAGTGACTACATTAGTAGACCAGAAAAATACTGTGGACATAATATACTTAGACTTCAGTAAGGCATTTGACAAAGTAAACCACAACCTACTTCTTTGTAAGCTAGAAAAAAATGGGATAACTTCAACACTAAATGGATTCACAACCGGCTGACAAACCGTACTCAATGAGTAATCCTTAATGGGTCTAAGTCTACATGGAGAGAAGTAAGCAGTGAGGAGCCACAAGGTTCCATCTTAGGCCGAGTACTTTCCAATATCTTCGCAAACAACTTAGATGAGGGAATAGAAGGGGAACTTTAACAAATTTGCAGATGTTACTAAGCTGGCAACACCCTAGATGATAGGTTCAAGATCCAAATGGATCTTGGCAGATTTGAACACTGGGCCCTATCTAACAAAATGAAATTCAGTGTAGAGAAAAGTAAAGTCCTACACTTAGGTAACAAACTGGGTGAGACCAGGCTTAATAACAGTGACTGTGAGAGGGATCTTGAAGCCTTAATGGACAACCAGCTAAATTATGACAATCTGTTTTGGGATGCACAAAAAAGGCAAAGAGTCATTTGGAGCCGGGCAGCCCCAAGATCAAATCAAATCAATAAATAAACATCTACTACTGGCTCAGAGCCTTCTATCTTCTATGCTGCACTCCTGAATAGTACCCTTCAGTTTGTGGCACATGGCAGCCACAATGTCTAGTCTCTTTACGGATTCTAAGAGAAGCCCTGCTGGATTTAACTAAAAGCTTCCCTAGCACAAGGACCTTGATTCCAGCAACGCCCAAGTCGATGATCCTTCATGGGCTTCCATGTAACATAAAATGAAGATTTGAGGACCCACAATTTCAGAAAAACTTCAGAAAGATTTCCTGAGGCTCTTATCTAAGATCCCCTGCAAAACACAAGGAATGCCCGCCATCCCATCCTTGCATGGAATCAAAACAAAGTTTCCTTTAGAAACTATGGTTGCCTAGGTGAAAAAATGTGGTTGCAATGTTGAATTGGCTAAATGGGAAAGACTTTGGACACTCAATCAGAAATTAACAACGGCCACGGCTTATAAGGAAAATTTGTACAAGATGTTCTACAGATGGCACCTTCCCCCAGCACGGCTCTCCAAAAGGTTTAAATATTTGGTCCCAAATTGTTGGAAGTGCAAAAAAAAACCAACCACCAGGCACCTTTTCCCATATGTGGTGGGCATGCAATGAGGCCAGAAGATATTGGAGAATGGTACAATTATAGCTGGAGCAAATGGTGGGAGATCAAATTTTCCTCCTAGGCATAATACCAGAGGGGTATAAGAAGGATGTGCTTTATTTAGCTATCCATGTATTGACTGCGGTGTGAATAACCTATGTGCAGTATTGGAGGTGGGGGGAAGGTATCCCATCAGATTTAGACATAACTTAGAAAAATCTTGGCCTATGCGAAAGAAGATAGGCTCACCCTAGAATTAAAAAATAAAGGGGAGTCGGAATATTATGAAGTTTGGAACAGATTTTATTATTGGTATAAGACAAGGTGACAAGACTGGAACAAATTGTAAATAATGGGATTGGATAGAAGCATAGATAATATACTAAATAGACTGGCGGTGAATGGATAAGATTATGTCTATATTCTGTGTTTGTTATGGCCATAACAGCTTCACTGCGCTGCACTATTTTAAATGCAAAAACAATTATATATAGTTACCTTTAGCCATCCAAGGGTGACTATAGAGCCGAGGTGGCGCAGTGGTTAGGGTGCAGTACTGCAGGCCACTTCAGCTGACTGTTATCTGCAGTTCAGCGGTTCTAATCTCACCGGCTCAAGGTTGACTCAGCCTTCCATCCTTCCGAGGTGGGTGAAATGGGGACCCAGACTGTGGGGGCGATATGCTGACTCTGTAAACCACTTAGAGAGGGCTGAAAGCCCTATGAAGCGGTAGATAAGTCTAATAATCCTACAGTAAGGATTGCTGTAGGGAAATTTATGGAAGGAAGGCTGGCTCTCCTTTTTCTTTTGGAAACAAATTACCTTGAAAGTGAAGCTAGGGTAGGACAACAGGCCAGGAGAATCTGCTCCAGTTCCTGGGCAACATTAGGCCACCCAGTTGACCTCATGTAACAATCATGGGAAGATGCAAAGAGGAGGAAGACTATGCAGGCCATCTGGCCCAGTGCAGGAGGGGTAGAAAAGGGCAGCTGGGAGCCCAGCCGTCTGAGGGCTCCCAAAGGTGCTTTTGCAAAAGACAACTGGACTTTCTCCACTTTTCCTTGAAGGCGTTTTGTTTTTCATCCAAGAAGCTTCTTCAATTCTGACTGAATGGTGAGGAATGGAAAGGATTTATACTCCTTGCACACAGCTGGTCATTTGCATCCTTTTAGAGAGTCATTGATGCTACCTTGAAGTTTTATCTGTGCCCTCAGAGTCATCTGAATAGTGCAAATGGATGTGGAACCTTCCTTGGAACTGTTAAAAGGACTGTGTTGTAAACAGGAGATAGGTGATGTCATATTTCCCCCCACCCACCCCTCTATTGAGAGAGGATTGTTCAATCTTAATGTTTTAATACCTTAACATTAAGAGGGAGGAAAGTTCAGGTGCCTTTTGAAAAAAGAACACCTTTGGGACAACCGTGACCTGGATGACTGAGAATCTCCGTGAACATCTGAGGGTGTTGTGGCCTGCCAGCAGCCAGCAGAGCTGGCAGCAGATTCGGACAGTGAGGAGGTTGCGGAGGAACATGGGCCAGTCCTGGAGTCTGGGGAAGGCTCTGATGAGGGCTCTGTGTCAGAGGCAGAGAGGGGACCAGAGCCGAATGCGAGTTATCAGCTGCCTTCAGAGTCAGACATCAGTGAGCCAGACGAACAGCTGGAGCCTGTTCCCAGTGTGCGGATGTGCAGAGTTGCCAGACAAAGGGAACAACTAAAGAATGGGAGTCAACTTGGGAGAAAGGCCATATGATGAATGGCCCCTCCCAGAGGAAATAAAAGAGGAGCGACAGGGGAGTGGAGTTTGCAGGAAACAATTAGTTTGCTTAATTAGTCCGTGATTCTCCAAGACTCCTTGCCGAGTTTTGCAGATATCGGCCTGGCAGCTCTCCAAGCCAGATAAGGTCTGTGACTGTAAATCCTCCCTCGAAAAACTTTGCTGGATGTGAGCGAGCAGAATTCACAGTCAATTAATAAAAGGGTTTTTTTGTTGGGACAAGAAGTTTGCTTCATGCTCTTGGGAAGCCTCAGTCAGAACAGAAGTGCGTTCATGAGGCCAAGCAGAGCCACCATTGATTCCTGCTGCTGGTTAACCCCTCAGGACCCTCCCCCTCAGCAGCCCAGCACCTAGTAGGGTCACTACCACTGCCTCCCTCCACCCATGATGATGAAGGAGCGCTGCTTTGCCATTCTTGGAACCGAGTTGACTTTCTTCTCTTCCTTGCTTTCCAAATCAGGCGCTGGAGAAATTTTGCCGAGTCGAAGCTGGTTTCTCTGGGATCCGCGATGTGTACACAACCACCCCAAGCCATGACAACATGCAGCAGAGCTTTTTTCTGGCAGAGACGTTAAAGTAAGTCCTGGGCATTTTCAATCTTTGACCGTCAAAAGAAGTTTGGGAAGGAGGATGTTTTTTCATGAAGCAAGTCGTGGGGGAATTCACAGTCCCCTAAAAAACATCTTTAGAAGGAAATGCACTTATTGTAGTGGTAGTGTTGCATTCCCGTGACCAAGTTCTGACAAATGGCCAAAATACCACTGGCCTTTTGTGAAAAACAACTCAAACGGTGAGCCTGACTTCAGAATTCTCTCTTTTTTTATATAGTAATGTAAGTAAAATTTACAATTGCCACAATAAAAAAAATGAATAGCAACTTAAAAAGGAAAATAGATGGTGCAGAAAAGAAGAAAAGAAAAAAAAATAAGAATGTAGCAAAGAAAAAAAGAAATATATAAAGAAATTACTTCCCCCTTCACCACAAGTATAAACAATTTTAGGAACTTATCAGACTATCTTTTAAAATAAAGGTAGTCCTTGACTTGTGACCACAATTGGGACTGGATTTCCCCTTGTTAAGCATGGTGGTTGTTAAGTGAGCCACACCCAATTTTACAGGCTTCTTTGTCATGGTTGTTCAGTGAAACATGTAAATAAGCAAATCCAACTTCCCCCATGTGATTTTGTTTGTTGGAAACCGGCTGAGAAGGTCACAGTTGATAATCGCGTGACCCCAGGGTGCTGGAACAATCATGAATACACACTAGTTGCCAAGCCCTCGAATTTTAATCGTGTTCCCACTGGGACACTCTGATCGTCGCAAATGCAACCATGAGTCACTTTTTTCCAGTGCTGTCATAACTTTGAAAAGTTGTTCAACAAATGGTGCTAAGTTGATCCATTCTTCCAAGGCCCCATCTCTTATCTACAACCAAATCCTTAAAGCCTTATCATTTCGTTTCTGGTGTCAGCAAAGGACAGTTTTGGGTGCCAGACAGTGGTACTCCATTTGAAGTGGGCTATTTCAACCATTTTGAAAGGGTTCAGAGGTTGAAATACAGCCAGTTTGAAACAGGCCTGTTTCGACCGTTTGAACACTAAACTGTTCACCTTGAAGATTTGGCACACTGCTGGTCCAGACTCTGTTGCATGTCTAATCCAAGGGTGGGGAACGATGGCCATTTGATGATTTATGGACTTCAAGTTCACAAGTCATAAAATGGCCATTGTTCCCCCTTCCTAGTCTAATCCCAAACCAACCAAGGTAGCAAGCCCAACATCTATACATATAAAAGCCAAATATCACTCACTCATCATGAAATCTCCAGAACTGTAAATCCTACAAACTTGAAATTTGGCACCCAAGCTCCTCTTGGCAACTAAGTGCTTGCTAAGAAAGGATTTTTTGAAATGACCATCCAATCATTAGTATTTCTTACACAGTTTTATATTAACACACTCTGATGCTTAGGAGTTAGATGTTGTACTCCCCCTCCCCACTAGAAAGAACTCTGTTCCAACTGCCAATTGCCTTATATTAACACACTGATGCTTAGGAATTAGATGTTGTACTCCCACTCCCCACTAGAAAAGAATTCTGTTCCAACCGCCAATTGCCTTATATTAACACACTCTGATGCTACCCCTTCGCTAAACCAGGAGTGGGCATGGCCAGTGCACGACTCATCTGGCCTGTGGGCTGGGAGTTTAGACATTCTACTCCCCCTCCCCACCTGAAAAGAACTCTTTTCCAACCGCCAGTTGCCTTATACTAACACACTCCAATGCTAAGGAGTTACACATTCTACATTAATTTTCAAACTTTAAGTGTCAATGTATCAATATCCAACCCAATCACGTAGTTTCGTAGCGAAGCATGGGTTTCCAGCTAGTAGGCCATAAAGAAAATTATATCTGACCATTTCACTCAGCAAGCTTTCTTTGTTCCTCTCCTGGTTCTAGGTATCTCTATCTTCTGTTCTCTGAAGATGATGTGCTCTCCCTCAAGGACTGGGTGTTCAACACTGAAGCTCACCCGTTGCCTGTGAATCACACAGACTTTGCCCTGAAGACAAGCATGCAGTAGGAGCAACTTCGCCCTTCTGGGTTCTGTGAAGGGATCCGGAGGGGTTGCTTGCTTGCTTCTTTTTTTTTTTCCTCCTTTCCAGTAAAGGAATGCACATATTCCCGGAAAGGTATTTTGGGGGCATTCGTCCAATTCCGGACAGCATTATATCGGGGAGTATAAAAAAAACTGTGAAACAAGCACCTTCATGGGGTTTTTTTTTCCTCTGTGAGGAAACTTATAACCTGATAATTGGATGTTGATTACGGGCCATAAGACAGACAAAATCGCAGACGTTCCTTTCTATGAAGAATTTCTACGGAATCCACTGACTTTCGCTTTTGCGTGGCCAAAGGATCAGGAGTTTGCCATAAAATAGATGTCGGTTTGTGCCATTCTTCTTGCCCCAAACTTGCTCCCTCTTTTTTTTATATATATATATACCATTGATTTTTCTCCCCCACCTTTCTGACCTATACTTTTTTTTTTAAGCAGTACACATCTCAAGAGATCCTGGTTAAGGAGTCTTTCTAAATCCCACGCACTTCTTTCTTTCCCCCTTTCCTCACCCATCTTTTCACTCTCTTCAAACGTTTGCCAACTTTTTCTTTTCTTTTTCGGGTTTTCCTGGGTTTTGCTTGATCACTTTCCTTTGATTCTGTACCCCCCCTTCCTCTGGAGCAAAACCTTACGAGGCATTTGTAATGATTTCATTTCTGTAATGCTCAGATGTGAAAAATGAAATAAAAATTCATGTCGGCTAAAAAAAGAAAAGAGAGAGAGAGAGAGAGACGTGTGGCTGGATGCTGCGGAAGGTTAGAAAAGAGGCAGCCAAGAGGCGACTGGAGGCAACCGGGACCTTGGCAAATTCCCCTGGTTTTTGGCTGCTGCAGCAGATGAGGAGAGCAGGCTCCCACAGGGTCTTAGAACAGCATATGCTTCAATACCAAAAGATAGGATGGTGGACAGAAGCCAGAGGAGCTAAAGGAGAGTGGATCAGCTGCTTCTGCCTCTTGGAAGCTGAGAATTTAATGGCCAAAGGGGTGTGTGTGTGTGCCGAAGCAGACAGTTGTACACATGGATGAAGTTGTGTCTGCTGAACAGGTTCTGCCTATCCGTCTGCACAAGAACGGCACTTGAGTTAAGCGGTTAAGTGACCTCTGGGCAGTCAACACAACACTTTGTCCCTCTGATCCTGATTCCTGGAAGTTAAATCTCTCCCAACATGGTACCCTCCTTATGATTTTGAGTACAGGTAGTCCTCGACTTACGTCCACAATTAAGCCCAAAATTCCTTTTGCTAAACTAAACAGTCGTTAAGTGGGTTTTGACCAATTTTACAACCTTTCTCGCCACAGTTGTTCAGTGAATCGCTGCAGTTGTTTTAGTATTACAGTTGTTCAATGAATCTGGTGTCCCCATTGGCTTTGCTTGTCAGAAGGTCACAACGGAGTTACATGACCCCCCGGGACAAAGCAACCATCCTAAATACATTCCTAATTTTGATCCTGTAATCATGGGAACCAGGGGTGGGATTCAGCCGGTTTGGACCGGTTGCTAATTTTACATCTGGTTCACCAAGCCAGTAGTTGGAAGGACTAGCACCACCCTGCCCCTCCCCTCCCAGGAGTCTCCATGTGGCCCATTTTGTATGCCAGGTAAGTGCAGGAGGCTCTGGGAGGGCGAAAAATGGGCCTCCTGGAAGTCCAGAAACAACCTTGTTTCCAGCCTCCGGAGCCCATGGGAGGCCATTTTCACCCTCCCGGAGACTCAACGAAAACCTCCGGAGCCTGGGGATGGTGAAAAACACATATACACCCGCCATGGTGCAGGAGGCTGAGTAGGCCATACCCACCATGGCCGCGCCACCCAGCAACGGGGCACAGAACCGGTTGCTAAAATTTTTGAATCTCACCCCTGATGGGGATGCTGCAATGGTCATAAGTGTGAAAAATGATCATTGGGTCACTTTTTTTAGGGCCACTGTAACTTTGACCAGTCACTAAGCAAAATGATTGTTAAGTCGGGGACTATCTGTAGACTACCAATCATGTATTTGTTTAATAAATTTATGTGTTACCCATCTCACTATCTGAAATGTCTCTGGGCAGCTTACAATGCAGTAAAAATATAACAACAGTTTATTAATATAAAAACAATTTAAAATGACAAGAGTGAGAAACTAAAAGCTTGAGTGGTGTGGAGATGGTGTTTTTTCTTACTCACCTTGAATAGAGTCCTAATGTGGATACCAAGTGGGATGCGGTGGCTCAGTGGCTAAGACTCTAAGATTGTCCATCAGAAGGCGGTTCAGCAGTTCGAATCCCTAGTGCCACGTTACATAGTGAGCTCCCATTACTTGTCCCACCTTCTGCCAACCTAACAGTTCGAAAGCATGTAAAAAAATGCAAATAAAAAAATTAGGAACTACCTTTGGTAGGAAGGTAACAGCATTCCGTGCACTTTCAGCATTTAGTCATGCCAGCCACATGACCATGGAGACATCTTCGGACAGCGCTGGCTCTTCGGCTTAGAAACAGAGATGAGCACTGCCCCCTAGAGTTAAGAACAACTAGCACACATGTGCAAGGGGAACCTTTATCTTTACTAATGTAGATACCATTTGATGAAGATGGTAGTTAAAGTCAAAACTGCTAGCAAGCCCCAGGTTGGGGAGGATCTGTTAGTTCCCTTGGTTGAAGTTGTTTGTGTGTATTCATTGCATCTCCTTAAACTTCTCTTTACCACAGATTTAACTGCACTTCTGCAAGCTCTTTTTACCCTCTTTCTCTCCGCCACAGACAATTGTTCAGGTACTCAGATCAACTGATGCATTTCTCTTTGTCCCAAGATCTTGGTGGCTTTCTTTCTAGGTTTAAAGAAGGAAAGAAAAGGCGCTTATTAGAGCAAGATGCCGAAGAGATGTTTCGTATCGAATTTGCAGCTCTTGAAGCCGAGGCCGTGGGGGCCAGGCTGTCCAATGGTCCCCTTAGATATTTCATCTTTGGGATCAGAAGACAGGCGATCTCTGCCTAGGTGGATAGTTATTCCTAAATAACTACCCTTGGGAACCTGTCATCATTTTGCAAGGTATTCCTAGCAGCAAAATAAGCATTTACCAAAAAAAAAAGAGAGGAGGAGAGAATGAAAGGGTTAGAGATTACTTGGTTAGGAAAGCTCCAGAAAATCCCAGGGCAGTAGGTTAGACAAATAAATCAATAGAATTCAACATCATTATCATCTTGGAAGAAGGCTGTGGCAAATCACATGTTATTATTGCCAAGAAATAGGACTTGGAGAAGATTTGAACTTTTATTTTAAAATCGTTTTGGTTTATTCTTCTGAACCAAGATGGTACTCATAAAATTCAATGGAGTGAAATCTGAGAGGTAAAATGCATTCCATCCTACATGTAAACTACATCTGATGTATGCCTATAAGGTCAGTTTGTTTGGATATTCTTTGAAATCCAAAGAAATCTTTACATGCTCTCTATCCCTATCTTCTACTAAATGTTGTAGCAGGCTACAGTAGGAATCTTCATTATAGTAAAGAGAAAGGAAAAAATGAGAAAAGATGGATGTGGAAAAAAACTGAAGAAATAGCAACTGACCTATGTTCTACCATATTAAGGAGAGTTGAAAGTATATGATTATTCTCTATTTTCTAACAGCAAATTTGTGAGTGGTGAAATTCCAACTGATTGGTCAAACAAAGCAACCATTTAACAAGCACATGGCACAACATAGGAGATCAAATCCATCGGAACAAGATTTAGCAGCCCATCTGCATTTCAAAAACAAAGATCACTTTTTATTATTATTATTATACAAATCTTTTTTATTTCCATTTCATTCTATACAATCACATGTTTACTGTGCAACCGAGGCATATAACATTGGGTAATAAACACAGCCCTCACTTTTATAGAAAATGCCCCCTACAATACAAACCCAATATACTGCCTTAGCCCACCATACACCCTCTTTCATCCCCCTCCAACTTTCATTCTTCCTTCTCTCATACCCCTCTAAACCTACTTCCCCTCCCCCTCTATCTAACCCTAACCCTATCACTCCCTCTCTTAATCCATTCCCTCCCTTCCTTCTCCTCCTCCTCTCTCTCACTCTCTCTACTCTCCTTCTTCTTTCATTCAGCTCCTCCCTTCGGTATACTTCTATTACTTTCCAATATATTCAGTTTGTTCTGTTTTGACACTAACATTAAAAAAACCACAGTATACAAGTGCAATCATGCTTTAAAATTTAACACATATTATATTTCCCCCCTCCCCCCCTCCCCCTAGATCCCCGCCTCCCTTCCCTCCCCCCGACTTCCCAGAGCCCATACATGGTATAACTTTTTGACAATCACAGTCTAAAATATCTCTACATTGAACTCAGCTTCTTGCTGTTACCCAAATTTTTAACAATTTAAGTTATTACTAATTTTAAGCATAAGCTATCTGGAATTTCCTAGTCCCGTATTTGCTTTGTATATAATCAATCCATTTTTTCCAGTCTCGTTTATACCTCTCATTTGAATGTTCTTTAAGATATGCTGAAATTTTTGCCATTTCGGCTAAGTTTGTAACCTTCAAAGTCCATTCTTGAATTGTAGGCAGGTCTTTCTTCTTCCAGTATTGCGCCACCAAGAGTCTTGCTGCCGTTATTAAGTACAGAACCAAATTAATCTCTACTGCTACAAAGTCAATACATATACCTAGTAAAAACAGTTTGGGGGTGAATTTTATCCTTTTTTTGAAGATATTTTGCAGGATCCACCAAATTTTTATCCAAAATGCCTTAACATTACGACATGTCCACCATATATGAAAATACGTAGCATCAAAAGAACCACATCTCCAACATTTAGGCTGAACATTTGAATACATAGAAGCAAGCTTTTTGGGATCTAAGTGCCATCTATAAAACATCTTATAAAAATTTTCTCTCAAATTTTGTGCTTGTGTAAATTTTACATTTCTTACCCATATTTTTTCCCATGTGTCCAGCATTATAGGTTCTTCAATATTCTGAGCCCATTTTATCATACAATCTTTAACCATTTCGGTTTCTGAGTCCATCTGTACTAATAAATTATATATCCTCTTTATGTGCATTAAACTTTGATCTCTTATTTGTTTAAACAAGTTATCCTCAGCTATTACAAAACCTATTTTTTGGTCTATTTTCCACCTGGCCTGTAGTTGGCCATACTGAAACCACGTTTGAACTACCTTCTCTTTTTTAAGTACCTCTAAGGATTTTAATTGCAACACCCCACTTTCTGTAATAAGAAGTTGTCTATAAGTGGTTCTATCGTGTTTTTGTTCTATATTCATATTTTCAATTGCATGTCTAGGAATTGCCCACATGGGCAATTTGTCATTTAGTTTATGTTGATATTTTTTCCAAACCCGCAATAAGGCATTTCTTAAAATATGATTTTTGAAATTCTTATCCAGTTTTTTGTTAAATAACAAGTAAGCATGCCAACCATATACCAAATCATGTCCCTCAATATTCAATATTCTATCATTGGTTAAATGGATCCAATCACTAATTGCAGATAAAGCCACTGCATCATAATATAATTTTAAATTTGGTAATTTCAATCCTCCTCTTTCACGTACATCTTGCATTATTTTCATCTTAACCCTCGGCTTCTTTCCTGCTCATACAAATTTGTTGATACCCTTCTGCCATTCTACAAGGTTCACATCTCTTTTAAGTATTGGTAACATTTGAAACAAAAATAAAAATTTTGGTAAAATATTCATTTTCACTGCCGCTATCCTTCCCAACAAAGATAAATGCAGTTTCTCCCACCTTTTCATCTCTATTTGTATACTATGCCAGAGTGGTTCATAATTATGCTTGTATAATTTCCCATTTGAAGTTAAAATATTAACTCCAAGATATTTGACTTTTTTAACAACTTCACATCCTAACATCACTCCCAATTCTTCCTTCTGTTTGGTATTCATATTCATTGCTAATATTTTGGTTTTTCCTAAATTGATTTTAAATCCAGAGACTTGACCATATTGATTAATCGTATTCATTAAAACCTTACTGGATTCCTGCGGTTGTTTCAATATTATGACCAAGTCGTCCGCAAAAGCGCGGACTCTGTATTCTTGCTGTCTGATCTTGATCCCTTTTAAAGCATCCAAGGCCCGTATCTTATTCAGCAATACTTCCAAAGTTATAATAAACAATAGTGGGGACAAAGGACAACCCTGTCTTGTACCTTTTTCTATTTGAAAGGAATCTGTTAAACTTCCATTAACTATAATTTGGGCTTTTTGCTGCTGATATATTGCACCAATTGACCTTAAAAAACCATCTCCTATCTGCATTTTTTGCAGTATCTTCAACAAGAATTGCCAATTGACTCGATCAAAGGCTTTCTCAGCGTCCAAAAATATGAATGCGGCAGGAATTTGATTATTCTTTCCCAAGTATTCTAAAGCATTAGTAATTAACCTAACATTGCTCTTCATCTGTCTGCCCTGTATAAAACCTGTTTGGTCAGTATGTATCAGTTGTTGGATAACCACCATTAACCTATTTGCTAAGATTTTGGTAAAAATTTTATAATCTACATTAAGTAATGAAATAGGTCTATAATTTTTCGGCTGAGTAAGATCTTGGTCTTCTTTAGGTATCAACGATATGAACGCTGTCTTCCATGAAGGGGGCACTTTACCTTCCGATTGAATTTTATTAAATAATTCTCTAAGAGGTTCTACCATTTCTAACTGTAAGTTTTTATAATAAACGGCTGTTAAGCCATCTGTACCTGGTGCTTTCCCTAGCTTTAATTGTTTGATTACCTGCAGGATTTCCCCAGAGGTTATTGGTTGGTTCAACCTATACCTATGTTCTTCGCTAACTAGGGGGATTTTCTCTTTATCTAAGTATTTATTTATATCTAAGTCCCTAATTTTGTCCCCTTTATACAACTCTGTAAAAAATTCTCGAAATCCCTTTTGGATCTCTTCCTGCTGAAACACTTCCTTCCCTCTGTAACACAATTTGGATACATTTCAAATTTTCCTTTTTTTCCTGATCTGATAAGCCAACCATCTACCGGGTTTATTTGCATTGCAGAAAGTATTATGTTTAGCATATAATAAACTGGTGGCTACCTGTTCAGAGATCAGCATATCAAATTGAGATTTTAATATGGAAATTGCTTCTTTAGTCTTTGTATCACCTGGGTTCAATATTAATTCCTGCTCTTTCCCTTTGATTTCCTCTTCCAATTCTTTACGTTTTTGCCCTTGTTTATGTCTATGTATTTTGTTTATATTTATCAATACTCCTCTCATATAGGCTTTGCTTGCATCCCATATTCCATAGGTGTACCCTTATTCATGTTAAAAACAAAGTATTCAGATAACAATTTTTTACAATCATTAACATACTTTTCATATCTGAATAAATTTTCATTCAGCCTCCAGGACCTTCTAGCCTGAACTACCCTTCCCAGCTCCATCCAGACTGGGTTATGATCCGAAAGGACTCTGGCCGTAATCTTTGTCTTCTTCACCCTAGAAAGTAAATCATTAGTAATTAATATAAAGTCAATCCTTGAAAAAGATTGATGTCTGTCGGAGAAGAAGTTAAAGTCATATTCTTCTGCATGCCTTTCACGCCAAACGTCTTGCAGTTCGAAGTCGTCTATCATGTCAAAAAAGGATTTGGGTAGTTTAGCTCGGAATTTAGTATTCGGGCGAGATGTCTTCTTGTCTCTTTTGGTGTCAATCACGCCATTCCAATCACCCAATAGTATGCACGACTTAAAGTCCCACTGTACTAATTTAGCATGGAGATTTCTATAAAATCCATCTTGTTGTTGATTAGGAGCATAGATTCCCAAAAGCAGTGTCTTTTTCCCTTCTAAGATTAAATCTAATGCGATATATCTTCCAAAGGGATCTGCTTCGATTAGCTCAGCTTTAATGTCTTTCCTTAAGTATACTACTATACCATTTTTTTTTCTGTAGCAGAGGTCACAAAGTGTTGACCAAGTTTGGGATTGAACAGATATTTTTGATCAGTTATTTTGATATGAGTTTCCTGCAAACAAATTATATCATTCTTAGATTGTTTAAGATAATGAAATATTTTCTTTCTCTTCTGTGGAGAGTTCAGTCCATTAACATTCCATGTCAGAATCTTAGTTGTCATTTTTGGTTGCCTGAAGCTTTTTTAGAGCCTCCCGCATGGCCTGCCTCACCTTGGGTCTAGCTCCTCCCACAGCTTCTGAGCTTGTTGCTGTAGCTCCTTGGTCAATGGCCGAAGATTGTAAAGATTGTTGCGTTGTGGCTTGTTTTTCTGTTTGTCTGGTGGTCATATGGTTAGATCTTTGTTCCTTAACCCCTTGCCCTTCTGGGAGGGGGAGATGATATGTTTTGTCTGGTGATTGTGTAGTTTGCTGTTTCTCTTGTCCTGCTTGTGGTTTTTCTCCATATCCCGATGGTTCGGGGTGCCCCACTTTCAAAATCTTATGATAGAAATCTCGAGCTTTCCATACAAAGTTGAGACGATATCTTTGCTTATCAAATGTAACTATGATGCCAAACGGGGCATCCCATCTGTACTGTATCTGGCGCTTTCTGAGCTCTTCTACCAAAAAAGCATAATCTCTTCTGGCTCTTAGCATTTGAGGTGGTATCTCTTTCAAAACCATCAAATCCTGTCCGCCAATTTGAAGCTTGGTATTGTAGGACTTTTGTAATATCTTATTTCTGGATTCTCTTGTAACAAAATATATTACCACGTCTCGGGGGAGTTGCTTTTGTTTTGCCGCCCAGGAGTTGACGCGAAATTTTTTATCAATCTGCCAATCAAAATTGGATCCCGGTCTTCCCACCAGACAGTCAAAGGCCTCAGAAAACATCTGCTTTAAGTTCTCCTGTCTCTCTTCGCGCAGCCCCCTAACTCTTAATGCAAGTTCCATCTGGTTATACTGTATCATAATCATTTGTTTTTCAGCATTTTCAACTTTTCGTTCCACCTCTTCGGTTTTAGATGTCAAATTAATTTTAGCTTCATTGAGAGTTTCTAAGTTCTCTTCCATTCCAGAAATATATTCTGTGAGTACGTTTACAATTCCCAACATATCATCATTTATTTTGGTAATCTTGGTATCAAATTTATCATATGAGACTTTTATCTCATTGCTTATCTCCTTCCTTATTTCATCTCTGAACTCTCTGAGAGCTTCCAAATTCTGTTCCCTTGATTCTCTAAACATTTCCAACAAAAATTCTTTTGTTAATACATCTCCACTAGGGGCATAGAAGGTGGGGGCTGTGACTTTGTGCCAGGTATGGGAGAAGCAGATTTAGGAGGTAATTTCGCAGGATTCGACTTGGAAGCCATAATATCTTTGCTTCAAGCACTTAACAAACCACTATGCCGAGAAGAGGGGAAAAAAATTCTCCCTTTTTTGCCAAGAATTTTACGGAGGATTTCAAAGGGCTGGCATTACGCCAAAACAGTTCAACAAACAAAACAAAAAACAGAGAAAAGCCCTGTTCGGAATGTCTCTGTGTCAATAAAGGGCCTTTGAGAACTTTTAATTAGATAAGAACGTTTCTTCAAAGGGAGTAAGGCTGATTAGAAAAGCTGCCGGAATGTATCATCATTGCAAATACAAAGGCTGGAGAATCGCCATTTAAAAAAAAAAAAATTAACACTGAAGCTTGAGTTTACCTAAAAAAACAGATGTAAAGTTCTCAAATATGAGCTCTGCTTGTATTAATTTCATAAGAAAAAAAAAAATTCATTAATTTGTCCTAAGGGGGGGTTCTGGGCCTTGTGCCGTTAATACAGCAGAGAAATCTGGCCGGAGATGACTCAGCTTAAAAAAACAACAACCCCCCCCCCCTCGTTTGCAGCAGAAAAAAAAAAAGCTACAAACTGCAAGGAAAAGTTCTTACCAGCTGAGACGCTCACTACAATCTTCTTATCTGAAGTTTGAGTTATCTAAAGGGTGTTTAATTAGATAACGAACCAGAAATCTGGGAGCGGCTCAATTAAGCCACTGCCGACGGCCAAGTTCCTCCCCGGAAGTCCAACAAAGATCACTTTTTTGAAGACAGCAAATTTCAGATAAGAGAGGATGATTGGTTTGAAAGAGGGTTAAAAGAGTCGACCTATGTTAGAATTGAACATTCTAACATAGGTGGACTCAACAAAGGGGGAGGAATAAGGCACCACCTATCTCCAAATTTACAACTCTGTAACAACCAGTTGCATCCTAATTCAAATGACCTTGAGTACAGGTAAATCCCTCTGTGGCCTCAACACCCCTCAGAGAATGCTAACAACCAGGTGACTGCAAAGAAATACAATCCTTCCATACCTCTTCCACCATCTGTCTTTCCATCCCTTAACCATCAGAACTGATGAAGTTCTTGAATGAGAAGTGAAATGTTTTCTTCTTCTTCTTCAAGGAAAAAAACAGCCCACTTGCCTTTTGAAGAAGAAAAAGCACCTTTTGAGATTTTAGTTGAATCCAGTGGTGGGATTCAGCCAGTTCGTACCTATTTGGGAGAACCGGTTGTTAACTTTCTAAGCAGTTCAGAAAACCGGTTGTTGGAAGAAATCTCATTTTGGTTTTTTTCCCACTTTACGGGGCTAATCCTGAAAGGAAGGAAACATTCTGGTGTTGTTTCTAGCCTAATCTTTATTGCCCTGCTTACAGAAACTGCCTCTCCAGTTAACCTTTATTACATTTTAACAGCTAAGGTGAATCGCCCATCGATCTAGTTGACATTGAGTTGCCCATGCCCACCCAGTCACGTGACTGCCAAACCCTGCCTACCCAGCTGGTCATTAGGGCAGATAACCAGTTGTTAAATTATTTGAATCCCACCTGGTTGATTCTTACCTCTTGACCTTTGAAATGCAGCTGCCAATTCAGTTGGAAGAGCAGAACATACAAACTTATAAAGTGTAGTTATTTCAAACGTGACACCCACCCACCCCCAAAAAAGTTTGTGATCTAACCAACATGGAAAAGAAAGGATTTTTTTCCCCTAGAGGTGCAAGGTGCAACACAGCAAATCATATCACTGTGCTTCAGTGAGGAGAAAGTACGTCAAACTGAAGGCATATATATTACAAGTATATCACAATTTATTGTATAACCTCTTACAGAAGGAAAATAATGATGAAATTACATAGCAACTGCGTAGCACGCAGATTGACACACTTGTTCTAACAACTGTTCTTGAGAAAAAGACAAAGGTAGCATTAGTAGCATTTTTTTAAAAAGCATATACTCTAGGGCAAGAGGAGGTTTGGGAAGCTCTTGGCAGGAATCTGATGGCTGGCAAAGTGGAGTAGATACTGCAAGAAAGAAAAAAGGGACACCAAAAATGGAAACAATTGACTGGATATTTATATGATTTCAGAAGAACGTGAATGGAAGGAAACTCACAGTTGAAATGAATCCGCTTGAATTTTTTTAAAGGCATACCACAGATTTTGCTCTGACTGAAAGAAACTGAAGTGCACTGGATATCATAAGGTAAAGGTTCCCCTCGCATATATGTGCTAGTCGTTCCTGACTCTAGAGGGCGGTGCTCATCTCCATTACAAAGCCGAAGAGCCAGCGCTGTCCGAAGACGTCTCCGTGGTCATGTGGCCACCATGACTAAATGCCGAAGGTGCATGGAATGCTGTTACCTTCCCACCAAAGGTGGTTCCTATTTTTCTACTTGGATTTTTACATGGTTTCAAACTGCTAGGTTGGCAGTCTGGCAGAAGCTAGGACAAGTAATGGGGGCTCACTCTGTTACACGGCGCTAGGGATTCAAACTGCTGAGTTTTTTGATTGACAAGCTCATTGTCTGAACCACTGTGTCCCTTCTGGATATCATACATTGGTTCAAAAACAGTTTATGGCATCCCATGGTATTTGGGTTTCCTGTGCTGGGATTTCCTTTCCTTCTCCATCCTCCCTGCTACTCTTTGGGCCCCAGCAACACGAACTGAGAAAACTAAACAATTTAGTATTTGTTCTAGTAAGGCTAGAAGAACCAGGATGGAAATGGGGAAATTCAGTCACTTGCAAAACTGTTATTAAGGACTCCACAGCCAAAATCATGTGGATGTAAAAACATAAAATTGCAAAGGGAAATGCTTAAAATGCTCTTTCTCCTTAGATCCTGACCACACATGAAAATAACAAGCAGGAATGCTATTTCCACCAGAATCAAAGGAAGCTATTGAGCCACTGTCAGAAAAAGGATACTGGCTGGGCTGCTCTCCTATTTTCTTTGTGGGGTGGAGTGTTTAATTGGTGTCCTCTTGTTTCAATAGAAAAAAATGAAGCGTACAGATCATTGCTACACCTTTTCAAGCACAGACTCCTGTTTTAAACTCCTGTTGTGTTTCTGCCCTGTGGCTGAATGCATATCCATCATTTGATGGCTACGTACATCAAGCTACATTCATTCATCAAGGTGGACAGCAGTCTCAGTGTCACATGTAAGCCCTATAGTACCACAGTGACACTAAAAATAATAAGAGAAGGCAGCACTTTCGGTGGTTTCATCATTTTAATCTTTCTCACACATCCAGGTCTAGACAGCAAAAGATCCATAAAAGAGAAAGAGCAAAAAAAATAGTAATCTGAAGTCAAAAATGAAACATATTCCATGTGTTTGGGGTTCTTAATTCCACCATCCATCATCAGAAAAATATAGCTGTTCTTCTTTTATCAATATGGGAATTTCATAAGTGCTGTATGATTCTGCAGGCTTAGTAAGGATCTGGTAGACAGTGATTTATGGAAGAAGATTAAAATAACTTAATATTTGCAACTTGTCCAAACAACAGCTAGCTAAAGAGGGATGTAGCTTTCATGCAAAAAGTTATAAGACTGCATTCATCAAAGAGAGAAGGATATAAAAACAATGCAATGGCAAAAAGCAATAGAATGGTTTGATATGAGATAGGAGCACTTGTGAGTCCTTTGTACCAGCAGTCACCAACTGGTGGTCCGTGGACCACTGGTGGTCTGCGAGAAAATTTTGGTGGTCCGCAGAAAAATTATTTGCATTTTTTATATTGCACTAAATCAGGGGTCCTCAAACAATGCCCCCTGGGATGGATACATGCAATGAATGTTTGTGTTGTTGCAGACAGCCTCCCGCTTTGGGGTCTTTTTGTGTGGGGCAGAGGGGGGCAGAAATTAAGACTTGGGGTCTGTTTTGGCCTCCTGGTACGGGGTAAATAATGTAAGAATGTAACCACATCCAGGTAGTTCTCATTTGGCCACTGCCTCATTTAGCAACTGTTTCAAGTTACAACAATGATGAAAAGGAACTTTGCGACGTATGACCTTCGCAGATCTGCAAAGCAAAACTGAAGTGAGATCACAAGCATAATCTCAGTTTCACTTAGTGACCACTTTAATTAATGACTGAATTGCCGGTCCAAATTGTGGTTTGCTGAATGAGTACTACTTGTATTATGCTATATATACTTATTGCATTTCTACCTTATCTTTTCAGAAAAATATAATATTCGTTCTCACTAATTTTATTCTTGCAATTACCTGGAGGAAGATATGGAAATATGGCGATCTGGGTTTAAGGTTTAATGTCACACGAAGTTACAATTTGTTTAATTGATTCACTGAATTGCTTGGTTGAATTTATGAAGTACCTGATGAGATACAACATGCCAGCAGCACCTCTCTGTTCCCAGACATGTAAATCTTTCAGCTTGATAGACTCATCTCTGCACCAGCAGAACTGGCTGTGTTATAAAAGCCATTGTCCCAGCTGTTCCAGCTGTTGCAATGGATACTTCATTCTTCCTAGGATGAAAAAAAAAGCAAACAAATATATAATGGGAGAACAGAACTTGCTTTTTCTTTTAACCTCCATCCCCTCTTGTAGGAATGAAACCAAAAGAGCCACATCAAAACAAACTTACATCAGAACACCAAATACAAGCTGGGCGGATACATCATCGTAGACAACCCTCACTCAGTTAAAGACCTAGGAGTATTCATCTCAAATGGTCTAAGCCCCAGAGCTCACTATAACAGCAGTGCCAAAAAGGCATTCAGAGTCGTTAACCTAATTTTGCGAAGCTTCTTCTCCGGTAACATTTTACTGCTAACTAGGGCATACAAAACCTTTGCCAGACCAATTCTCGAATACAGCTCGTCTGCCTGGAATCCACACTGTATTTCGGACCTTAATACAATCGAGTGAGTTCAGAGGTATTTCACGAGAAGAGTACTCCACTCCTCTGCTCACAATAGAATACGTATGCCACCCAGGCTTGAAATTTTGGGCTTAGACAACCTAGAACTATGACAACTAAGGTCTGACTTAAGCATAGTACACAAAATTGTCTGCTACAACATCCTACCTGTCAACGACTACTTCAGCTTCAACCTCAATAATAAACGGGCAAACAATAGATACAAACTCAAGGTAAACGCTTGAGTAATCGCTCCAAACTCGATTACAGAAAATACGACTTCAGCAACAGTGTGGTCAATGCCTGGAATGCTCTACCTGACTCCGTTGTTAAATCCTCAAACCCCCACAGCTTCAACCTTAAACTGTCTACCATGGACCTCACCTTATTCCTAAGAGGTCCATAAAATGGGCGTGCATAAGCGCACCAGCATGCCTACCTGTTCTACTGTCCCCATTTATTTGTACTAATTTCCTTTGTTCATGTCCATGTTTATACTTAATACCTGTTATCTCGTACATGTTTGACAAACTAAATAAATAAATAAAATAACATTATATGGATTGGGCTGTGAGGTCCTGATACTGGTGCAACCATTTTAGGACTTTAATCTCAGTCCCAGAATTGTTATTTGTTCACGATCCAAATAGTTGACAGAGGATTCCAGCCAAAATAGATTTATTTAGAATGTACAACGCATTCGTGAAGATATGAGCTACTTGTTAACAGTTTCCTTATTCTGCGGTCTGAATTGGCCTCTTAAATAAACAGTGAGCAACACGTCAGTCTTTTCTAACATTCGGCTTTTTAACAGATGAACCATTTTCTCTTTTTTTTTTTTCCAAGTGCCAGTCCCACACGTTGTGTTTTACTCTGACCAGAAGGAGGCAGGCTAGCTTAAAAGATTTATCCTGGTCAGCGCTGCCCAGTGTTCTCCAGAGGAGCTTTAAACCTGATGGGCTAGCGCTAGAGGCTGGAACTAAAGCTAAGTTTCATTAAGTAAAATTAAACACTGTTATCTATTTCAGAAATGTCTTTTAACCAATTTCGTTGCATTTAAGTACAATGACAATAAAGATTATACTTATACTTTTAGAATCTATCCTTTGATAACACTTAATGGTTTCTGGGAGCCTCTCTGAAGTCTTTTTCTATTCCTTGAAGATCCATGCACGTCACTAGAAATACCGAACAAAAGAATATGAATTCAAAAATAACAACGGCCACAGGAGCAGCATTAACATTACATCGGATACAGCCCACGCGGATGCTACAAAAATCTGTTCTGTCTTGGCTCTTTCTTCTTACAGAACTTGAAAGCTCAGACACATCCCCAGAAATCCTCACAAATCAAAAGTAGCTTCTGCCCCTGGCTGACCTCCGTGGATTTCAACAGACAATTCTGTGTGCCGCCAGCAACAAAGCAAAAAGTTATCACACTGTTAGGATACACACTTTTCATAGTGCAGAAATGTTTGCATTCTTTTCCCTTTTGTACAGTTTCACAAAAGATAATTTGTTTCTGAATTTTGTTTCAAAGGAGGAATTAATTTATGTGACATTGTCCTAGGTAGGGGTGTGAACCTGCACCTCTTTATTTAGCCATGATGCAGCTATATTTTAATGAATGTCTTGTCTTCATGGTATAATAATCTTTCCGGAGATTTGGAGGGTTTCGGGCATACCGTACTCCAAAGAGTCGTCCATGACCTTTTAAAAAAAGTTAGACTGGAAAGTGCCAAGTAGATTAGGAGACTTCAAAATGATAAAACATTCAGAACAGAAAGTAGGAACAGCTGCACTAGAACATAAAACTGTCAGAGAAACTGCAAGTTCCTGTAGTTTTTCTTCAATAAAATAATTAAAAAAAAAAACATTGGTACTGTCTTAGTGCAGAGATGAGTTCTGGTGGCATCATAATACAAATAAAGGACATTTCATAGCTGAACACGTCTTCCAGTCATCCCAAGTTTCCATTCCATGCTGGATTCTATAAAGCTAACACCAGCAACATACTGACCAACAGAAACATGGAGTTTTGATTGGCCACAACCCTCAGGGGCTGTAGAAAGGCCCTAAACCTGTGATGGTGAACCTATGGCACGTGTACCACAGATGGCACACAGAGCCATTTTTGAGGGCATGCATTGCCTTATCCCCTCCAGCGCACATGCGTGCCCTGGCCAGATGATTTTCAGCCTTGATTTTGGCCATTCGCCAAAATGGGGATGGATTTCCGATTTGTGCGTTGGGCTGTTTTTCGGCCTCTGGAGGCTTCAGGGAAGCCTCTTAAAGCCTCCTGAAGACAAAAAAATGCACAATGTGCAAACCGGAAGTTTGGGGATGTTGGGTTTCGGGGCTTCCAGGGGGGCAGAGGAGGCTGTTTTCGCCCTCTCCAGGCTCAAAGAAAGTGGTGCGCACATGTGGGGGGCAGCAGGGGGTTAATGCATGTATGCACAGAGGGCATGCCACGGGGGCCATTAAATTATGGGGGTGGGCACGCGAGCATGTGTGACAGCACGCGTGCTCATGCTTTGGCACCTGAAGCGAAAAAAGGTTCACCATCACTGCCCTAAACCCTAACCCTGCTGCCATGCATGGGGGGGGGGGGGTGTCTGCAGATGGTGAGGAGCATAAGACACAATGGCTGTATTGAACTGATGCATAGGTAGAACCTGGTGCTGATCATGGTTGTTTGGTTAAATTGATCATGAATGTGTTTTTATCTGTTTCTCTATTATGTTTGGTTTTCCCTTGTAGTGAGCCACCCAGTCGCTTGGATAAGATTGGCAGCCATACAAATGGTCTGCAAACAATAACTACTACTACTCCCTCCATTACTGGATGCTTTTAACAAGAGTCTAGACCAATGATTCCCAACCTTTTTGGGCCATGCCCCACCTAAGCATCTCTAAAATCCTGACATGCACCCCCACATATAATTCTTACTTTACTCAAAAAGTGAGCTCTACTCATGCGGAGGAAGCCTAAAAGGCCATTTACTTGGTTAAATAAGGTTCAAATTGCCACCATTAAAAATCAAATTGCCCCCCCTTTGGGGCATGGGCCCCACATGGGAACCACTGATCTAGACAGTCACTTATCTGAAATAGAATAGGTTCTCCTGCTTGAGCAGGGGGCTGGATTAGAAGACCTCCAAGGTCCCCTCCAGTCATTCATTCTATTCTATTATGGTAGCTGTAATAAGTGAGTAGCTGAAAGCTTTAGTATAGGGATATACCCATCTCTTACCATCTTTGTGTTAGTTGTGCGTTAATGAACATGGAGCATAAGGTTAAGACATAACTGCATTGATATAGATGGTTAGAAAACTAATTATACAGGTAATTTGATAACGAGTAATGAATAAAGGACTGGTATGTCGGTTCACCACAAAACCGCGGACGACAAAATCGCGGTCGACGAAAAGCGCGCATTTGACGTCATCACAGCGCGACGAAAACATCGCGCTGTGATCGAAAGCGAAAACCTTACCCTAACCCCCCCAAACCTAACCCTAAACCTAACCTTAACCTAACCCTAATCTAACCCTAAACCTAACCGTTAACCTAACGCTAAACCTAACGCTAACCCTTACCCTAACGCTAAATGTAACCCTAACGCTCTAAACCTAACCCTAACCCTTAACCTAACCCTAACCCTAAACCTAACCCTACCTTTATGTGAATCAGCTTGCTTTAATTTATTTTTATTCATTTTTAATTTTTTCGTCGCGCTGTGTGACGGTCAATGCGTGCTTTTGTTCGATCGCGCTTTGTGGACCGCGGTTTTGACGGGTCATAGGTATGTCCTAAACTGGATGTCACAGATCCTTTTAAGATTTTTTTCTTTTGCTGTTTAGTTCTTTAGATCTTTTTCTGGTATTTTGTTTTCTTTTTTCTGAAGAAATTCATTTATTTATTTTTAATGTTGTTACCATTACACAATTATACACAATATACTCATTGATACTTGATTCTGCTACATTAATGCACCTACTGCTTGGATACACTGTAGTGTTGCAAAATTGTATTGTTTATATCTCTTACTTAATTACAGTTAAGTCTCCAACTTACAAAAGTTTGTTTACTGACCGTTTTGAACTTACAACAGCACTGAAAAAGTGATTGATGACCCTTTTTCACACACCATCCCTCGTGGACACAGGATCAAAATTCATACGCGACATCAAACTCATATTTATAACTGTTGTAGTGTCCTGGGTCATGTGAAGGTTGCCTTTTGCAACCTTTTGACAGAGTCAATGGGGAAGCCAGACTCACTTAACAACCAGGTGACTAATGCAACCATGATTCACTTAACAACTGAGAAAGGCCATTAAAAGGGGGCCAAAACTCGCTTAATACACGTTTCACTTAACAACAGGCATTTGGGGCTCAACTGTGGTCGAGGACTACCTGGACCTAGGAACAGGACCGAGGGGGACCGGGGAAGCGAGCAGGAGAGACCCTGGGCAACTCCGAGCCGGCCTAGCGGGCCCCGAGGGGCGTTGTTGGGAAGACGCGGAGAGGAAGAGGAGGGAGGAAGCCCACGCAGGCCGCCTGGACCAGCGCAGGAAAGGCGGGAGGCGGCAGAGGGCAGCTGGAAGCTCCGCCGCCACGCCGCGCCGCGCCGCCCGAGGCCAAAGCGGAGCCGCCGGTCGACTGAGGGCCCCCCCGAGACGGCGGCGCCGCCGCTTTAGCGGTCCGCGAAAGAAGCGCAAGGCCGCCGCTTCCTCCTCTCCGCATCCCAAGCGAGGCGATTCCCGGCCAGCGGCGGCAATGGCCCGCGGCGGTAAAGAGGAGGGCCGCCGCCCGAACAGGCCGCCTCGCCTCCGGAGGCCTCCCAGGGAAGCGGTTCTGGGCGCCGGCGCCTCCGCCTGCTCGGTTGCCGCGCTGGCCCTGGCCCTGGCCTTCCTGGCGGCGCTGCTGGCGGCCAAATCTACCGGGACGCCGAGGCTGCCCGGCGACAGGTAATGAGGAGCGCGGCGGGGGGGGGATGTATTCGGAGGGTGCGGATGGATGGGGGGTAGTGGATTTGGGGGGGGGGGCAACCTTGGGGTCTTGGGACGTTGAAGGGGACAGACTGATAATGGTAATAATCACATAATCATGATTAAGTAGCATGATATGGTATGTTTCATATTACATTTTATCCTACATCATATTTTACATTATCTTATTGAATATATATACAATATTGTGTGTGTGTGTATTTATATATATGCGTGTGTAGATAGATAGATGGAAGGAAGGAAGGAAAGAGGGAGGGAAGGAAGGAAGGAAGGAACAAAAAGGGGAAAAAAGAAAGAAAGAAAAGAAAGAAAAGAAAGAAAGAAAGAAGGAAGGAAGGAAGAAGAAAAAAAAAAAAAAAAGAAAAAGAAAGAAAGAAAAGAAAGAAAGAAAGAAAGAAAGAAAGAAAAGAAAGAATGAATTAATTCTTTATTGGCCAAGTGTGATTGGACACACAAGGAATTTGTCTTTGGTGCAAATGCTCTCTGTGTACATAAAAGAAAAGACATTCTTCATGAATCATAAGGCACAACACTTAATGATAGTCATAAGGTACAAATAAGCAATCAAATCATATTAGGAAACAATCAATATAAATCCTAAGGATACAAGCAACAAAGTTATAGTCATAAGTGGGAGGAGATGGGTGATAGGAACGATGAGAAGATGATAGTATATAATGCAGACTTGGTAAATAGTTGACAGTGTTGAGGGAATTATTTGTTTAGCAGAGTGATGGCATGGGGGGGAAACATCTGTGTGTCTTAATTGTTCTGGTGCCATTTGTGTGTATATTGTGGGTGTGTGTGTATCTATCTATCTATCTATCTATCTATCTATCTATCTATCTATCTATCTATCTATCTATCTATCTATACCAGTGTTTCTCAACCTTGGCAACTGAAGATGTCGGACTTCAACTCCCAGAATTCCCCAGCCAGCGTTTCGCATTCTGGGAGTTGAAGTCCAGACCTCTTCAGTTGCCAAGGTTGAGAAACACTGGTATAGACACACACACACACACACAGAGAGAGAGAGGGGGGGGGAGGGAGGGAGGGAGAGAGAGAGAGGGAGAGAAATCATATTGAAAATAATCATAATTAAGTATTAGCTCAGTGCAAGGAGCCTGCCATCTACCAGGGCTTCTGCACAAAGTATTCATAAGGCCTTTGAGGTCATTGTGGTTTATTCTGGAGAATGTGGGGAGTAAATATAGGATCCTCCCCATGATGCTTTTGACTCACAGTTTAGAAGGGGGCTCAGAAGGGGTTTGATCACAGTCTGAAATTAACCTGGCTTGAGTAACTGATGTTTTGGATGTGCAAAACGCAATCCTGAACCATGAAATGGCAAAAGGGCCTCAGCCTCACCACACAACCTCCTTTGTAAGGTAAAAACTGTCAGATATAAGTGCATCTGCTCGTCGTTTATCTGATGGTTATACATCTTGTACGGATTAGCTAGGATTATGTGTACCTGTGTCCTGTGGCATTGGAGAACATCTATTTTATTTAGTATTTACATACATACGATATATACATTGTCTGTCTGTCTCTCTCTCTCTCACACACACACAGAGCAGGGAACATACTCCTACTCCTGCTCCTATTTTCTCCACAACCACCAATTCTGTGTGATGGTTAGGATGGCCAAAGTTCATCCCACCCAGGTTTCATTGCCTAAAGTGGGACCAGAACTCTGTGGTTGTTTGGACTGGACACCCAACGATGGTGCCTATCAATCTCCTAAGGAGTATGAAAGGTATTTCTCCCAACTCAAGAACTGTATAAAAATGGGGCAACGGCTTGTATTGTTGGGGGGGGGGGAATAAGCCCCATAAAATTCAGAAGTGTTTTTATTAGAAATCATTGTACATGTGATGTGAATGTTGATGTTGGAAAGTCCTTGTTCTTAGAGTGCTGGACGTTTTTGAAGGTTCTTTCATCTTTTTATGACTAGGGTAATAAAAGCTGAGCTGCCCAAGGTTATGTACGTAAGGCAGGCAGCCATACTCAGCAGCATTAATGGAATTGTTTTCATTGGGTATCAGCTGTCCTGGTGCCATAAAAACTGAAAGGGGGGGGCCATTTGAGGACAGACAAAAGAACTGCACTTCTAAATACATACAAATGATTGGATTCTTTGCAGCCCTCAATTGCTTTAAAGATCGTTCCTGAAGGGATGGGAAGAGGATATCTTTTCAGCAACCCCCACTAAACTAATTCCTAAATATAGGTATTCCTTGATTTACAACCCCTTTTAGAACTGGTACTTTCAGTGCTAAGTAAGGCAGTGGCTAAGTGAGTCACGCACAATTTTATGACCATTTTCACCATCCTTGTTAAAAGAATCCATTGCCGTTCAGAGAATCATGTAGTCTTTCAGCAAATCTAGCTTCCCTCTTTGACTTGCTTGTCAGAAACCAACTGGGAAGGTCACAAATCAGAATCCAGTGTCCCCAGGATGTGTTGTAGCCACCAGTGGCCAGTGGAGCTGGCAGCAAATTCAGATAGTGAGGAGGTTGGGGAGAAACATGGGCCATTCCTGGAGTCTGGGGAAGGCTCTGATGAGGGCTCTGTGTTGGAGGCAGAGAGGGGGCCAGAGTTGTATGCCAGTTATCAGCTGCCTTCAGAGTCAGACATCAATGAGGCAGATGAGCAACTGGAGCCTGTTCCCAGTGTGTACATGCACAGAGTTGCCAGACAAAGGGAACAGCTAAAGAACAGAGGTCGACTTGGGAGTAAGGCCACAGATGGCCCCTCCTAGAGGAAATAAAAGAGGAGCAAAAGGGGAGTGGAGTTTGCAGGAGACAATTAGTTTGCTTAATTGGTTCGTGACTCTCCGTGACTCCTTGCCAAGTTTTTCAGATATCAGCCTGGCAGCTCTCCAAGCCAGATAAGGTTTGTGACTGTAAATCCTCCCTTGAAAGACTTTGTTGGATGTGAGCGAGCAGAATTCACGTCAATTAATAAAAGGGTTTTTTTTGTCGGGATAAGGAGTTTGCTTCATGCTCTTGGGAAGCCTCGGTCAGAAAAGATGCTGCAACCATAGTAAATGCATGCCAGTTGTTGCCATGTGCCCAGACTTTGATCATGTGACTGCAAAGATACTGCAACAGCCCTAATTGCCAGGACCAGTCGCAGGTCCCTTTTTCCAGTGCGTTTAACTTTGAAGAGTTGCTAAACAAATGATTGTAAGTCGAGGATCACCGTTAGGTACAGACAGGTGCAGATTGTTAGGACTGGGTAGAGATAATCTTTTATTTTGTTTTGGTTTTTCCCCCTAAGTCTTATTTATGATGCCTGCAGATTCCAGGTTTTGATGCTTGCCATTTTGCAGGTAGCGCGAATACCCTGGGGGAAAGAAACATATTGGGAAATCAACATCCCCAACTTGCAGAACATTATTATACTTGTAGGCATTTTAATGGCATTGCTCAGTCAAACGGATAACTGGTAGGCACCTTGCTGCATTTCAAACAGCCTTGGGCTAGTGCCACTAAATAATGTCCTGGCCTTAAGTGCTTAGTGATGTCAGAGCTTTTGCAGCTCTGAGCTCTTCATCTCTTCTGAGTCCTAGCTTGGGATCCATTCCTAACCCATTTCTACTTTGGAGTCAGCTCTGCAAGGCACTGAAGTGCTTTCCTGACCATAATTGACAACAACAGCAGCGTTCAGGCAGCATTAGCATCCTTTTAGGCTGGCAGATAGCAGATGGAAAATACATGCTCTTCAGAGCTGTGGGAACTTTAATGGGGGTAGCAAGCAGCATGGAAGCCTGCAGAGGGAAGAAAAACCAATTGCTCTAGGGAGATTGAGGGGGGTCTGCCTGCACTCCAAAGCAGATGACAGGAGTAAATTTTAAACTCACCCCTTCCAACCTTCCTGAGATTGCTCGCTCATAGACCAGTGTTTCTCAGCCTTGGCAACTTTAGACTTATAAGCTTCCACTCCCAGATTTCCCAGGAGAATTCTGGGATTGAAGTCCACATGTTTTAAAGGGACATGTACTTGAAGGGATGAGGAACATGTGCTCTTTTAGGTACTGCTGCGGACCTCCAGCACCATTAAGTCAAGTTAAACGTTCCCTCGCACATATGTGCTAGTCATTCCCCGACTCTAATGGGCTGTGCTCATCTCTGTTTCAAAGCCGAAGAGCCAGGGCTGTCCGAAGATGTCTCTGTGGTCATGTGGCCAGCATGACTAAATGCCCAAGGGCACTCGGAACGCTGTTCCCTTCCCAACCAAAGGTGGTTCCTATTTTTCTACCTGCATTTTTTACATGCTTTCGAACTGCTAGGTTGGCAGAAGCTGGGACAAGTAACGGGAGCTCACTCCATTACACGGTGCTAGGGATTCGAACTGCCAACCTACTGATCGACAAGCTCAGACGTCTTATCTACTGAGCCACTGCGTCCCAGCATCCATTACCCTAAAACTCCCAAAAACTGTAGTTTCCATACTTCTAATTTTAACGACTTATGTCTCCTATACTCTCTTATATCGCCAAAACACAGCCTGAATTAAGCAATTTGTTTGCCACCCTGGCAGTAATGAGCTGAGTTAGAAGGAATGTGAGCTGTGGGCTCAACCCAGCCAAAGCATTTGCCTTAAGCGACTCATAGAAATTAATGGGAACTAGTGGGATAATATAGCTATGTTTTTTTTAAATAACAGCTGCTACATCTCAGCCATGAGACAGAATGCTGTGGGGGCCAAAATCACACTGCAGACTATGTAGCTTCCTATATAAATGTTTTGTAAATCAGGAGAACAATTATGGGTCAATGATTAGAGTACAGGAAGTCCTTGACTTACGACCACCATTGTGTCCAGGATTTCTGTTAGTGAGACATTTGTTAAATGAATTTTGGCGACCTTCCTTGCCACAGTTGTAAAGTCAATCAGTGCATATGATAAGTTGGTAACATGGTTGTTAAGTGAATCTGGCTTCCCCCTTGATTTTGCTGATCAAGGCTGCAAAAGGTGATCACATCATCTTGGCTAATAGCAATGGTCATAAGTATGAACCAGTTGCCAAGCATCTGATTTGATCACGTGATCATGGTGGAGGCTGCCAAAGGTCGTAAGTGTGAAAAAAACGTTCATAAGTCCATTTTTTTTCAGTGCCATTGCAACTTGAGCAGTCACTAAATGAACTGTTGTAACTCGAGGACTACCTGTACAAGGTTTGCATATAGACAGTTGAAGGTTTGATGTTAGTCATACCAAAAACAGGCTGGGAAAATCCAGACGGGAGGCAATATTTTTTCATTCCAGGTGTCCATTCTCAAAAGACATCTATTGGAGGTATTGTATAGAGGTATCTATAGGTAAGCCTTGACTTCAATCATTCATTTAGTGACCATCCAGAGTTACAACGGCGCTGGGAAAATGTGCTTTATGACTAGCCTCACACTTACGAACATCACAGCATCCCACAGATATGACTAAACTTGAGTGTTTGACGCTGGAGTGTTGCAACATCCCAGGGCCCATGGTCACTATTTGTGACCCAAAGGTGTTTTTTTCAGGAGATAACTGGACTTATTTGTTTTTTCTTTTGAGATTTTCACTTCTCACCGAGAAGCTTCTTCAGTCTGACTGGAGGGTGGGGAATGGAAGGAATTATATTCCTTGCAGACAGCTGGTCATTTGCATCCTTTTAGAGCATTGTTTCTCAACCTTGGCAACTTGAAGATGGCCGGACTTCAACTCCCAAATTCCCCAGCCAGCTTTCAACAGAGTTGAAGTCCGGCCATCTTCAAGTTGCCAAGGTTGAGAAACACTGTTTTTAAAGGGTCATTGAGGCCACTGGAGGTTTATCTGTGTATAATCCTTCCATTCTTGTCACCTTTGTTAAGTGAATCACTACAGCTGTTAAATTAGTAACTGGCTGTTAAGTGAATCTGGCTTCCCCCATTGACTTTGCTTTTCAGAAAGTCGCAAAATGACTCTGAACATTGCAACCGTCATAAGTAATGAGTCAGCTGTCAAGCATCTCCATGTAACTCACTTGACCGTGGGATGTTGCAATGGTCATAAGTATGGAAACTGGTCGTCAATCACTATTTTCAGTGGCACTGTAACTTCGAAATGGTCGCTAAATGAACTGTTGTAAGTTGAGGATTACCTGTATTGGGATGAGTTAACTTGAGTTTTCTTAATTTTTGCAGTGCAGGGATTTTTTAAAGTGTTTTACTACTCTCCATTCTAAATCTGAGGCTTCAGTTTTATTCTGTGGCTGGACAGGGATAATCACTTTCCATGATTAGGCAGCTCCAGAGCCTTCTGCCATATTTGAGAACGTTGTAATAGAATTTTTCTGATCATGTTTGTTGTTAGTTGCGAAGTCATGTCTGACCATCACAACCCCATGGACAACGTTCCTCCAGGCCTTCCTGTCATCTACCATCCTCTAGAGTCTATTTAAGCTCACGCCTACTGACTCCATCCAGCCACCTCATTCTCTGTCGTCCCTTCTTCTTTTGCCCTCCATCTTTCCCAGCATGAGGCTCTTCTCCATGGAGTCCTTCCTTCTCATTAGGTGGCCAAAGTATTGAGTTTTCCCTCTTCAGGATCGGCCTTCTAAGAGCAGTCAGGGTTGATCTCCTCTAGGACTGACTGGTTTGATCATCTTGTAGCCCTTGGCTATACAAAATGAAAGGTTGTTGTTGTTGTTGGTTGTTAGTTGCGAAGTCGTATCCGACCCATCACAACCCTATGGACAATGTTCCTCCAGGCCTTCCTGTCCTCTACCATCCTCTGGAGTCCCTTTAAGCTCATGCCTGCTGCTTCAGTGACTCAATCCAGCTACCTCATTCTCTGTCGTCCCCTTCTTCTTTTGCCCTCAATTTGTTCCCAGATGAGGCTCTGTCTCTCAGGGAGTCCTTCCTTCTCATTAGGTGGCAAAGTATTTGAGTTTCCCTCTGCAGGATCTGGCCTTCTCAAAGAGCAGTCAGGGTTGATCTCCTCTAGGACTGACCGGTTGGATCACCTTGCAGCCAGGGGCTCAGAGGAGTCTTCTCCAGCCCCAGAGGTTCAAAGGCCTTCATTGTTTGGTGCTCAGTCTTTCTTATGGTCCAACTTTCACAGCCATACATCACAACTGGGAAAACCAGAGCCTTGACTATAGGCACTTTTGTTGGCAGGGTGATATCTCTGCTTTTTAATATGCTGTCTAGATTTGCCACAGCTTTCCTCCCAGGAGCAAGCATCTTTAATTTCTTTTAATTTCTGTCCATGTACTTAGTTGATTACATAATCCTTGCTACCAGAGCATGATAAATATCTCTGGTTCATTAACCATAATCTCAGGTCTTGGAGCTACCGAAAAGACTCAAATTCCTTGTGAACAGCAAACCTTTTGACAAAACAGTGGCTGGGGAAGTTCGTGTCTTGGTTGCTTTTCAGTTCAATTCTAAATGCAGTTATGACACAAAGTTCTCTTCAGTTAAGTGCATTTGTGAGGTAAATATGATAACAACCTGATCTTTTTATGCCTGCTGTTCTAGCAAATAGCAGGGAGGTGATTATCTTTTGATTTCATCATGTAAAGTTGGCTTGCCTTCTATAACGCCTCAGCCTATTTTTAATTTGCCTTTGCTTGAGACTAAAACAGGTGCCATTACAATCACGAACCTCCACTTTGGAGAATATGTTCTGGAAAAGTTAGTATCAGAAGGTTTTGCCTTAGAAGGAGTGAAAGAGGGAATTGGTTTTCTTCTTTTCCTTCATCTTTTCCTAACATAATCCCCCCCTCTCTCCCTCTCTCTCTCTCTCTCTCTCTTTCCCTCTCTCTCTCTCTCCCTCTCCCTCCCTCCCCATGATGAGAGTATATCTGCTGAATATAACTCCACACTGGTGACAGGAAGGGCATCCAGCCAGTAAGCACTCAGATCCATTCAGTTGCCCAGGGTCCACCCTGCAAAGGATAATGGGGTCATTAAAAGGAGATGATGATGATGATAGCTAATACCTTCCTCAAACTGATGTTCCTTGGGTGTATCGGACCAACAAACATGATACTCAGAGTTAATCTAACACAAGTGGAGGGTTCTTGGTACTGCAGAGGAAGGCTGACTTACAAATATTTGGTATTTAAAAATTAATTGAAAGAGCAGGCATCTCTTTAGCTCTGCTGCATCAGTACCATTTTCTTGACAGTATTATAGAAGTGGTTTGGAATTTCTTTTTCAGTCTAGCTTACTACTGTTATGAAGAAGCACATAGGTAGTCCTTTATTTATGACTAGTCCAGAGGTGGGTTCCTGCCAGTTCTAACCTTTTCTATAGAAGAGGTTCCACAAATCTATAGTGCCGTTTAGAACCCGTTCCAGCTCCCTCCCCCCCACCCCTCTTCCCGTCCACATCAAGATGAAGAGCGAGAGGAGGAATTCTGGGAGTTGAAGTCCACAAGTCTTAAAGCTGTCAAGTTTGAACACCCCTAGGGTTTTTTTCCTAAAGGGTTAGGGGTGCAAGGGTCTTGTAACTTGACAGCTTTAAAATTTGCATGCTTCAAATGCCAGAGTTTCTGAGCCAACATTTTGGTTGCTAAGCAAGAGCGTTGTTAAGTCAGCTTCACCACATTTGGCCACGCCCACCCAGTCACATGACTACAAGCAACTCCCACCTGTCCACAGTTGCATGCAAGCCACCCCACAAAGCAGGCCACACCTACAGAAGAGGTTCTAAAAAAATTTGAAACCCACCACTGGACTAGTCCTTTCATGACAATTTGAAGTTCTGGCAGACTTACCTGAGCACTGTTTTTATGACCCAGTTCTGAAGGCTTGACAGACACCCACCTTGCAGTCATGTGACTGGGCTGGGCTGCTATTACTGTGTTCCATGATGGTTTTGCCAGAAACCAGCATTTACTTCTGGTATTCAGCAAATTCCATACCAAACCATGGGTTCCCTTAATGGCCACAGCATTCACTTAGCAATCACCATAAAAAAGATAAAATCGTGAGCTTTTATGGGCCAACACACAATGCCTGACACCTAATCAAGCTACAATAGTTACAATGGTCATGACTTATGACCATGATGGACAGGCTCCATTGAGGTCGTAGATTGAGCACTACCTGTACTTGCTTTCTTTCAGCATGTCTGACTGCTTCCATCAAAATGAAATCCTTTCCTAGGAGAGGGAAAGAGAAAAAGAGGAGAGGAGAGGGAAGAAATGGAGGAGAAGTAAGAGTAAGAGAGGGTAG